>NC_059074.1:82457660-82760690 GCF_020497125.1 Mauremys mutica | reverse complement strand
CCTCCTGCCTTCTCTTGGAGTTGTTGGCAAGAAGGAACTGAGAGGGCGTGGACCGGCAGCGCCTGCTATCTCGATGTATGAGCGCAGCACTTAAGGGAGCACCACAGCTAGCCCTACAGATTCTGCTAAGGCAGAAATCTCCAACCACGCATGTGGGCGTGTGCACACCCAGGGGCAGCTCTGTCTTTTGCCGCCCCAAGCACGAAAGTCAAGCAGCCTTCGGCGACGAGCCTGTGGGCGGCCCACTGGTCATGCAAATTCGGTGGCATTTCTGCAGGTGATCTGCCGGTCCCACGCCTTTAGTGTACCCGCCACCGAATTGCCGCCGAAGCCACAGGTGGACCTCCTGCAGAAATGCCGCCAAATCCACATACCAGCGAAGGCCGCCTGACTGCCGTGCCGAAATGCTGCCTGACTACCACCCTCACAGTGACCGGCAGGCCGCCCCTCGTGGCTTGCCGCCCCAGGCACGCGCTTGCAGCGCTGGTGCCTGGAGCCGCCCCTGTGCACACCTAGGATGGAATGGACATGAGCCACACATCTCCAAGAACAAAAGTTATGAAAAAGGTGGGTAACCATTTTTTTCCCCTGGTTAGGACTAAATTGCCAATTGGAGTACAGCATTGAGTCTTATCCTCAATGTACACATGAATCCCCATGTAATAGTGGTAAAGTATGTATAGGAATAAGGAGGAATCAGATTGCCCTTTATATTGAAATGTCTTCGTTTCAGTGCTAAACATTTAAAAACCTGATTGATGATGAACACTATAGTAACTGGCATTTTCTTAGCATCTCCCATGTGACAGGGTTGAACCTGTTGCATAGCAATTAAAAATCTACATCATAATAAAAATACTTTCAAATGTACAAATTCATTAAAACAGAAAAACAAAATCCTAAATTAAACAACACCTTTTCCTCTTTTTAAAGGCTACTTAATGTAATTCCTGATCTGACTCCAGCAGGGGGAGACAGGTGCATAAATTTCTTTAGGGAAAATTTTTTTCCTCTGATCAAGAGGAAACCTACAAAATTTTTAATTCTCAGGTGTTCTTTTCCTTTTGGGTGCAGGAGGGTGTTGCATGTGCACTTAACTTCTTTCAAATTATGCTTTTAAAACAATTCACTTCATCTTTAGGTTGTGGCAAAGTAACTGGAAGTGCTAATTAAATGATCCTTAGAACTGATCAGTTGTTTGAATCATAATTCTAGTTGGTGTTCTAAATAATAGAATCCTAGCAGGCTAACTTTGTTTTAAAAACCATCCACCTTTCAAACATAGGATGGGGAATTGCATAAAAAAGGGTAATTGTAAAACATAAACCCGTAGTTATAAATGTCAAACACACGAAGTACATATTTGAATTCAATATGGAATTATTTTGAGGAATGGCAGAAGTATGTTATGATGAAACATTCTTGGTGATATAAGCAATTAATTGTGTGTATTCACATAGCTCTAAAAACTGCAGACCTTACCATTTTCACAGCTTCCTGGTGGCCATTCTCTGTCCCGGTACAACTAAATATTATTGAAGTTTAACCCATTTTAAACTTAGTAACCAGAGATTTAGCGTTTAAAAAAATATTTAGGTATCTGTCACCTAGAAGCTAATTATAAATTTCTGCTGTAGAAGGGAGACCGTTTTAGAGCAGGAGTCAAAAGGCAGGACTCCTGAGTTTTGTTTCTTCCTACCTCTCCCACGGGCTCACTATGGTCTTTGAACAAGTGCATCACTTTGCATTTATTTTCTAGCATTAATACATTAATGCATTAAATAGTGGCAATACTTACTCAACTTACAAGTGTTTGAGGTTTAGCTAATGTAGATCCTCCAATGGAACACATTAGATATTTAAAGATTTTTGTATTTCTAAACTGATTGTACCTTTTGAAGCCATGAAGTGTAATGTACCTGGAGTGTCTAGTTGGTGACTGTCTACATCTTTAGAGGAAGGTAGACCGTTCAGTTTTTAATTTATATAAAGCTGTATTAATCTTAAAAATATTGTTAGTTATCCTAGAATTTTAAATCTAATAGGGGCTTGACAGGGACTGTGATGGAGAAAATCTTCCTTTTTATTAAAATACATTACGCTATGATTCAGCAAAGCACTTAAGCGTTTGGTTAACTTTTAAGCACTTGCTTAAATTTATCCCTATTCAGCAAAGAAGTTAAGCACAATTGCTTTTACTGAGTTGGGGACTTAATAAATATGGAGAGTAAGTAGAAAAGAGTTATTATGCAAGATAGGTACAATGTTTACATACTTATGTTAGCATTTAACTTGAGTGTAGATTAATTACAAATACAGTACAATATATATTGATATACATGGCTTGTACTTGCCTTCCTCCACTTTCTTGTGTAAACCCCTTAGAAGCCACTACCTTAAACACACAGAGACTTCACTTAAATAGTTTGAAATAATCTGCTGCTAAAATAACTGGAATTCTAGCATTCAGTTAAATGCTTAAGTAAGTTAATTTTAATTAAATTATGTATATTTGACTTTGCAATAATGAAATTAATATAAAATATAATTGACATGATTGGACTCAAAGCTGGTATAGAACCCTGCTTTTTCTCAGAAAGTTATGCCCACTGAAGTGAGGTAGAATTTACTTTTTTAAGCAATGTGTGAAATAAGTGATCATTTTAACTGTTTTACTTAGTCTGGCCTTTTTGCCTTTGCTAAAAATGAAATGGAAAAATAAACTTTCACACCTGCCATGTAAATGTAATGGAACAAAGGGAGTTCCACAGAACATTATAGGCAATACTTTCATCTTTAATTTCCAGGAATTTAAAATAATGAATGTTTGCTGTCTCTGAAAGCAAGGGAGCTGACTTCCTCGGAGAATCAGACACATCACTGAATGTTGGCATACGTTCCCATCCACATTTTGGGGAATGATCCTGGGGAGTCCTGCATGCAGAATGGCTGCAGGATCAGGTCCTTACATTCAATTAAAGGGAATTCTTGGTTGAGTCTTACATCTCTGCAACTCTGAGAATTTTCACTTTTGTTTCTTTCAAGCTGACACTTTATCCCGATTCTTCTATCGAACACAGGTAGGCAGATTCGTACACCAGTATAGAGTTCTGTTAAAGACGGGGCACTCTACACAGAAGCAAGTTACTGTCCACATGGAGCAGGATCTAAATCTGCATAACATTTTGCGCTAGGAAAGGCTGTAGAACGAACATTTTACAAAATGTAATGGCTTTGGTGTTCTTGAGCCTTATGGCTCGTTGACAGATTTAACTGTTCTTAGAAGAGCCATTTGGCCAAATTCACCACTGGTACAAGCACATGCATGTCCAGTGAAATCAACACCACCTTCTACTGACTGTGAATTTGGCCTATGGACTTTGTGTAATGTGGATGATCAGTCAGTGAGAAATATTTATGAATACAGGCTCCAATTTTGTGCGTGTGCGTGCGGGTGCATGCAACTACAGTACAAAGGAGCCAGCTTAAGACAGATACACTATTGACAGCTAAAGTTTCAAGAGCTGTTAACAGTATCTGCAAACTTAAATGTTTGGCGATTTCCATTCCTGTACATTCTGAGGTCACGGTCGTTACGTTTTATATATATGTTATGAGCCCTTGAACGCTTGGAGAAGAAATCTCTTGAATTATAAAGGAGCAATAGACCTGGCAGTATAAGAGGTTCTTCCCAAACCACCTGTAAGTTTGAGGGGACTGATCATAAAGTGGGGGTGAGGAGAGGTTTGTGCAAACCAGGCTCCTGGCTACCTGCATTCATTGGAACATCACAAGGGCGCTCAATTTAAAATATGTAGAGCAGAGTAAATACCCTCCTGTACCTTTCAGTTGATTGTGTGGGTATATAGAGAGAGTCCTTACTCATCAGTAGTTCCATTAACTTCACTGACTTTCCCCCGAAATTGCCCCCTGGCTATCAGTGGATTGCTGTGCAGGCGTGGGCAGTATGTTGTTCACTTTGGCATTTTATTTTTCTCCTGTGCAGTCAGTCTTTTGCTCATATATCTTGACTGTACCATTTGGATGTACTAATTTATGCAGGTGCGGTACAATCATTTATATTCAAGTTGAGCAACCAATTTACTTACATCCAAAGCTCTAGTAATTACTGTACGTAAATCAAGTTAGATGAGATTAGGTTAGAAAGGATGAAAAATATGCACTGTCCATGACAGGGTGGTGGCGTGACATGACAGATTTTAGGGCAAGCTATTGATCACTTGAGACACGCAACTTGTTTCAAAATGAAAATCTGAAATTTGCCACATTCTGCTTTGTTTCGCTTTTTCATTTTGGGTTGATTTGAAACTCAGATGCACGTGTGTGCACACAAATTCAAACAAACCCCTAGAGATGAAATCCCCAGAGTTTTGCATTGCTCTGCTCATTGTTTCCTAGAATGAACTGATGAACTCTACCTATGAGCAGGTTCTAGCCTACTATTTAAGATGAGAGATCTTTTTTACCCAATTACTTTCTCTTGAAACTCCATGTGGCTTACGTGGCTACTATATATATAATATATTCCTGCTGCCCCCACCAAGTTATGGTTTAATTTTTGCAGTTAACTTTCTTACATAAGGTTTTCTCTTGGTTGTATGTTTTTATAGCTCCCTACAGAAGTAGATTTGTTGGGCATATTCAATCTCTACTTTTTTTTTCCCCTCTGGCAGACTCAATAGTTCCCAGATTGGGTTCACTAAAATGATAGGAAGCTGCCCCCTGTAAGTATATGTACACACGCCCTGGGTTCCCTACCAATAACTACATTTAAAATCTAGAATATCACCTAGCTTCCTAATACATTAAGAATTAACGTGGAAGCCAGTAGATGATAAATACACCAGCAGCATATACCCATTCAACTCCACTTAAAATCCCAGTCCCTCTGCCCTCCACAGAACTCCTATCATACAGGTGGGATTTACAGTGGGTCCTGGGTGTTAGAGTTCTGGCTATTTCAGAATCAGGTAGGGAGCTAATTCCAGAGCCCCCCACAGAGAATGCGCTTGCTGCTACCCCTTCTTTTTCATGACAAGGTGAAGGCAGGGGCGGCTCTAGGAATTGCGCTGCCCCAAGCAGGGCAGCACGCCGCGGGGGGCGCTCTGGCGGTCGCCGGTCCCGCGGCTCCAGTGGACCTCCTGCAGACGTGCCTGCAGACAAAGCTGCGGGACCAACGGACCCTCCATAGGCATGCCTGCGGGAGGTCCACCCGAGCCGCCTGCCGCCGTCCCGCGGGACGCCGCCCCAAGTGCGCGCTTGGCGTGCTGGGGTCTGGAGCCGGCCCTGGGTGAGGGTCAAGCTCAAGTGTCCCCAGCCTTAACTGGAGTAATGCGGCATGAGGCAAGAGGTGACCCCGCATGTGCCTGGTCTTTTAGAATAGTTCTGTTTATTTCTATTACAGTAACACCTAGAGGCTCCCAGGTGGGGATCAGGGCCGTATTGTGCTAGGCCCTGCGTACCTATGTACACACACACACACACACACTCCCCTCTAAAAACACTGGTCTGCCACCAAAGAGTTTACAATCAAGACATTGGATGAGACAACAGGTGGATAAAAGCAAATAAATGAGCTGGAAAGGACAAATTAAAGAGTAAAACAATCCTGATTAGCAGCTTAATAAGTGGAAGTGTCAGCACACTGACTGCCTAGCCACTGGTTATAGGTCAAAGCCTACACCCTAAAGCTCTATCCAGAGACCACTCAACAGCATAAGCAACTTCTGCACGTACTGTTAAACACTAATTGTAAAAAAATTAGAACCATATTATTCAAACCCTAGCACCTTTTAAGAGAGAAGCCTGGTCATCTGGTCGAGCATAGGACTGGGAGACTTGCAGGAATGATGGCAATTAATCTTTGTACTGCACTTTGAAGTGTTAGGTAAGTGCTAAGAATTAAATATTACAATAGTTCCCAGCCTGCCTGTAACACCAGCCTTTGTAATATAGGTTTCAATGGGTTTAAGGTTATAGGCCAGGCAGTATTAAGGTAATTCATAGACATGGGCAAAGCTCTTTAGGATGCACTTCATGACAACCTACAAATGATGGAAATATTGTAACAGCAGAGGGACATTGATACATCTCTATATTTAGGGAAAACCCTAAAATCGCTTGGCAAGAAATCACCCCCAGAGCTATAACAAAATTAAGCTAACTACAATATGATTTTTAAAATTCATTTTTGGGTGTTAGTCAAATAACTCAGATACTTATAACAAAAGAGAAATTTCCTTTCACTGGTACCAAGCATAGTTCGCTTCTGGAGTGTGCAAAGTTTGAGAGTCTTGTTTATAAGAGAATTTGACAAGCCGTTGCAGAGTTATACTTGGGTGAAGAACATGGGTAGTTTATTGTATTCCTAACTGGATGTAACTTTGAAGTCCTTAGTTTTCAAGCCTGTTGGATTTAAAGCCCTGTTTTATCCTAGATGTGAAGATAACCTCACAAGGTATTTGAATGGTGAATTGGGGGGCTTTGCTGCATCTCCCTTTACTAATCTTTATTCTTTTGAAGGGAACACCGTCTAGTTGAAATCTAAGCAATTTTAAAATATGAGTTTATAGTGGTTTCAGGCACTACACCTGCTCATGAATACCCAGTCACTATTTGTGGTTTTGCACTCCCACTTTAGTTCCAGTTCTGACACTGACGACTCCTGTGTTCATATATGTGTCTTTGGCAAGATGAGTCGGAGGTTAATCTGTAAAACGTAATAATACATCCAAGGGCCATTGCAATGATTATAAACGTTTGGAAAGTGCTTTTGGAAAGTGTTCTATAAATTCTAACTTATTGCTGCTTTCCTTAGAATAGCCATGAGAAGCTCTACGCGTGCAATAAACTTTAGCATTCATATTTTATTTAAAATTTTTAAATAAGGAAAAACTAGGGCCAAGGTTTTAAAAGCTGGAGCCTGTAGTTAGGTGCCTAAATCCCTCTAAATAAGTGACCTGATTTTTCAAAAGTTGCTGAGCACTGAGCAGCACCCACTAAAGTCAAGAGGTTGGGTACTCAGTGACTACTGAAAATCAGACGGCTTATTTAGGCCCTGACATCCATATTAGCCACTTAACGCTAGCCACTCATTTTTGAACATCTTGGCAAAATATTTAAAACCAAATTTAATGATTGTGCTGTATATGGAAAAAAACATTTTGAGTGCACTGCAGAAAAACAAAATGCCAAAGCTAGCAATATACTGAAAGGGCAGTATTCTGATATTAAGCAAAGATGATTATGGATCATGACTGGATTTGCTTCTAGACATATGAAAAATAAAGACCACTTGTCCAATAGATTTTTCATTAGATGCTGAAAAAGTGTAATTCTCAAAATCCATTTGTCTGGGTTTTCCCTTTGCTGTGTGTTCCAGCCCTCTTTACACTACAGAGAGTTATTAATGGTCTTTTTCTTGATACTCCTAACCCAAGAAGCTTTAAAAGGAGAGCTGCCTCGGTTGATCTTCCTAAAGCTCCTGATCCAAATAAAAGGTCAAACACTATTATAAATAATAAAGTTTTTGCATGTGTGTCACTCTGGTACAGACCAGTTAATGACATTGCACACTTTGGCTGCTGAAGTTGTGTTTCAAGCATTGTCACTGGATTCATTTCACTGTCCAGCTAATGGTACAGCCAGACAACAGATGCAAACATGATATACAGTATTGATTTAAATACATATGATGCTACTAAAACATTTTCTTAAATAAAGGATGCCCAGACAATTTTTGTTAGCAGTGTTGCTATAACCGTGTTGATCCCAGGGCATGAGAGAGACAAGGTCGGTGAGGTAATATCTTTTATCGGGCCAACTTCTGTTGGTGAAAGAGACATGGTTTTGAGGTCCTCAAACCCGAAGAAAAGCTCTGTGGAGCTCAACTTGTCTCTTTCGCCAACCAGAAAAATATTACCTCACAGACAATTTTTGTCTTTGTCTGATTATAAAAATGTACTAGGATTGTACCTGAAAATAAGCCAATGTTTGGCCCAGGTTCTAAATTATATTCTGTTTCACCTCTTTTTGAATTAATGAGATGGTGACTGAGAGAATTCAGATTTTGTAAATTATGTGTAGCAATTTTTAGTCTGTCTAAAATCTAATGTTCACAAACACATCTGGTTTCTCATTTAAGTAGTATTCAGCTGCTTATGCTGGCTTCTTGTGCTACACAGTTATAAGCAGCGATTAGCTTTCAACACAAAGTGTGGCAGACGGGTGGATTCATCCAGGTTTGACCATGCTGATATGGTTTATTTAAATGAGTCTTAGACCAGCTGAATTAGATGTTGATTTTAATATGTCCTGCAGATGTGCGCTCAATTGTGATTCCACATTGGACAGCAAACATGTTGTTAGTAATGTTTCTCCTACTACAAGGAGCTTCTTCCGTAGATAGGCAGAGATTTATTAATGGAAAATGATGCAAAATATTAAGAGATGTTCTGCATAGTGCTGGTTTCTGTGGAACAGTCCTGGAAACTGAACATTAGTGCTAAAAGATTTTGGGTGAAATCCTAACTCCCTGTGAAGTCAATGACAAAACTCTTATTGACTTCTCTGGACCCAGGCTTTCACCCTTTGTGAGGAATAGATATAAGGCAAGAGTGTAATCTGATGTAATTTTCACAAAGTGTCTGAATCTGTGAGGATCTGAGCCCTGGCAACTCTTACTGGTTTCACTGGGACTCTTGAGAGCTCAGTGCTCCTGAACATCGGTCTATAAATGTTCAGTAGGGTTAGCATAGGAGACCACACCAGTATAGTATGTTCATTCCAACCATACAATTGACTTTAAGACTTCTGGTCTTAAAAATCCATAAATCTATGCGTGAAAGTGCCATTTTAATTGATCTCCTAGATCATGACTATTATTCAAACTTCTAAAACAGACCATAAACTGTACCACCAAATCTGACTTGGCTACTGGAGAGAATCTACTTCAGGAATCATAGTTTCTATTTCTAGCTGATCATATAAAGAGATGATACATAAGGAAGTTTTTCAACTGAAATTATAGCAAATAATATACAATTCTTCTTGACTGATGATGGCCATCCAACTACCTATCTAATTAAAATCTATAAACTATACTGGCATATATAATTTAAAAAACCAGCCATGCTATAGTTTAACCATACACGTGTAGATTTAAAAAAAAATCCCCTGTCCAAAGAGAGGGAGATAATTATAGTGAGTTTGGATAACAACTGACTTTACTTTTTTTATTGAATTACAGCAGGGAAAGGGTTATGAAAACCCATTTTTATATATAATATTTTACTGCTGCAGTAACTACTGGGAAAAATCAAATCCCCCAGGACTTGAACATCTTCACTTGTTTTAATAGTTTTCTCTGCTTGGGTATTGCTGTGATAGTGTTAGCTGGGCATGCTCCAAATGACTACATATAATATTCTTATTGTAGGATTTAGCAGATGGTGCTATTGCACACAGTTGTTTTGTTTTAGTGTGTGAGCAAAAGTTCAGTTTTTGGAAGACCCGCTCTGTTGTTTTGTTATGCAACGGTCACTGGAGAAAAGTGGTGGTAGATAGCAGTTTGCTCTCTGGTTTATTCTCTGTTTGGAGGCAATTCCTGGGACAAAGTAGCTTCATGGAAACCAGGCATTGGTGAATGGGCTGGGATTTCTGGAAGATCAGATTGTCTGCATGCTGTTTGACTGCCTGTGTTCCAGGACTAGTGCAAATAAAGCAAGTTACATGCAGAAATTACCCAGACTTTGTGATTTCTCCTCTGCTGGGAAGCTGGTTTACAAATCCCTGGACATCTACTATCCCTTGACATGGAGCCAAGAAAAGGAACACTGGGGGTGTCAGAAGAAATGGCAACAGTATTAATGCCAAATAGCCCAAACCAATATTTGTCCAGAGGCCATTTGGTCTTTCTCCTTGTGCTTCACTAACGCAGCGGAGCTCAGCACAAGGTGCTCAAGCTTTTGAACCCTCCCGCTAATGCATTGTCTTGCTTGGGCTGTGCTTTGTCTGTGAGGTGTGTTCTCAGAGCAACGTTTCATGCTTTGCTATCCTGAAAGATGGTCCAGGAGTTAGGGCAATCTCCTGGGATTTAGGAGACCCAGGTTCGATTCCCTACTCCTTCACATACTCTCTCTGAGTGACCTTGAGTAAGTCCCTTAGTCTCCCTGTGCATCAGTTTCTTGCCTGTATGATGGGGATATTAGGGTAGTTCCCTACCCCAGAGGGGTGCTGTAATGATGAATACATTAAAGATTGTGAGGTGCCATATGCATGCACAGACAGACATTGCTTTTCATTGACCTGGAGTTGGGCTCTGAGCATGCCCTGATTCTTCCTCTCCCACTATGGCATCTCTGCTACCTATACCCTAGCATGAATTACTGAAGCTCAAAGGCTTTCTGGTGTGGGTCCTTGTTCCTGCAGCTTGCAAAAGCATGGAATTACACATCCCAAAATGCCTCGCAAGGCATATCTTGAAAGAAGACATTTTGAGATGATATCCCAGACTCTCACAAACTGTGGCTATTACTGGGCCATTTAACTTTGAATAGGTATTTGAAATGACTTCCCTGAAGCTGGTGTATGAGCTTCAGACATCTCGCCGAAAAGGCCAGGAAGGATTATATTAAAACTTTTTTAATTAAAAAGGAAAATAAATAATCAAAATATCAAACTCAGATGCTCCTATCAACCAGTTTGAGAAATTACATGGTGAATGACAGCATAATTGAGGATCTAACCATGTGGCCTAAAGTTTACTGCTTGATTTATGCTTCTGTTTTTTCTTGCATTACCTCCAGCAGTATCTCATGCTAGAGCTGGTCAAAATTTTGATGAAAACTGAGATGAAGCTCAAGTTTTGTGCCAAAATGCAAAGTAATTATTTGCACTACAAATATTTGGCAAGCTAGTTTGATGCTCCCATGCCTTGCAGTTGAATTTCAAACTTTTGGCCAGCTACCCATTTGAATCCCAATTAATGTACATGCTAACATTAGTTTATATTCCACAACTTGACCCTATTAAACACGCCAATCATGGTGCCTTAAAGTAATTGCATCCAAAGAAAAATCTGGATGTTGGCGGTGTGATTGTGAAGGTTTATTGTACAAGTATAATGGTCTAAGCATCGGGTTTAAAATATTTGTATTCAGAAACCACAGGTTTGAATTCCAGCAAGATCAAACCAGTCTGTCTTTCTAAGGTACTAAAGACAAGCATATAGACACCCAGCTTACCCTGTCTATGGTTTTCTGGATAAGGTCATAAAAAACAAAGTCTTGCCTGGTTTTCATGGACTCATGAGGTAATGTAGCCTAATAGGGTATGGGTATGTCTACATGCACACTAAAGCAGGGCTCTGACTCCAGTTTGAGCCCAAGCCCCCTTTCATCCACACACACATCAGTCTGACCCAAGTCAGACAGTACCCTGCAAGGTCCAAGCCCTGTCATTTTGCAGTGTGGATGTGGATCAATCCACAGACCTGACTCAGAAGGTCTGTATAGTGAAGTATGAAAGTGTTAGCCTGGCTGAGACACCCAGGTCCAGGAATTGTAAACCCAGGTTTACAATGCAGTGTGGACTGTCAAGCTTGGGATTGGAAACACCAAGACCCCGAGCCCTGGTCCCACGGACCAGGCTTAGTGTGCAATACAAACATACCCAAAATGGCCAGGAGTCTGATCTCCTGCATTCTATTCCCATCTGACTTCTTGTGTCACCTTAGGCAAATCATTTAACTCCTGTGGCTCAGTTTTCCTATCTGTAAAACGGATAAACATGTTCCTTAGAAGTGTGTTGTAAGAATTAATCAGTGTTTTTGTTTAACACTTTGAAAATACAAAGCACTGTGTTGTCTGAGTACTGAACATTAGTAGATTGAAACATCCTATGTTACTTTTCACAATAGGGTTGGTGGACAAATCTCTAAGCCTCAAAAATGTAGCCCTCCATTCAAGAGAGCACTTAAGCACATGCTTATAGTTAAGACACTATTGAAGTGCCCTTCCTGAATAAGGATGCTTTCCTAAATCAGGGCCATTCATTTATTAAATGGTCCCTCTTGACGGACAATATACAGAAACTGCTCCAGATCTTTCAAAATAAGTGATAGGGAACAGGAAAATATATTGAGAGGGAACAGGAAAACAAAATACCCACAGAAAGAAACAAAGTGGTTTTCAGCTTGTGACCTGCCAGGGGCATATAAGTTACAACAAAAACAAAATGCTTGCAAAAAAGCAAAATGTCTGTGCTTTACCTAAGTTTATTTGAAATAGAAGAACATAATATGTGTTGCTTATCTATCTATGACACTGAAAGAACTGTCCCTAAAGCACTTCTTTGGCTTTAGTTCAACAAAACACTTTCAGCATGTGCTTTGATGATCTAGGCTTCTAGGCCCTAAAGTCTTCGGGCCCCATACTGCAGGCACATAGGCAAGTGCTTAGCTTTATACACCTAGTCCCACTGCTTAAGTCTTTGCAGGATCAGTGCCTTTGAGTAGTAAATAGCTAGAGCAACATGACGGGTTTTAACTACACATTCTGAGTTTAAAATGCCTGAGGGCTGGTCTACACTCCAAAGTTAGGCTGATGTAAGTGTGGCACCTCAAAGCAGCACCCTGGGACCCCCATATTCATCCCCGTCATATAATTGTGATATATTTCATACAAAGCATGCCATGTAAGATAGCATATGAAAGGTCATGATCTGCTGAAACCCATTGTTCTGTCAAAATATGTATATCGTTAGTGTGTATGAAGTTGAGATTTTGTTGTATGGTTGTTACTGAAATATGTAAGTTTGAGAGTCTCCACTGCTAGTTTTCCAGTGACAAAGGAGGAGACCTATTCCCTGGATGGTTTTAAATGACCATTAATCAGTTGAGGAGTTGTAATCAAGGAATTTACAATGCTGTAAGAGGGCTGTGCAAGCATCACCTACTGGGAATTGCTTAACTTTGTGACTCAGCAAAGTCTAGGACATGTCTGGGCTAGTGTTTTCCAGGCACACGGACTGAGGATATTGTGACGAAGTGGGAATGTTTTGATGTGTCCTTTGAATACTGAGTGGGGAGTATTGACCTGGGAAGGTTGCAGGGGAGTTTTGCTGGAACTGTCTGCATTGGGGAAGGGAGGATACCTGAGCATGTAATAAGAGAACCCAGGAGGGGGGTTGGAGGCCAGCCCAGGAAACTGGACAAAGGACACAAAGGCTGGGGGGAGGCTGAGTGAGATGGCTGGAGGAGGTTTCAGTTTGGAGCTGGCTGGGGATGGGAAGTGAGGGCAGACTGGGTTGTCTGGCTCGCTGGGCCCCAGAATGGACCCGGCTGCGGGATCCCATTCTCTGTACCTACAAGCTCTGTTTTAGACCATGTTCCTGTCATCTAATAAACCTCTGTTTTACTGGCTGGCTGAGAGTCATGTCTGACTGCGAAGTGGGGGGTGCGTGCAGGACCCTCTGGCTTCCCCAGGATCCCGCCTGGGCGGACTCGCTGTGGGAAGCACACGGAGGGGCATATGCTGAATGCTCCAAGGTCAGACCCAGGAGGCGAAGCCATGTGAGCTTCTTGCCCTGAAGACAGTCTGCTCCATGGGAGACGAGGCTCCCCAAAGTTCTGACTGGCTTTGTGGGGAGCAGTTCCAGAGCATCGCCCAGGGACTCCATGACAGATATAAAATAGAATAGAGGACAATGGCAGCATACTTTTGCCGTTCTCCTCCCCTACCTACACTGGAAGCTACAAGACTGCTGGGAAGGGAAAGATCTGAACTGAGGAGACTGGTCCCAGGCTTGAAGGGAATCCCTGTGTACTAAGAACTATAACCTATCTGCAACATCCAGTCGAGGTGAGAAAAACTGCTTGGCTTGATCCAAATACTGCCTAGTCTAATAAAGATTTAAGATTTAAACTGGTTTCAGAGTAGCAGCCGTGTTAGTCTGTATCCGCAAAAAAAACAGGAGTTTTTTTGAAGATTTAAACTGTGTGCCTATCTTTTGTTTTCTTTGGTAACTATTTCTGATCTTTTGTGCCTGTCACTTATAATCACTTAAAATCTTTCTGTAGTTGATATATCTGTTTTATATTTCACCTAAAACAGTGCGTTTTGGATGAAGTGCTTGGGAAGTCTCAGCTTACAGAGGCTAGTGTGTCCTTTCCACATCCAGGGAGGGGTGGACTGGGCAATAAACTTACACTGGTCAGGCTTCTGACCAGGGCAACACAGTATATTTTGGGGATGCAAGGCTGGGGCTTAGGCACTGGCAAATCTCCCTTCTCTGTTTGATTCGTGAGTGTCTCAGGGAACATTCATGCAAGTTAGCCGGCTGTGCTGCTCCACATGCTGTTGTGCTGAGTGATGACAGTGCCTGGAAGGGTTTGGTGCTTGTCACTAGCAAAGCATTGTGAGAGACAGCCTAGGCTGGAGAGTAAGGGGGGGAAAGCAGTACCCCACTTCCAGCTTGTACCCCGGGCATCTCGTCACAATAAAGTTGAACTATTTGTGCACGTGTCTACACTCACATTTGTCTCCAGCCCATGCAAGCATCTTGTTACAGTGGCACAATAAAACTACCTCCGTGAATGGTGTTGAGCCCTCATCGACCTATTGAGGTTGACGCAGTGGTGAGTGTAGACAGGGTCAACACAGGTCATGCAGTAACAGTCCTCCAGCAGCTATACCACTATGCCCCATTACTGCAACAGTTACTGATCTGGTCACAATTGTGAACTCCACTGCTCAAGGATCATAGAGACCAGAAGCCATGTCCTCCTCTCTTAAAAACACCCCCCACATTTTTTAAATGCTTCTTACTAATTGTCTACCTTGGCGAGTACACCTATAATAATAATAATTAATAATAATTGGAGATATACCAATCTCCTAGAACTGGAAGGGACCTCGAAAGGTCATTGAGTCCAGCCCCCTGCCTTCACTAGCAGGACCAATTTTTGCCCCAGATTGTTGTGTGCAACTGCTCAACCGCCCATGCTGGCCTCATGTACTTGACACATTCCTGCCAGGAGTAGACAGGAATTATTGGATCTCCTGAGCCTATGGGAAGAAGAGGCCATTCAGGCACATCTCCCAACCAGCCGTAGAAATTTGGACTTCTACTAAAAGATCGCACAGGGGATGCAGGCAAAGGTGGAGGATGGGATCAGCAGCAGTGCTGCATGACAGCAAAGGAACTGCGCCAGACACGCCATAAGGCCAGGGATGCCATCAGTCTGGTGGCAAGCTGCATCTTCATGCCATACTTGGCAGAGTCCTCCTTCAGCACCTCAAAGACCACTGTGGATAGCTCACAGGAGCCTGCAAAAGAGACCGTGGCCATGAACAGCAAACGAGAGATGCAGCAGGGAGGGTCCAGCCATGCCACAAGCCAGGACCTGTTCGAGACTGCACCACTGTCTAATCAATCCTGCCAGCTGAGAACAGACAAATCTGATGAAGGGGAAGGGACCCGGGTAAGGGTATGCATGCACTTTCCCTTCCGGTGTTTAAATTTAAAGATGGCGCCACTCCCATAGCCAAATTAACAAGACACAGGTACTGACTTTTGATTTTTTAGTTATATAAGAAGAGGTAGTGGTACAAAAACCAGAGGTGGAGTTGGTATCTGCTTCTCATTCCCCTATAGGGCAGGTGGGGTGGGGGGAGAGACACATGAAGCAGTTTGTTTATGTACTTAAGAATGTTCTTTGTAACCTCCAAAGACATCTTGATTAAACTTCCATGAAGATACTCTGCAGTCCTCTCCCTTCTCTCCTTTCTACGGATGGCTGCCTTATATCTTCCTCCCTTGTAGGACACTTTCCGTACCCTCCATGGCTGGGGCAGTACAGCAGTGCTGAGGTGTCAATAAACATATCTTATTAAAAGGTTTTATGGGAATAAAGGAAAAGTGTTTCAAAACTTATCTTTCGCTTCCCATTATCATTAGCTGCTGCCTCTGTGGCCCTGAGGAGTGCCCCCTCTACACTCACAGAATGCCTGACCCTGAGGAAGAAGAGAATTAGGGAGGACATGTTCAGCAAAATCCTGCAAGCACTGCAGCATTGGACCATGAACAAAGGGTCTGGAGGACCAACATGGCAGATGGCATGGAGAAGGAAAGAGCAACAGGCCCAAGAAAAAGAGGGAGATGCATCAGGCCATAATGGGGCTTTTCAAGAAGCAAACACAAATCCTGCAGGCCGTGATTCACCAACAGGTTCAAAAATCCCAGACCTCCCACCTTTGCTGTCCTTGAAGAACTCTGTGTTATACCAATAGAATAAAAACCAGCAGGATTTTATTAAGAGGGATAAGGCAAAGATGCCACATTTATTGTAAATATAATAATAAAGCAAAAGATAAAAGTAAACAACGTTGTTTGACTAATTCCTATTACTACTTATTCCTTACACACACACAATCCATTCATTCATTCATTCAAGTTCTGTATAGGTGTTATAGTTATCAGCCTAGAAGTTGCTCATGCCAAGTTACTGGCCAAGTATCTTGATCATGAGGATGGAGCCAAGTCTGTGTCAGATGCACCTGATGCTCCTGGAGGTTGGCAGCAGAACCAGAGACTCAAAGTCCTCAGTCTTTAGAGTCCATTTTTATAGGAATTAATTCCTATGTTAGTCTATGGGAGCTGTTTCTTCCCGCTGTTGCTGACTCAATCAGCAGATGGCACATTCCTGGTGGCTCCACACTGTCCAAAGTTTGTGTTTCTCATCCTTCCAGGTGTTGAGGTGGATCCCAGTTTACACTCCGGGGGTTGTCTGGTGGTCCACTTGACACATTCTTCGGCCGATGTATACTCCCTTTCTAGGCAGGCACCTCCTTAACCATTCATGTACATCAAGCATTCATCAACATACATTCCATATCTTAACCATATTTTAATTTACTGTCTCCACCACTTTTGGAGTGTGTGCTAATTTATTCGAGACTCTTGGCCCTTTAATCACAGAGGGTGGGGGTCTGTTTCTAGGAGCCGTTGCTGTTACAATGAAGTGAAAGTCACTTAAGGACTTATAGTGTTTGTTTACATTTATCAATTACAGCTTAAGGCTCACAGAGGGTTCACTTCAAGAACAAAGTCAATGAACTTGTTTGTAAGTTTTACATAGCAATAGAGTATCTTTCACAGGACAGATACCGTCAATGGTTTCTACAGACAGGAGCTTACAAGTTTTTATCAGAAGAACTAAAAGTTTTTTGTACTTAGTGAAACTGGGGGCATCACTGTCACTTGGGGGAATCACTGTTAGTACCTTCTTTAATATTCCTGCAGCTCCTTACACCACCTAATTTACCAATTGGCATCACAAGCTGCATCCTTACTCCTACCACTCCACCCCAGGGACAGCAAGGAAAACTACAACTTCACATATGCTGACCTGGGAGAACCATGGCTGATGTAGTCCATTTAGTCTGCACTGAAATGCACAGAAATGTTTGCTGCCTTTCTAATTGTGAAGTTCTGTTCCATTAATTCATGCTAAAAGCGTGTATTGCATTGCCCTTTTTTTGCAAATTGTTTTTCTGCACTGTTTTTGCCTCCAGTGAATTTCTATTTTTTGAAAATAAAATTCTTTATTAGTTCACAACACACATTGTGGGATCTAAAGCACCTAATACTTGTAAGTGTACAGCAATACAGAACTCATAGCTAAAAGAAAACACCCAGTCCTATGTATAAATGTATAGCAAGCATCACATACTTCATTGCCTCACTAAAACACAGTCATAGTTATAAATGTACGGCAAGCACTACACAATTCCTAATAGCCCCCAAAACTTCAGGGCTAGAGAACAGTCCAGCACAGAATATGACTGTGGCTCAGAGCTCCCTCAACTATATAATTTCACGTTCAGCTCTTGTAATGGTCTTTGTGTCCGGCTGTTGAAGGTCATCAGGCAGCTGCTCCATCTTCACACTCGCAGCAGCTCTTCCCTCTTTTTTCTCACAAATATTATGCAAGACACAACAGGCACCTATAGCCTTTGGAATATTTTTCTAGCTGCGATCCAATGTAGTGACTAAACACCACCAATGTTCCTTCAGTCTACCAAAAGCACATTCAACAGTCATTCTCCACCTGCTGAGCCTGTAGTTGAATCTTTCCTTTGTCCTGGTGGCTGGTGTACAGCTTAGGGTTGCCAGGCATCTGGTTTTCAAGTGAAACGCCTAGTCAAAAAGGGACCCAGTGGCTGCTGACCAGGACCAGGACACTAAAAGTCCAGTTGTTGGAACAGGGGGCTAAGGCAGGCTCCCTGCTTTTCCTGGCTCCACCTGGCTCCCAGAAGTGGCTGGCAGTCTGGCTCCTAGATATAGGGGTGGCCAAACCTCTCATCCCTGGCCCCACCCCAGAGCCTGTATGCCGAGCTGGAGCCCTCACCCCCTCCTGCACTCCAACCTGTACCCCAATCCAGTAAAGGTGAGTGAGGATGGGAGAGAGTGAGTGACGGAAGGAGGGGGGATGGAGTGAATGGGAGGTGGGGCCTCAGAGAAGGGGTGGGGCAAGAAGTGGGGCAAAGGTGTTCGGTTTTGTGCTATTAGAAAGCTGGCAACCCTAGTGCAGCTTCCTGAACAAGGGTGGGGTTCCCCTGGAATGACTGTCATCATTTCCACATTGCCAGTGCTAATCCACCACGTGGGAAAGAATGTCCCCGCTTGCAGCATTCTGAACCGTCCTGTGTTCTTATAGATATGAGCATCATGCATCCCCTGACCAGCCCACTCTTACTTATAACGGTGACCCACCAACACTTGCATAACTATAGAAAACCAGCCTTTCCTATGGGTGCCCTCTGTGGCAAGGGGGGCTGGCACTAAAATAGGGATGTGCGTGCCATCTATTGCTTCACTGCAGTTCGGGCATCCCATTGCTGCAAATCAATCCACTGGGTCCTGCATGTTGCTGAGAGTCACAGTTCATCAGACAATTAATGGCCCCACTCACTTGCCTGACAATCGCCCCCACAGTGGATTTTCTAAGGCCAAAATGATTTCCCACTGACCAGTAGCAATCTAGCATTGCAGCCTTTCAGTTTGCGATTGCCAGTCCCTTTTCCAATGCCAGTGCAGCGCTCATTTGGGTGTCCCCCACACTGAGCTTGGCACACAGGCCCAGGGATGTGGCCTTTCACGTCTGCAAGTTCTACCCAAGCCTGCATTCTGGTGCGATCCCACAACTCAGTGCTTCTTTCTTGAGCCCACAAGCAGCATTCCACCATCTGTAGCTGCTCAGTGAACACCATCACCAGCCTTGAATTGTTTTCTGCTATATCCCCTAGCAATCTGTCCTTGAAAGAATCGTTGTCGCCTGTTGTTGCAGTACTTCCTGCAAATCTGAAAATACAGGAGGAGGCACATGCTTCCTCTATTTGCAGTGTTCATGAGAACTGTGCAGAGCTCCGTGGACTCCATGCTTCTGTCAGGGACGGTAGTCACTGAAAAGTGCCATGAGGAGTTGTGGGATTTAAAAAAAAAAAAAAGAAAGAAACAAAAATTATGGGATATTGATGGCATTAGGGGATGGAGAAAGTTGCATGCTGAGAACTAGACCCCTAGCTCCTAGAGATCGCTGGGTGGCTAATTTCTACCCAACATGCATTGTGAAAATTTCCCCAAAAGCATTGCACCAGCCGACAACGTGTATCCCAGACATACTGGGATACCTACCCCTGGCACACAGCATTTTGCATTGGCGCAAGCAATCCTGGTGTGTAAGTGCAGCACCAAGCATGCATGTGCAAGTGTAATATACTAAGTAACTATACTAAAGTTTGTAGTGTAGACATGGCCTCAGCAAAAAGCATCTCAAAAATCTTCCTGCTGCATTCTACTGCTGGCAACTGTATTATATGTAATTAAATCCACTGCAAAGCCTGTCAACAAATACTCTAGTGTTCAGACCAATTTGATTTTCATAATGATAAAAACAATGTTTAACCAGCAGAGATTCAGTAAGGAAATGTACATGAGCTATAAAATACACACACAAAACCATATAGAGGCTATCACCATTCTCACCCAGCTCAGTGACTGTAGCGAAACAACTAGACACATGCACAGCTCTTTCTGTTTTGCAGAGCAGCCTATCAAATTGCCCCTTTCTGCTTCTGTAATTTTCATATCCAGGACATCCAGAACATTAATTTATTTCTATTATTATTTGTATTCCAGCAGCCTCCAGAGGCCCCAGACAAAACACAGGGCCCCATTTTGCTAGGCACTATACCAACATAGATTAAGAAACAGCCTCCGCACCAAAGAAAATATACAGTAGTTTTTAAACTCTGCTTCTTTCCAGGCACAGAATGAGGGGAGGGCCTGTGGGGGAGGAGGGCTGTCTTTCAGCCCAACCTTAGACAATGCTGCTCTGGTCATTCAGTCATTCCATTCGGCATTTGATATTACGCTTGTGTTTCATTGTGCCCTTTATGTAAAGCCAGGCATTTCTTTAGTGCCTAGGTACCTTGGGACATGTATACTAGAAAGGCCTGGATGCATAGAACACCAGCCATTTGGGAACCATTGCTCAGATGGTGAATCTTTTTCCTTGCACCCTTGTCTGTATTTTTCCTTTTTCGATTCTAAGCTCTTTAAGGACGGGAATATCTTCACCTATATATTCTAGAAGCTTCTAGAAGATTTTGGGTGCTACCCCATATAAATTACTACTAATACATATAGTATCATATATATTACTATGTAGATAATGTTGAGGTGACCTTAAATTTGGGCAGTCAAGAGGCAAAAAAACCCACACACACACTTCAATGGAAATTGACTTAACATCATTCTCGTAATGTCATGATTCTCTCACAGGCAGTTAGCAAGGTTTAAATGTAGGAACTTTATTTAGCATCAAAACACACAGACATCTACTGCTTGAGTTAATGCAATAACTCCTCTAGCTGGCAGCAGTAGTGGGCTGTTTTCCTCTAGCCACTAGAGGGGTCACAATACACACTTTACAAACACATTATACCTACGCACTGCTTTGAAAAATGTATGGGGTTAATTTGCTCATTTGCATGCTATTACTCAGAAAGCTTTTTCCAGTTCACAAGCTTCTTGTTTTCAACACCATTGATGTCTCCACTCTGAGAAGGACCCCTTCAAGTTTTGGACATGTTTGTATGTGCACTGAGTTCTGTTTTGAATGATCTATAGAATTGCCAGTTGCATATAATCACTTCTGTAAAAACCTTCAATAGTCCCTGATGTATTCCGAAAGGTCCCAAATCCTGGACTGTAGGCCATATCAATTCCACTGTGCTATTCACTCAAACGCCCCCACCCTACAAGCCTAGAAGGAGTTCTGGCTAAAGGAATGTGGTGGTAGCCATTACTGAAAGTGTTCGCAATATGTGAAATACCTGGATGTATCAAAACCTCAGTCTGTATATTATTGTCATTCTTACAACAAAAAAGCTAATTTTTCAGCATGTTGCCTCACAAATAATTATTCTGGTGTGCACTCAGTGGAGAGTTTCTAATTCAGCCTTTCAATACCTTATCCTTCTCATGCGGTTGTAATGTAATTAGCAACAGAACGTCGTGCAAAAAATAATCCTGCCTGTTCCTTGATCTTTACATGGAAGGCAATGCAGTAATTGCCATTCATGCTATAATTTCTGGAGCAATACTCTCTTCCCAGTGTCTGCTGAATCTATGCCGAACACAAGCTAATGGAATATGCAATAACTTATTGTTGTGTATCCATCCTCCCGGGACAATTTCCAGGAATGTTAATTTGGGAGCCAGCATAATCTTGTTCAGTCATATTGAGAATATTATAGTGAAGATTTCCAAATACTGAAGCCTAATAGCAGAGCAACTTCCCCGCTGATCTATTTCTGCAGTATCTAGTTCCACTGCTAGTCTTCTTAAAAACTGTTTTCACTAGGGTGAGAATTAACTTTTAGCAAGAATTAGGTTCCCAACTGCCTAAATCATGTTTGAAAATGGGTCTTAAGCTCCCAAGTCAGGGTAAAAATTTCAAAAGACCCGAAGTCTATAGTACTGGTCAGTGAATGAGGCACAATGAAGAACTTGTATATTTATATTTAACTTAAATAGTTTGTTGGTTTGGTTGTGGATTAGACATCCAGCTATTTGCGGGGGGCGGGGGTGAGCAAAAGAGCAGAGCTCAGTTTTCTTTTGCCACTAGGAACTTCTAGATACAATAATGCCCCAAATGCCTCTCCTAGAAACCTTGATACCACATCAGGCCAACATTGGTCCAGTAACTCAGCCTGGTTTTTGCAGGGATTCTGGTTGGCACCCCTCTCTCTGTCCTACCTTGCCACAGGGAGACAGCATTGTGCAGTCATGTGCTGAAGTTCCTGCCTATTCAGGCCAACACTTAAGTATGTGCTGAACTCCCATTGATTTCAGTTGTTAAGTATGTGCTGAAGCTTTCCTGACTCTCAGGCACTGGGGCCAGTTAACAGGAATCAAACACTGTGGGCCTGGTCTAGACAAGGATGTAAAGTGTTTTGTGAGGCTGTGTTTTCAAACATGTTCATTAGCCCGCACTAGCTAACTCTAGTGGAGACAAGGGAGTGTATGTATTAACACATGCTACAGCGATCCAGTTAAAACCTAGGGGGTTCTCCTTAAGTTTTAACTCAACCAGTTTGGCATGTGATAACAGCGGTGTGCCTTGTCTACACTAGACTTTTCAAAGGTGTGTCTTAGCGAACGCTTTCTAATAATAAATCCCAGCAGAGACAAGGTCAGACTCACTGTATGCCCTTTGGCAACATCTCTGTTCCAAGTTTCCTTTGCTGAAAAATCAATATAATGAAAGTTATCCACCTGGCGTCAAGTGCTTTGAGATCTGCAGATGAACTTCTAGGGGAAGGTAGAGGGGCTCCAGGTTCATCAGATCACTTAGGATTCAGGAAGAAAAAGGAGTTTGATCTGATGAGATGGAGGTTGGGCAACTGGGAGTTCAGACTGCTGGGTTCTGTTCCTGGCACTGCCATTGACTTACAGGTTAGGTAAATCCTGTGCCTTCAGCTTACCCACCTGTAAAATTACCTACCTCCTTCCCTGGGGCCCCAATTCAGCAAAACTTTTATGCATGTGCTTATTTTTAAACATGGGCTTAAATCCATCCCAATTCAGCAAACCACTGAAGCACATCCGTAAGTCCCATTGATGTCAATCAGTTTTAAGAATGGGCCTCCAGTTACATATGAGTGTAAGTGATTTGCTGAAGGGGGACTGACTGCATTTGGGCCTGCATATTGGAAGGCTTAATTAACTATCGTCTGTAATGGGCTTTGAAATTTTTGATTCAACCGCTATATATATACAAAGTATGAGTTTGGGGGTTTATGGCTCTCAGTGATGTCTGGAGCTGGGGTCCCTCCTAGCCACTGTTATTAAAGGCTCACAAACCTATATGACTTATCCAAAGATGCTCTCCCTAGAGAATTGCTGTCTTGAAAGATGATATTGCTGTTGTAATTAAGGTAATTGTTTAAATTCATTCTGGTAAGCTAGATCTCTCCCCATCCTAACCAATTATATCTATATCAACATAGGCATCACATGACCATTTCAGTATCTGAATAGATTTACAGATACAAACCTAGTTAAACTGAAAAGTCTAATAATGAAAGACTCGGAGAAAATCAGATCAGCAGGATAGAGTGGACATATGGCATCTTTTAAGTCCTGTTATTAATGCTGCATCCACCGGCTACTTACTGAGCTAATGTAGGAATTGGAGTCCAACACTGTTCTATTTAAAAAGACAATTGAACAAATACCCCTACCCTGTAACGCTAAACTTTCCAACTTGCTGGCCATATATCTTAAGATCAAATAGGACACAGGACGTAGGCTGCTTGGGGTTATTAATTTCCTTTCGACTTATCGCAGATGCTTTGTAATTCCATTGAAATCTTAAGATAATGGAATGTAATTGTTTAAAGAATTATTTAAATTACAGTGTAATGTCTGAAATAAAATGACAATCTGCAGGAGTTCATTAGTTTTGTTGACATTTCTTCTGCCTGGAATAGATAAAAGCAAAGAATTTCATCTGATCAAAGTCCTAGGCATGTTGTGTATATATGTGCAAGTAGTGTCCATGTAAGATTCAATTCAGCAAGGTGCAGCACACTTCTGTTGTTCTGCAGGACAAATACAGGTAGGTGGCAAACATAGTTATAATCATGTTCAATATTACTGGTAAAAAATATAATTGGCTTGGTGTGGTTGGGAGGCGGGAGGAAGAGTATTTATTATTAGTGGTCGTGGAAATTTAAGATGTGGTGATGCAAGGATTTATAAGGTTTGATTCCACTGCATGGAAAAAATACCCAAATGCTTTGAAGGGAGATAAACAAAACAGTCCCAATTCATCTAGTCAGATGGTTTATGCCTCGTCCTAGGCCAGTGGTTTGACTGTCACTTGGAGGCAGATGTGGTTTGGGATGTGGCCTGTGATCCAAGAACTCTTGACTTCTAATCCTGGCTGTAGTGCTAACCCCCTCTGCATCCTGGGGTAATTCACTTAGCCTTCTTCTGCCTCCATTTTTCTGTCATTTGCTTTGAAAGTTCAGTTCACAAGTTCTTGGGTTTGTCTCTGCTCGGAAGAGATTGTGAAGGAGAGCAGCAGAGGGGAGGCTTAAAAAAATCAATACAAAATAATAGGTGCAAAGCAAATCCAGAGGGACTGTGATAAATGGAATGCCAGGGGGAGGAGGTGGTGAGAGAATGATCAATGCATCTGGTATATTTACTGCACAGAGTGACCATATGTGCCAGGCTTGGCTTTGGTTGGCTCACCGACCCTTGTGCTAATCCACCTAGAAAATCTGGATTTTTAAAAGCTGAATTGCCCTGAGATGGAGAAGATTTACATGTTAGGTAATAAACCCCTTCGCCAATATAAAGCTCACTGGGGTCAATAGAAAGCCTCCTGCTGAGTCGAGTGGGCTGTGTGGCTAGTATGTTTTCAAGTGGTTCTCATACAGCCTTTTAAAATGTCAGGTTCAACTTGCTTTCACAAGTTTATGTGAACACACATTTGGTTACATGTTTGCACATACACAGACTTGTGCATGGATAGCTCATGTACACATGCCTCATGAGTCTTTCATTATGTAACTACAGTGGAGAACAGCTTCAGC
The DNA here is from genome assembly GCF_020497125.1 of Mauremys mutica. Taxonomy (NCBI): domain Eukaryota; kingdom Metazoa; phylum Chordata; order Testudines; family Geoemydidae; genus Mauremys; species Mauremys mutica. Next base: position 82,735,497 of record NC_059074.1, on the reverse strand, counting down.
ATGGGGGTGGGGAGAGCAAGCATGCATGGAATGACTCAACACCCTGTTAGTTAGTTAGAGCACTCCCCTGGGAGGATCCAGTCCCCCCACACCAAAGAATTTTTTATTTTGGCACTGTGGAACTGCTTCACCAGGAGGTAATGTAACCAGAGGTGAAGTGGTAAAACAAAATGAGCAGAGAACACCCAGTTATTTAATGGACAGAACAGGCCTCTCCACTGTGAATAGAAGCTGACCATAAAAGACAGGATTGCAAAACTACCGTATCCTTCTCTTATGGAAAATCCTATGGAATGTCCTAGAACAGCTCCTAGTGCATGCATTCAGCCCAAATACGTCTGTGCAGAATAGAAATGTAACTACTTTGCTAATGAAAATTAATGATGTGCCAGATTCTTAAACAAACCTGCTTTTTTTCAAAATGTATTCTCTCTGTAGGGAGGTTTGTTTACCTACTACTCACAAAAGTTCGGTTGTAAATTAGATTTGGCTCAAAACCAGAATGCTGGGTACAGACCCCCTCATCTATGAGGATAGATTAGGTTGAAATTCAAACACTGGTCTGAACTCTACAAATAGTCCATATCTTAATAATGGACCAACCCAGAACCCCACACCTGAATCAGGCCCACACTCCAGTTCTGTGACGATCAAAATCTGGACCTGCAGCTGAGTTCATCTATTTTTAACACTTCGGCCATTTTCCCACAATATCTTACCCTCCTTTTTGTTTATAACTTATGTTGCTTTTCATAATACCTGGATGTTTTAAATTCCTAGGGCCAAAGCCTCTCACTGGATCCTGAAGACGTTAGCTGAGCAAATTCTGGGATCCTTCATCAAGCAAACCTTCCTCTGAAATCCATGAGAGTTTTGCTCTATTTAAAGATTGCAACATTGGGCCCTAAATTAAAAAACGAACAAACTTTTTTAGTGTTGGAAAATAGCAATTGAAAACAAGCAAACAGTCCAGGCTGATGTCTTGGTGCTGTGCTGCTATGTCAACCGCTCATGTTAGATCACATTGGTAACATCATATGACATGATTGACATAACTGGACATGACAAGCCACAACAACACATTTGCTGAGGAAAATATAAAAAGACAGGGATGCCTGAGAATCATGCTCCAAAATTTTAACAGATTAGAAGAAAAGGAAGGGTCTTTAAAAAGACCCGGTCAAGATATTTTTTGATCACTAATAATTGTTATTGTTTAAACTATTGGAAACTTGAAATTGAAATCTGCACGGGTTATTAGTGTTCCCTTGTTTTGTTTGTTTGTTTGTTAACTGTAGGATAACTCATGTGTGCTGGCCTGATGGTACTGTGTTTGCTTTTGCTCTTTTTCAAATAGCAGAGAGAAAAAAGTAAATTTAGGACCTGATCCCCAGCTGCCATAAACTCTTCGCTGAGAGGAACTTGCCTTTACTCTTGTTAAACACATAGAGACACACACGCAAATCACATGGGCTTCATAAACAAATATATGGGAGGGAGAAAGGTAGGTCGGAGTTGTCTGATGACACTTCTCTTGCACGCAAAACTCCTGTTGACTTCAGCAATATGGGCAAGAAATGCAGCATTGCGTCTGTTAGGCTTAACAGCCTTGTCAATCCACAATCTCTTCCCCCCCCCACACACCCCTTTTTTGAGATACCAAGGTTTCTGGAAGTATATTTTTAAACAAATAAGGAAAAAATACCATACTAATCACACTAATACTAATATCACACACATTCTTCATGCAGGGAATTAGTGGTGTGGGTTGAAATGTCTCATCTTACCTGCAGATTGTTGATTAATGTCAGATGAATGCAATTGTAGCCAATTCTTTAAAAAAAGAGTCCTGTTTCGCTAACATGTCATGCATGAATATCAAGCGTCAAGACTTAGGCCTCCTGCTTTTACATGTATGAGTGGAATTTTTCTTGTTTTTGTTTTCCTCTTTCCATCCGCTGCTTCGTAAATATACTGGGTTCAATTCCGATCTCAGTGTACGCAGTTGTAAATCAGAAGTGACTTCATTGAAATCAGTGAAGTTACCCCAGTGTGAAACCAGTATAAGTGAGACCACAGTCAAGCTCATCACATGTACCCACAGACGTATTAACGTGAATAGCCCTAATGTTGGTAAGCTGTACATTTTGGCTTGTAATAAATACTTAGTAGCAATGTATGCAAGTATGTGAAGTGGACAGTAGAGAGCTTTGCAACACTTTTAAACCAAACAGCCCCTTTACTTGTATAATGTTATCTAGCACAGACAAGGCAATGGAGCATGATGGGATTATGATAATTATTTATTGTATTTATTATAGGGGTTTTTTTGAACACCGTTGTGTTCAGCGCCGTGCAAAATAAACGAGGATGCAGTTCCTTCTTGAAAGCGTTTACAATCCAAATGCCATGAAAAGCAACTCCCTTATCCTGACAAAGTACAATGTATGCTGATCATAACCCAATATTTTCATGTACTGTCAATATAGTTTTCTGTGCGTCTCTACAGTATTGTACAGCTATTCTGTGTGTGTGTGTGTGTATAAAGCTATTCCCATGCACGTATCATCATTAACTGAAATATCTGCAGCACCAAATCATTGATCTCTATTTTAATTACCAAAAGTCAAACAACTCATCCTTCAGGTTTGTGGTATCGTGCAAGCTCAGTATTGGGCCACATTGCCGCATGATCGGGACAAAGAGATGATGATACAGTCTGGTTTCTATGGCAACAGAGGAGGGTAGTTAAAACAGAAATGTTGCAAACACCCATTCTGATCATCATAATATAATTAATGTTATTGCCAGGGACATTATTATTAAAAAAGTGCAAGTGCTATTACCTTTCAGTTTGTACGGATTTTAAATAAATAAATAAATAAATAAATGGCCAAAAAAAAAAATTCTTAGTTTAGCTGCTAAGAGAAAGGAAACAACACACAGGCCTCATTTTTTGCGTGTAAAATGTGTGTGTTCTTTAAAAGGCAGTGGTTGGCTGGTTTTCCGGACATGATGTGGTTGAAGCTGTCATCGTAATGGAAATTCATTGCTGTAGCTATGGTAAATCGAGTTTTCTGCCTGTGCTGAATGCATTAGTCTAATGAGATGTTTGCAGCTGGAGAGCTGAGCTGCTGGAGACTTACAGTGTGCTAACAGACAGGGAGAAGATGGCTTTTGCAATAGTCTGTGTGCATGTGCTGAAAGTCATATGCCCGTTAGGTCGAAATACCTGGTCTCTGTAAGACACTGATCAGTGTTTTAACATAAGCAATAGGTAAGGGGAATGCATGCTTCTTCTGTGCCTTGTTTTTGTTGTTGAGCCCTGTTTTAAGCAGCTGTCATTCTGTTGTATGCACTGCTAGATGATAACTTTAGCAATCCTAAATTGCATACTGTATGTGTGTGATACATGCATACAGTGACCCTGCTGTATGATTACTATGTACACTGAACCACACCTTAACTTAGTCATGCTACTAATATTGTGTTTTCAGGAACAGTTTAATAAAGAAAGGGGCAGAATATCAGTGTATTCAGCAGGTTTGGTCTGTGTCTGCGTGTCTGCTAGTCCATGAGTGTAACTGCTTCTCTATTTAAACTATTTCTTTGACTATGTGGAGTGTCTTCGTGCTTTTTTCAAATGTAAATCAAAGTGGCTTTCTTTCCTTTCCTTGCCAGGTGCATGTCTCTTCCATTTTTAAAAGCTCCTTACCTTGAAACATGAATAGCGGGCAGCAGTATTTACAGCATGGGTTTGGGTTTTTAACAAACAATAGCTCCTCAGGCAGCCAATCTAAGAAATCATCTTTTTAATACCTCCAAATCATGTATTAAGTTGGATTTAATCCTTAGGATCCTTAACTGACAATTGCCGGAGGCAATATTTTGATGTGCTGGTTTTCCCTTTAAGGATAGGAGGCTTCTAACTTACAAAGGATGCAAAGGAGGACACTTTAGCTTAGTTGATTTGTCTTTTCAGGTGTTTTAAAGATAGGCTTGATTATTGGTACAACAGGTGCAAATAATTTCTTGATTAAGTAGACATACATCACCTGGGTGACGGGTGTGTGCAACTCCTGTTAACCTTGCAATTGTGTCCCTTAACTTCACACGCCATCACTCCGTCCAGTCTACAAAGAGCGAATCCTTTACAGAGGGTGCAGTCCCACCTGCTCAGTGAGTAATTTAACAATTGACATAGCTGGAAGTTGTTTCTCTCTCCAGAGCTCATAAATGAAAGAGGCTATGAATGCCATTTGCTTTGCTTGGGGTTTATGTAAAACTGGTCATTTGTTAGAACGAAATAGCATTGGGGTTTTCAGTATGGATGAAGCAAGTTCCAGGAATCCAAAGCCAATGTAGAAAGCTGCAGAAGGAACACATGCTAACTTGTCTGTTTGGGGTGGGGAGGTGATTTTAATTCTGTATTTTATTTTAAGAATGTTCTGGAGACATTTTGACCAAGTATAGACCATGGGTATTTAAGGTTGCATAACACAGAGAATAATGAAAAAATAGACTTAAAAAGGGGTTAGGTAGCAATATCTGGAAGATGCGTAATTGTTGTGTCCACAGGACTGTATCCTAAAACTTACCTTTATGTTCTGATAATACTTACAGCTTCTTCAGAAATGCTGTGCTGACACTCTTCCGTTCTGATTAAACATTTAGAGCCAGGGAGCAGCTTGTGTAAATTAGTATAGCTCCATTGACTTCAAAGAACCTATCTCAATTTACACCAGCTGAGGATCTGCCTTTTAGTTCTGAATGCCCAGTTTTAGAGATCTTGTTTAGACTCAGTGGCTTTCATTCCTATCTGACCACAGGTGACTTTTTGAAACTAAGATCTCACATTGATTTTTCCTGTACAATAAAAGAAAGAAACACAGTTATTAAGTCAATGCAAGCCACACTTTGCACCAGAAATAATTCCACTGCTGGGTGCTGTTTTACTTACACCTCTGGGGAACAATAACAAAACCCCTCAGTTCCTGGGCTCTATCAAAAACTCTTGAGACTAACCCATTGTTAAAATCTGTGGTGATGCAGTCTTGTCCAAAGGGGGCTGCTGGATAGATTTGCTATTTTTTTCATAGATCTATTTGAAATGGTGTAACCAGAGCACTCTTAATACAATGGTGGACACTATGCAGAAAAGAATTAGTATAAATAGTTGATTTTTAAGTCTGAAAGACCTGGCCACATCCTGAAATCCAACAGCAGCTGATAACGTATGAATGAATGAGTGACCACATTGCCTATAAAGAAGACACTGCGGAGAGAGATTTTTCTCAGACATCCCCTGAGCTCTATGCTTGCCACAAAATGTACTTGTTTCTACTAAAAATGGACAATGCCATGTTACAGAGTTACAGCATATTTCAGATGTCATCCCTAGAACTTTAAGAATATTCAGTTTAATTTTGCCATGTATTTTTTTCTTTCTATAATGTAATGTAGTATTAACCACCCCCCTCCCTGACTGATTCTAGTCAGTTTGAGGCGAAGTTAGAAAGTGGGGTGTTGAGTGGGGTGCACCACAAACAACTTGTGTACACAGCAGCTGAAAGCCCTGCTTACTGAAGCGCCTCTGGATTTCACCCTACAACTCAGTATAAAGAGACAGTTCTTTGGACTGCAGCTCTGGGACACTGAGAGCCTGCACTGTCCATCAGGCATACTGACAGCTATGCACGGGGCAGCAGTGAGGGGCTGCTCTCGCAAGAGACTGCAGCTTAGCTCTCAAAAGAGCATATTCACAACAAAACGAAATGAAAAGTCTCCAAAGCAGAACCGCTCGCTACTTATTCTTTAATCAATGGCAAGATTTTTTTTAAATTTAGTGTTCCGTAGTGGAGCCTTTGCTGCTGCAGTACAGCTTTGTTCTCCTCTGAGTTCACACCCTAACTCTGTGCCACTGTCTCTTCACTGCGCGTTTCGATGCATCTCAACAATGAGACAGCAGGAGGACCGATGCTAGGGCAAGAGTAGACTAGTGACAAGACTTCCAGCTGTTAAAGTATGTTATTCTGTCGCAGGCAATAACATCACAATCTCGAGACAGTGAGTAGAAAAGCAGGCTGCCCCGATATCATTCCAATACTCTGTGCATCTGGGTCTTTTTGCAAACCTGACCCTGCAAACCTTTACTTACCCCAGCCATCTCTTTGGGCTCAATTGTATCTTTAAGGTGCAGTCCTGTGCCAAGTTGCACCCCTCCAGCTGCCTCTCTGAGCCCCACAGCATGCCACTGGAGTGCACCTGCGCTTGCATCCCTGCGGAGGGAACTGCAATATACACTTGCTCTGTGGACCACTGCAAATGGTGGAAATAGCCATGGTGCTGCCCCCTTGACTTCCCCCACATGCTTTGGGATGCTGTGTGCCTCTAGGAGAGCATGGAGGGAGCAGTGCCTGTGTTCTTCTTGGCCTTTGTAGGCCATACAAATGGGAGGGAAAGTTCCTTGGGACCTCCCCTGAAACGGCACACTCACAGGCTGGCCTTTGGGCTCAGTGCTATTGTTCATATATCTAAGGTACGCCTACACTGCGGTTAGACTCCCGCGGCTAGTCTGGGCCAGCTGACGCAGGCTTGCAGGGGTGTTTCATTGTGGTGTAGATGTTCTGGCTTGGGCTGGAGCCCAAGCTTTGGGACAACTCCCCCCTCACTGAGTCCTAGAGCCCGGACTCCAGCTCTAGCTAGAACGTCTGCACCTCAGTTAAACAACCCTTTAGCCCGAGCCCCGTGAGCCTGAGTCAGCTGGCCCGGGCTAACCGCAGGTGTCTAACTGCAGTGTAGACATCCCCTAAGTCTCACTGTAGCATGGGGCTGCCGAAGGGAGAGGGCTCAAGAGAGAAATGCCCTATTACTTCAAGTGATTATTTCTATTGTTTTTTCTGGTCCTTGCACAGAAGGCCAATGTCCCCCCGAATAAGGACTAAGTAGGAATTCTTCCCTGTTAAGGAAGGCCCTTACTCCACTCCAGCTAACTAACAGAGTTATGTTATTGTTCCCTATACATACAAAACATGTACATGGCATGTACAAACCAGAGAGGGTGACGCATTCTCTGCCCCAAACTACTGGCAGCGGAGATAAACGAGGCAGATAAAACCAAGCCCCATGGACACAGGCCAGGTCAGGCAGGGGCTGGCGAGGTGTGTCAGGAAACTGTTTGGTGAGAACAAGAATGTTTGGAAGAACCGGGTTATAAGGAAAAATTTGAAGAAGCAAAATCCTTAGGCTTGGTGGGCCTGATCCAAATTCCACTGATATCAGTGAAAGTCTTTCCATTGGTTTCCATTAGCTCAGGTATTTTCAGCAGTATCACATCTTCAGAGTTTTACTAACACCTCCCCCTTTTTACAATGTAAGAAGAAATAGACCCTTTCCCCTAGGGTCCTCTTCCCCCCCCCCACCCCTGCCCCAGCTGTATAGTGGGTGGAGGGAAGAGTTAGTACTGATCCCAATGTGAAGGAACTCTCAGGTGGATGGAAATCATCTTGCTGGCCATTAGAACTAGTGACCATATTTAGCAGGTGACTGCTACCACGGGTTTCACTGGATAGTGAAGGAACAATAATTAATAGTGTTTATTTGTACAATGGGAGACATGCCAATCTCACCTTGAATGAAAAAGTATTTCTGGAATATATTACTTGTTTTAAGGTGTTGCCTTATGAAGAATTGGCTTCCTGAAGAAGGGAAACAAAATTATCTTTCTTTTTTGCTATGTTCTTATTAGCTCATTCACAACTGTGTCAGGGAGATTACACATTGTTCTATGCACGTGTGCAGGAGAATTACAGATGTGTGTTAAAGATGTTAATTAATTTGTTATTGACTTTTATATTTCTTTAAAAATACAGTCTAAACTAGCCTCTTTGCACCAAGTTTTCCTGCTGACAAGGGTGAAGGATTTGGCAGAAGGAAACTTGGTGAGGGTGTGGTTAAATTTTGCTAACTAATCATTTAAATGTCTATGTTGTGGGGTTTTTTTTAAATTGCCTTAAAACATCATCAAAACTAGAGGTTGTTGACTAAGATTGAGTGCTACCTGAAGGAAACAGTGTAAAATTGGACAGAGCAAAAAGTTGCTGAGAACATGCACTGGATGAGTAATTATGTTACACCGAAGGATGGATAATTCTTCTTGTACTGGACAGTTTGCTCTTGTTCTGAGTCCACCTTTCCACATTCCCTCTGATTTTCATCACACAGGAGATTCTGAGCTACAGTGCAAACCTTTTGCTCTCCACATGTTTTCACTTGTTGTTCTTTTTGCTGGTGGGAAGGAAAAAGTTTCCTGTTCACCCCTCCAGCCCTCCCTTCCCCCACCCCGACCTCTTTGTGATGCACCAGAGCACTCCAAAGCCCTAGCTCTACTGAGGTACACTTTGCTTCTGAAAACCCTTCCTGCTCCTTTATGCAGATGTCTGTCTGTGTAGCTCTCCATCAAAGGGTAGCTGGCAAAAAGGAGCCATTAGCACTTTGCCAAATGCATATCTGGATCATAATGAATATTAATTAGTAACTGGAAAATATATGGCAGGCATAAGAATTCCAGGTAATTAGGCAATCCCCTCTGAAAACTTCTTAATTGCAATTAGGTGGTCTTGACTGCAGTTTGCAAGGTTGGAACCCAACAGGAGCTGAAGGAAAGAAGCCTGGTGGTCTTTATATTAGAGATTGTGTAAACATCAGAGGTCAGAGCCTCAGCTGGGCTGACGGTAAATTTGGCCCAGCTCGTGGGAGTTTGGAGTAGGGAGGGGAAAGTGCCTCTAAGCCACTTTGCCATGCCAGTGATCCTGGGCTGGTGTAACTTACAGCATCTGAAATGAGTGCTGCTCGAAATGACATCAGCTGTTGTGGTTCTAGAGGGACTGTGATGCTGACTGAAGATCAAATGGAGCGACATGTTCTTCACCTTGTCCTATCTCCACACAACCCCTATGTGGAGGGTGTAGGAGCAGGTTATTTCCTTCTCCCAGAGGTAATCCTCCCCACATCTGCTGGGGCAACTTTTCAACCACTTCAAGGTGCTGGGGCAGAGCAACACTTCCAGGGCTGGGACCAAGAACCTGGCCCTCGTTTCTCCAGCGTTTTAAGTGACCCATGGAACATTAGACTGTCTGCTTAATGAGTGATTTAGGGAGAGACACATTTTGGTTCTGATCCTGCAAACACATACACGCATCCTTACCTCTACTCACACAAGCACTCCCAGTGGTGTTTCATTGATTTCAGTGGGACTACTCACACGAATAAAATTAAACCTGCAGGATCAGAACTATAAACTACACCTCTACCCTGATATAATGCAACCCGATATAACACGAATTTGGCCATAACGCGGTAAAGCAGTGCTCCGGGGTGCGCACTCTGGCAGATCAAAGCAAGTTCGATATAACGTGGTTTCACCTATAATGCGGTAAGATTTTTTGGCTCCTGAGGACAGCGTTATATCAGGGTAGAGGTGTATTTTAAATCCTGGTGTTAAATTTATCCTCTGCAGAGGCTATATACATACTCACATATGTACATTTACATACATTATATGTGTGCTGGTCAACATGCTCTTCTCAGTCTGTTGCATCATGTGCACACTTTCTCGGCATATCCTTCGTGGTGTTGAAGCTATACTTAAGGTTGAGCAGGTGTCTATATAAAACAAGTATATCTGAGCATGATCTACACAGATGTGTCAGAAGTGTTGCTTTATTAAACACAAGGGGTTAATTTAAGATACACTGAGATGCAGCACAAGAAGTAGCATGTCACCTTAGTGTGACGTAACACTAGTATGACCTCATTTGTGATCTGAAGCAAGACAAGTTGTTTGTAAAAATCAGCTACTTTCCTCTTTGAAGTGCTCCTCAGGTGTGAACTGTGTGTTTGGGGGGGTACTTTCTGCTGAGGAGAGCCTGTAACTCTAAGTGTTAGAGATGCTCTATTTGTGCCTTGTGCACATACATTTTCCTGGCACTTGCCTGATTCTCTGTGTTTTTGCCTGTGCATCAATGGACTGAGCAGAGCAGTGCAGAATGTATTGTACACTGCCCTCACCTCACAGGTTGAACGTCCCTCTTCTTTCCCACATATTTCCGTTGGACTCCCTCTCTTTTTAACAGATTATCTCGTCATTAACGTATTTATTTTCACAATTGCTCTGGGCAAGATGTCCAAGGGTGGTTTGATAATTAACTGAGAGCTGAACCTCTGCACCAGAGATGAAGGAAGGTCTTGGGCAAGCTCAGGCTGTAACCGGGGCTCTTCATTCTGCATATGAAGGTTTGAGTCTAGCAATGCAATTTGTTAATGAGGCCATTCTCCTGCTACTTCAGGTGTGGTGCAGTTGCTGAAAGAGAGAGAAAAACACAGGCTTTGCCAGATCACGTGACTGTTCCATCAGAATCCCACTTGCAGCAGTGGCTGGTACCTGATGCTGCAGGGAGAGGCAAGTCTCTAACAATGCATCCCAGAGAGCATTCTTCAGTGTTTCCAAATACCTCCAGGAAAGACTATACTGATTGAACAGCCCCTGCAGAGAGAGGCGAGGACGAGCTCCCTCGTGCAGTAGCATATATTTCTTTTAGCTTTTGAAAAGTGGAGGTCCCTGGAGGGAATTGCCTCCCTGATATTTCCATTTAAAAGATCAGGTTGGCTTGGCAACATCAGTTTTCAAGAGGGGCTTTATGCTGCACTCCCACTCCACCCCCCGCCACACCTCTCCCTTTCACCCCACTCTACATAATGAGAGAGACAACTTCCAACAATGCGGGGGAAATCCCTGGTGACATGAAGTCCCTAAAAGACCATCCCCCTCAAATAACCCCACTATGTCATTCTTCAAACAGGGCAAGCGACTCCCCTAAGACATGTGAGATTCCAGGCCAAGGACCTTGTGCAATTCCACAGTTGGATTTATTATTAATAGTTGTCTGGAGGCTCCCACCATGATTAGGGATCCATTTTTCTAGGCTGTATTTTGAATGAGGAACTCTCTCCAATAACTTATAGCATAAAGAGACAAGTGTTATTCCCGTTTTATAGCTGAGGAGCTGAGACACAGATTGTGACGTGCCCAAGCTCCCTCAGGATGGCTGTAGCAGAGCTGGGAATGGAGCCAAGCTGTCCTTAGTGGTGCCTTAACCTCAAGACAGACCCCCCCCCGCCCCGACCCCCTTGATGTGAAAGCTCCCTTTCCTCTTTGAAATTACCTCAGTAATTAGATATGGGATGTAATTCAATTGCAGTCTCACCAGAGTCTGTCACAGCCTGAGTTTTGAGAGGCTAAGAGGATAGGGCAGAACATCATAGAAATTTCTATATACACCAGCATGTTTCTGAAAGAGGTTTGGTTTGATTCATATACCTGTATAAATGTAAAGCTGGGCTAACCACTGAGAAATCCACATGTTCACAGGCAGCATCCATACCCACGTTTCCTGACCTACCTGTAACACACTGATGGAACCATTGAGTTTGTGTTCCACTCCCAGAAAGGCCACCTCCCAACCAACCCACTAGTGTCTAAATACCCACAGGGTTTTACAGGCACCCAAAGTGTGTGCATGTGGGGTGGGACGGGGTAATTTGGCTCATCATAAGCACATTTTATCCACTCTGACTAATGTATTTGTACTGCACCCAACGCCTTAGTAGCTAAGCATCTTTCAGGAGGTGAAGAAAGGAGCCAAAGGATGACAGAAATGTAATATAGCAGCTGGGGTTTTTTGGATGTTTTATATAAAATGGCTTCATTTATGAAATTTAAACATAAGTTTACAAATGCTGGTGCACTTAGGAGAGGCACTGGGAACATATACATAGAAATAAAAAAGAGAGAAACAGGAGAGAGAGAGAGAGAGAGAGAAATCCTGGAGGAGGGTTCCTCCAATTTCACCAGAAATAATATTTGGGCCTAATAATAAAGAGGGTTTTTTTTTTGTTTTTTGTTTTAAATGGGAAGCAGTTGTTAAAGGAGGGAAAGGGGGCACGGGACTGATAACTAGGGAGAAATTGCAGGGGCAATGTAACATGATGGAATTATAGTTTGGAGACCGAGCATCTGGTCAATATTGTCTTCTTTGCTGATGAGCTCCATTTATATCTGAGCAAATTAGACTGAATTGTTGAATATTAAGTCTTCATTCCTGAGTATGCTGGACTGGGTTTCTGGTTTAGTTAAGCACCAAACAAAAAAGCATGTATCGTCTGTAAAGTTCTTGGAGAACCTCCACTGAAAAAAGGCTTGTGCAGGTGGAAAGTATGATTATTTAGTTCTTCTCCTAGTCCCTCTCTCCCCGTCTATACAGGCAGACTGGGTGCGAACATCCCTGGAATGAGTTCAGAGTCTCCCCACAAGTTTGAGAATTTAACAGGGATGAAAGCAGTGGGGTTCCAGAGAATGTGATAAATAATGAGATCCTTGTTATAGATTTCTTTGAACCATCCTACTGAATTCGGTAACAGGGATGTAATTCTCTTTTGAAATTCCTAGGGTGGGTTAAAAAAAACCTCACTCTAAACCTGTGGAAAGGTTATTATTTAGGGCTTTGCTTTGAGAGGAATATTGCAAAGAGGAAACCAGTGAACTAAGTACAAATGAATGGGACATGTTGGTGTGAAAGGGAAATAATGAACAGCTCAGTGCACTTTGGAGGCTACACCTCTGTGTAAGGCGTCTTTCAGTCACACCGATTGCCGGAGTGACTTGAGGGGTTTAAGGTGATGGGTTAATTCGCTGTCCAATACATTTTAAAAGTTTCCTTGGTGCAAAAATTGGTTTTCTTCTGCTATGCAGCACCATTGACTTTATTCTGACACTGTCCCATTGGTGCCCTGTCAAACAATCCCAGAAGAAAAATGTAAGAGTGAGCTAGTTTTTTATTGTCTTTTTCCCTCGCTGACTCCAAAGGCCATTATCGAATATACTTGGCTTTTGGTGTCAGGAAACCAAAGGGTTAAAGAGCGGTGACCCATCTTTCCAAGGCAGGCCCGCTTCATTCATGCAAGTTGGGAAACTGCCAAGTTAGCAACGAGACCCTGAATGAGTAACCCGCTGAAATTACAGAGCATTATTCTGCTGCCCAGGGCGTGGGTCAGAGGGAGCCCAGTTTAACCAAGACAGAATGGCAATGCAAGAAACAAGGATTTGGAGATGAGTACCCAGGACACAAAAAAATGAACTAAACAGAAGACAGATTATCTGAGAGAAACTCAATTTATCATTATTATTTATGTACAGGCAGAGAGTCTATGTCCTTTTCCCCGTTGCAACAGAAAAAATATATTCATAACATTTATCTCCTGATTTCATCTGTCAGCCTCCATCTATTTCCCTATAAACGATGAGTGAGAGATGTGCCTGGTAACTATCTCTTATGGCTCAGAAAATATTTGAATGTATTTGCATATTAAGTTAGCCACATTTACACTGCGCTTGCTAAATGCAGCAACACGAAATCCTACACAAAGGGGGCTCGTCGGCCATTAATGTGTGCGGGATTTATGTGAATGGCTTCCCTTAACGGTAATGGGAGTTACCTGCACAAATTGTCTGTGCCTCTAAGAAGGGCTAGTGCATGTAAATACATATTACTCTGTATGGTTTATTTGAAAAAAAACAGCACCCTGGCACACTAAGATATTGCTACGTTCCTGATATTTGCCTAGTTTTTCTCTTCCACGTTGGAGTGGTGCCTGGTTATTGCCTATGTGGCACTCTTCCCTTTTAGGGACCAGTCCTGCAAACACTTACATGCATGTGCAGTCCCACTGATGTTAGTGGGGCCTACTTGCAGGAGTAAAAGGTTGGCGGGAGCAAGACCTTACTGAACCGAAGTCTCAATATGGTGTTAGGGCAGCACTGTGATATTGGAGGTGCAAGAGGCAGGGTGTTAATTCCTGCCTGCTTGACTGCTGGCCAAACTTACACTCTTTCTACCTACTGTAAATTCCTCCTCCTTTTTTGGCTGGGTAAGGGATTCTTCACCTCTGGTCCTAAACCGGCATCTAGTTTTGCTGTGCACTGCTCAGCACCTGCCACTTTCCACCCCCGGCACGTCTGCATTTCGGTGTCACGTGCTGTGACTCTTTTGCTTATATAGGGCCTGATTCTCCTGTCATTTACTCTGATGTCAGTGAGGAGTAAATCCAGTACATTCAATGGAGTACCATGGCTGTGTCACCCAGGAACAAACTCTAGCCCAGTGTTTCTCAATGACCGGTCCGTGGACCGGCACCAGTCCCTGAGATCTCCCTGACACAGTTTAGGAAGGCAGCAAGCCAGTCCCTGGTATCAAAACAGTTGAGAAACACGGCTCTAGCCTACTGTAGAAACAAGAGGACACCCCTATAATGAGCGATCCCTGCTAGGAGAAGATAGGGCTGCCTTGTGACAATCCATTTCCCTCTGCCTGTCACCGGACTCTTCCCTACATTGCCCCACTTTCCATTAGTACCCTGTGTACGCTATTTGTGCAGTGCTCTCCGGGAATACAGCCCTGTTCAAAGCCCCTGCCCCTTGTCTGACTCAGGTGATAGTATACATGATAACAGCTCAGTGGCAAGAAGGCAGGGAGCCCCTGGACCTCATTCCCATGTATACGAATGCCTCTCTATGCTGGCTGAGTGGTGTAAAGAGGCCTTAGTGTATAAGGCACCATGTCTTTGGAGAGCTTAGAATGACTCCAGGCCGGACTATTGTAAAGCACAGTCTAAATCCCACCCTTTTGCAAAAGCCTCCCCTAAATACCAAGAGAAAGAATTGGAAGGAAGGAAGGAAATAAAGAAGAAAAAGCAGCTGCAGCTGGGAGCAGCGAAGGGCAGGGGCCACAAAGGACAAACCAATGCAAGTCTGAATGGTCTTGGTGTCTGTTGGCCTCTTGAGAAAAACCTACACTAGATCATAAGAGAAGATAATCATGAAAGGTGATTTTGGGGGAGAGTTATGGGGCCTGGGAAGTGGGTCTAAGGTTAATAGTGGTGTGTGTGTCAGAGAACACACACTAAACCAGGAGATACGTGGATCCCACCTATCCAGACAAGGAGGTTTTGCTAAGTACATTCGAGTGGTTCTTTCTCACAGATCACCTGGGTTTTCACTGCCTGCCGTCCCCTCTTGTGCGTCTCCTGCTTTTCCAATCACAATCAAAGCCGCGGGTTTGGTTTCACAGAGCCTCAGTGCACCTCAGGTACATGAATACTTTTCAGTATTGAAGCTGGGCGTGTGTTTCCTTTCAGAGAGGGCACACAGGGAAGGCCTGTTCCCGAGTTTCCTGTTAGCCTAGTACTTCATGCTGTAGTGAAACAATGCATTGTATATGCAAATGATATTGATTGCCTGCAAGGTTTGGCCAGGCCACAGGAAATCTTTTATGGTTCCTCCATGGTGGAGTTGCTCCATTAATCATTTCATTCAGAGGTGTGCCCCGATTTGCACCAGATTCTCTGCTGAAGGCTGCCCTTGTCTTGGTTTTGGTTAGAACACGCCAGTTGGGAGTGTGTTTCTTCTAAGGGGGCAGTTGTTGCTTGCCAGAATTTGTCATGCTTTTGATCAGAGTGGTTTTTACTTGTCAATCTAGTTTGTGTCTTCCCTCTGGCTGTTAGTTCCGCTTCTGAATTAGTCCTGTGTCCTGCGGTGTTGGCAACATTTTCATTATTTGGGGTATTTTTGCAGGCTGCAAGGTCATGTGTTTTATCCTCATGTAAGTGAGATATACTGTCACCAGGGATGCAGTGTCATCTAGTGGATAGAGCACTGCACTGGGACACCACAGATCTGGCTTCTATTCCCAGCTCTGCCACTGACCTGCTGGGTGACCTTGAGCTAGTCACTTCGCTACCGTGCCTCATTTTCTCCTCCAACCCTCTGTCTGTCTTGTCTATTTAGAGTGTAAGCCCTTCAGGGCAAGGACTGACTTACTCCATGTTTGCACAGTGTCAAGCACAATGGGCCCTGAGCTCAGTTACGGCCCCAGGTGCTAACTATTATAATGATTAGTTATTATAGTAAGTGACTGGTCACATTATGCTATGGCTAACACAGTCAGGTGCAGGTTTAGTTTAGGAGTTTGAAGGGGATTGTGCAGAGGTTTTTACTCTTATGGCAAAAAAAATTTTCCCCCCAGAACCCTTTTGGATGGGTTAACATTTGCACTTACACACATCACAGACCATGCTTATAGCTGCAACTCTGTGGCTTTTTTTTTTTTGCATGACTTGTGTATTTGTGGGGAGTCTAGATTTAATTTTGTGGTGATAATTTGCCCAGACGTTAGAGTGCAGGTTATTCCTTGTCTTACCTATACTCATACCAGCCCATCCCACTTAATTGGTAGACCGCTGCCTTCTCTATGGGGATATCCATCTGTAGTCTTGCTACTTCAAGCATCAGCTGGCAAGCAGTGCTCATCATGCAGCAAGCAGCTTTCAACCTTCCTCCAAGACAGCCTTAGCAAAGCGCTTCAACAACTCAGCTGAGCTGCCCTGGCTGGGGGAATGAGGGAGACACAGAAGCCAAGATTTTTCAAATGAGGCTAAGAGAGTTAGGCACCCAGTTCCCACTCAGTTGGATTTGAGTGCCTAAATCCCTTAAGCACCTTTGGAAACCACAGCCGGAGAGACTGCTCCAGAGCACACTCCTTCCGCACCACAGAATGCAACGCTGCTACTGAGCCAGTCAGCATTCTTTTTCAGATGAAATCCTGAACACTTTTCAGTAGAGCGATGCAAAATGTATGCAATGAAAGCCGTGTGCAATCTGTCTGGCTTGAGGACGGATTCTGATGAACCTCTAGCTCAGACCATCCAACAGCTTGCTAAGCTTTAATCTAAAATTGCCTTTTCTGTGTATCCCTGGGGCCTGGTCCCACTCCCAGTGAGTTCTGTGGTGCAACTCCCACGGACATCGATGGAAACTGGGCCCAAGCTCATTGCGTGTTGTCACGGGTGTTTGAGCTGGGTACCCACACTGGCTGATCTACTATCTTTGGTATCTATACGTCCCCCATTACCTTAGCATCCAAGCACCCACAGTCACTAATGTATTTACCCTCCCAACACCGGTGGGAGATAGGGAAATACTGTTATCCCCATTTTACAGAGACAGAGTCACCAAACTTGGGTGATTTGCCCCAGATCACCCAGGATATGTCAGTTCTACAGAAACCTGAGTTTGTCCAAGTCCCAGGCTCATGATCTAACCACCAGACCCCCCTTCTTCTCTATCCATTGACCCCTGCCACAATATATTCATATGTTTTCAAGAAGACTATGTCCTTCTAATAATACACAACTTAATTATTAATCAAGAAAAATCAGTTTCCGTAGGGATCTGTTAATAAAAGGCCTTATGAACAGAGAAACCCACCCTAAGAAATACAGCTCCCAGGGAACTGAATGCTATACGCTGTGGCATACATGGTGTACCCTACACCCGGTGTGTTGTCAGCAGCTGCTACACATGCCAGGATGTTATTTGTTGCCTGTCTTTTTATTGGATCGAATTTGCCCACTGCATAGTAAAAAAACCCAAGAGCAGGCAAAGCTCCTTCTTTGTGGCACTTTCTGGGGCTATAAGCAGCACTCTGGCACAAGCCTGCGCCAAACACTGTTTTCCTGTGGGTATTACAGAAAGAGAAGAAATAATTTTTTCAAACAGACTAGCTGAAGATAACTCAATGCTAAACTGAAAATCAAGTCATTAGGCTAATGCGGTTGATCACAATGTTATTGTTTCGGTCTGTCTTAAGAACTCAGATGGCAATTAATTAGTGAAAGGACCACAGGTTGCTGAATTTCAGCAACCTGATAAAGGAGCAGTTCCCTGCAATAGCAGGAGCAGCATTAGTAGCAATCTAGTAATTTTACAGTAACTGCAGTGGCAGATAATTGCAGTGCTTTTGTTAACCTAATTCACACATCTATGAATCATATCAAGGTAAGAACCCAGTTGGAACAGAGGCTTTTAACGGGAGTTCTCTTCCCTTGTTAGGTTTGTACATGAGTTGTTGTGCTTTGTTTCACCCTGTGTTTTCCAAATAGCCATGGTGATCACTTTAAATCACCTTCTAATTCTAAGATGAGCTTATTACACGGAATTATGTTAATGAACATGATGACATTGACATTATAATGGAGCCCGCGCTGGCTGACACAGCAGTCTGTCAGTTCATGTGGGGAACCTTGAAATACTAGCACAAACCATGTGGAATAGCAACACCATCATTTGGAGTGACTGCCTTGACCCGTCTTCTTTAACGGGAGATACTGTACAACAGTTATGCCTGGCCTATTGCTTCTCTGCAGAGCTGGCCTCTTGCTCACTGCACCTGGCGTGGTTGTGGTTTGCATGCTGTGCCCTGGCTTTTCTGCTCACCTCTGCAGATCTGAAAGTGACGCCCATGACCTGGGTGTGTTTCTGCATGAAAAGAGAAGGATTAAAGAGAGAATGTGGGGCAAGTGAGAGGAAATGAGTGTATAGTTAATTTGAGATGGAGTATGTATCTTAATGTCAACGATCCACCCCCTCCCCCATCCTGGTTTTAAACAAGTAGTGACAAAGACTGTGCAAAGAAATGGTCTGAGCAGTAGCCCAAGAGCCAGGAACTCCCGAGTCCTAATTCAGCATTAATTCGGATTCTCTCCGAGGCCTTGGGAAAGTCACTTATGCCTAAAATTTTGGACACTCAACATAAGACATTTGAGGCCTGATTTTCAGAAGTGCTGATCACCCACATCTCCTGCTGAAGACAATGAGAGCTGCTGACACCCAGGCCTTGTCTACACAAGAAAATTGTATCACTTTAACTAAGTCCTTTTTGAAATTGACCTAGTTAAATCAGACTTTGGACTGTGTGTGGACACTCTTGTTTCAGTCTGAGCATTTATATCGATTTTAGCTTAACCCTGTTCCTTAATGATGTAACAATTTGTCAGTGGAAAGATTCAAAATGGAAATGTTCATTTCAAATCAAATCAATTTTGGGGGGAGGAAGGGGCTTGTTCTTGCCTTTCCTTTTCCTTTTTTACTTTTTGTCTTCCCACTTTTTTCACCAGAAAAGGTGGTGAGGGAAAGGAGCAAAAGGGAAGAAAAAACCTAAAGCCCCCAAATTTTTGTATCTATTCCATTTGAATCCAAATTTGGTTTTATTTCAAATCATTTTTGTCAAAAAATCCTGGAAAACATTTTCATCTTGTTTGACTTTTTTTCAGAAAAAAATTCCCATTTTTAAGCTGCCCTAATGAAAGCTAGTTATTACTATTACGTGCAGTGTTGTTGTAGCTGTGTCAGTCCCAGGATATTAGAGAGACAAGGTGGGTGAGGCCATATCTTTTACTGGACCAACTTCTGTTGGTGAGATATGGAAACATTTCTGGAAAACATTTAAAATATCCCTTTGATCATTTCTGACCTTTTGTATCGTAATTTAGTTTGAATACAAATTATGACCACATGGGCTCCCCACATTTATGGGAATTACGTACAAAAAGGAAAAGAATGTCTCCCTTTATAATTTACTAATCCGTATAGATGCATTTCACTTACAGTATAACCCGTTTTAAGCCTGTCAACAAAAATTGTTTGCATAAAAGAAGTGGTTATCTAATAAGGCTTGGGCAGAGCTGCACTAGGATTGTTTGGAATAACTTTTGGGGGTGAGGTGTAGTCTGTCAGGATAGGAAATCATCCAAGGAAGGGGGTCTCTTCACTGTATTCTCCTTTCCCTCAATTCCCAATCTCTTGGGGGGGCAACAGTCTTGTAGTGGATGCTTTGCGCTGGGATGTAGTTCAATTCCTGGCTCAGCCACAAATGTCCTCTGTGATCCTGGGCAAGTCACTTGACCCTGGTCTACACAACAGCCTTTTGCCTGCATAGCTGTGTCAGTCAGGGGTGTGATGAGGCATGGCCCCGGACCAACAGCTGGGCTGGCAAAAGACTCTAGTGTAGACACAGTGAAATCAGCAAAATTGTAGTTTTGTAGTGTAGACCTGGCTTCAGTTCCCGATCTGATAATCCTTCCCTCCCTCACAGGGATGCTATGAGGATAACATTAACGTTTGTCAGCATTCAGATACTACCGTGATATAGATAAACAAGTAGCATTAACTGGTGTCCATGCATTTATCACTCCCAAGATAGACATAGGAGAAAATGGCACAGACCAAGCATGTGCATATTTATATATTATTTACATGTTTACGTAAACTTAGGACCCAGTAATCAGACACAAGCACAACTAGACTGACTTCTATGAAGTCTGGTCTGCTTATGCAAGCTGTGAATGTGGCCCTTTGAATGGGTTACTTTCTTGCTGAACAGATCCCCGAGCTGTTTATGCTGAGTTGTCCTCACAGTGGTGGCCACTGACTCACTGTTACAAGCTTTTAACAGGTGTCTTGATAGAGATTTTTATTAACAGGAGTATTAGAGGCAGTAACATTAGTGAGATGTCAGGTGTTTCAGGTAGTTATGTTACGTTTACCTGCCGCATTTGCACATGATTTCTAATTAACTGAGGTTATTAAATTGGGAGAAAATATTGCAATGTACAATTGATCTCTTAGCCTTAACCATAATTTTCACACAATTAGCAGCAGCAGTCTCGGCTGATGAGACACCAGTACAGAGCTAGCAAGGCAACTAAATTACTTGTGATTGTTAAAAAGAAGATCCATTTGGCTGTGGTTCCATTCATCTTAAGATAGCAGGCCTTTGATCCTTGTAACATTTTAGAATCGCAGGGTCCTTTGGAGAAGGAATTCAATTTTTTTCTTTTGTTTCGTTATATTGGTATGTTGGAGAGCCTTTACTGTGCTTAGTCAGAAAATTGACTGTGAAAATGTCACATCAGGGTTCTTTATTTTTTCTCTTTCCACCTGCATAAGACTTTCTGACTTTGCAAGTCAAAAAGATTTTCATCTGTCTGCCTTGTACAGGATTAATCACTAGTAGTAAAGGTTGCATAGTCAGAACTCAGCCAACAGTTTTGTTGATGGGTGAGCTAGAAGAGAATCTGGCTCTCTCTCAAAGCTGTGTTGGATGTGTGGGGCTGTAACTTTTTGTATGTCTCAAACAAACAGGGTGCAAGAATGTTATGTTGGGTGGGAAGGTACCATTTTCATAGAGGGGCTGATCCACACCTCACTGGAGTTAATGGAAAAACTCCCATTGATTTCCTTGGGCTTTGGATCATTCTTTACTGATAGGTCTATGGTCATGTTTTAGACAAAAGAACATTAACTTTTGCAGACCCTTGAGGCTTACACTGCACCTGCTTGTGCCAATAGGGCCCCCATCATGAGGGAGGGCACAGGCAGTGAAATTGCCACCCTGCCTTGGGTCTTCCAGAAGGAGGGAGCAGCTTTAAGTTCCACTAGTGGAGGCTGCTGAAGGATTGCACTGCTTCAGTGCATCCTCCAGCATCCCTGGCCATCCTCTCCTGTCAGTCAGCTCTGCCCACTTTTAGAGGAAGAGGATCCACTCCGCTCAGCCACAGTCTCCCCCCGAGCAGGGTCTCCATTTATGGGGGGACTGTTCCAAGATCTATTCTGGCTTCTCCCAGTATCCACTCCAGGCTATATGTCACCCAAGGACTTTTGCCAAACCTCTCTGGCTCTTTCTGCTGTGCTGTAGAAAAGTCCCAACTCACTTTATATGCTTTGTTCAGTATCCTCTGTGGGCCCAGGCCTGACATGAGACAAACCAGTGCCTATCGCTACACTACCTCTTTTAAAATGATGTGCTGTGTTTGTGCCGGTTTGCACAGTAGTGGATTTGACAAACTGCTGAGCAATGTGCTCCTACGTATCTGAGATTACAGTCAGGCACTGTGTCTTTATGATGGGAATAAACTGATTTCTCTCCACAATGAACCAGTTGGTGGTGTAATAAATGCAGTGCTGCATAGATATTTCGATTACATCTCCTGAATATATCCTCATCACATCTGTTCCTGGGCAACCTTGCAAAATAAGCAAGGAGCCATTCTAGTAACCCACCTATAAGCCATTGTTTTCATTAGCTCCTTTCCCCCTGGTGGCTATGACAGTACTTAACTTTCACATTTTGTTCAGAAAGCTGGTTTCACTTCTGTTTAGGATTAAAAGATGGCAAGTTGTAGTAAGAGTTATTGTCATCTACCACCATAATCCGAATGCCTGGTGGAGCATGAAACATTACGCATTTCAAGGAGGATTGGTGATTAAGAGGGTCTTGGTGAGGAGTAAGTCCTCCAGGAGGCATAGAAATGCCATATTGCCTGTTCACATGAGATGCAGCCTTTGGTTTGCTGGGACACACTTCCTGAAGGGTAGAAACAAAGTAGCCCAGGACAGGGCAGTCATGGGCTGCAGCTGCACCGAGCAGTAAGAAGAATTGTTACCTAATTTCTGTACATAGTTCTGTTCATTATAAAGGGTTTATCTTGGCACTGGTCTCTGCACACCAATGAGATACTACCTGGTACCAGGAGTGGAGGTGGGTGGGGCAGGGTAGAGTGTGCTGGAAGACCTAGGGGGAGAAGTAACATTGCAATGGCTGCTACTGAGTAGCCTGTGCAACTGAAAGTAACTCCAACTCTTTACCAGAATCAGAGGAAATGCTGAATACACCTGGAAAAAAGTTCAAACAGCAATGTGAGCTCGATATAAAAGCCACAGCAGCAAATAAACTGGAGGCTGAGCAAAAGATTGCTCTGCTGTTACCAGTGGTGGGCACAGAAGCCCTGGATGTACACAATGCACTCCATACCAAAGGCTGCGGGGAGCGAGAGGGGAAAGTTTTGCAGAAATCAAAATGTTTCAGGATCGTTATGTTCCTTTAGAAAAGTGTTTTTTCTGAAAAAGATGTTCAGGATAAGAACCCAGAATGAAGGGGAAACAATAGAGGAGTTTGTCACAGACATAAAACTAAGAAGTGAGTCCTGTGAATATGGAATATTAAAAGACTCCCTCATTAAAGATCAGATTGTCCTGGGATGCAACAATGAGAAAATATGTGAATGATCCCTAAGGAAGGTGGATCTAGCAGTAGAAAGGGCGATAGGCATATCAAGCAGCAGAATAAACAGAAACACAAATGAAAAGCCTAGAGAAAGGAAGAGAGCTCATGACTTCAAGTACTACGGCTCAACCAGCAAGTGAAAAGTTTACAGAAATTAAATTAACCAATTACAGAAACACAGAAAACAGGAACTGATGCCAATAATGTAGCAACCAGGAAACCATGCCAGTGACATGGCAACCAGCATGAGTACAAGAAATGCCCAGCACCCAGGCAAATACGTAGGAACATTAATAAATTCAACAATTAAGCTAAAATATGCAGCAAAAGCAGGAAAAGGCATATATTATGGGCAGATAGGAATTCCTTCAATGAAGAGGAAAAGCTCTTTTTAAGGCCAATGATAGAAGAGGCTGAAAACTCAAAACATTGGCTAATTAAAATGTGCGCAAATGGCACATATGTGACAATGCAAGATAGACAATGGGGTCCAAGTAAATGTAATAATGGAAACTGAAATAGAGAGATGTAAGGAGCCATTAAAAGTGGAAGAGTCAAAAGTGTCTGTGAAAGACTATAATGGAGGAACAATTCCAGTGTTGGGAGAGTGCACTCTGACACTTAACTACAAAGGGAAAATGACAAAACAAGAGTTTGTGGTTGAACACAGAGGCAATCAACCAGTCTTGGGCCTACATGCATGTGAGTGCTTAGTCTCTTTAAGAGGTATATATCGTAGAGAAGACAGGAAGACAATCAGCTATGAAAATATTAATAGCACCCCATGAAGATATATTCACAGGAAACGGATACCTCCGAGCAACATGCAAGATACAGTTAAGAGAAGATGAAGAACCTGTGGTACATGCTACATGAAAAGAAAGAGGCAAGAAGAACTGCAAAATATGACAGCAAATGGTACTAGAAGAACCAACAAATGGAGTTCATATCATCGTAACTGTAGAGAAAAAATAAGGAGGATTCTGGGTTGTGTATGGACCCTAAGGAGCTGAACAAAAATATAAAAAAACCCACTTCCACTTGCTCACAAGAAGTGAACTGTTGTCTGAGATGGCAGGAGACAAATTCTTCAGCAATGTAGCTGAATCAGCAGGATTTTGGCAGATCCTCATGGACAGCAATATCTCCAAGATCTACACATTCAATAGTCCATATGGCAGATACTGCTTCCTTAGACTGCCTTTCAGAGTATGTTTGGCTCCGGAAGCATTTCACTGTACAATGAGCCAGATGTTAGAGGGTCTAGCAGGCAAATGGAAAATGGACACTGATGACTTAATATTTTGGGGCAGCACTGCCACTGAACATCAGAAATGACTGAGGAGAGTACTGGAAATTGCAAGAGCTCATAACCTTAAACTGAATAAAATCAAACGTCAATTTCAAACGACATACTTGGGAGAGAGATTGACCTCCAAAGGAATCTTGCCTGACAAATCAGAAAGATTCAAGCAATACGGAACATACTGAGATATGAAAATAAAAGGGAATTCAAAGTCTGCCAGGCATGTTGAATTATGTCGGCAAGTTCATACTTAACTATAGAGCTCACACAACTCACCTAATACATCTCCTCCTGAAGGTCACTGAATGGACATGGATGCCAGTGCATGAAAAAGAGTTCATTAATGTAAAGCACATTCTGCCATCAGTTCCAGTGCTGCAATTTTTTGACTCATCAAACTTTCCACAGATGCCTCAAAAGGAGAGCTGGGAGCAGAGCTATCGTGTCATGGATCTGATTGGTTGCCAGTCTCATATGCATCTAGGGCTATGCAGTCGCAGAGATGACACACACCCACATTGAAAAAGAGTCACTAGGTTTGACATACAGATGTACAAGATTTTATCGTTTTTTCTCAACGGCTGTAGTTTCAAAGCAGAAACTGATCACAAATCTCTGATTGCTATACACCAAAAGGGGCTTGGAGAAGCACCACCAGGACACAGTAACTACTTTGGTCAATACAGAAGTATGATGTGACCTGATGTTCCAACCTGGATACTGCTTAATAATGGCAGACACACTCTCAGGAGTGTCTCCATCTGCCAATACACAGGCTGATGATCTGGAGCAAGCCATAAACATACAGCATGTGATGATTTATAGCATGTTCACAGGTATCTGCAGGCATATTATCAGAGGGGTAGCCGTGTTAGTCTGGATCTGTAAAAGCAGCAAAGAATCCTGTGGCACCTTATAGACTAACTGACGTTTTGCAGCATGAGCTTTCGTGGGTGAATACCCACTTCTTCGGATGCATCCGACTACCCCTCTGCATCCGAAGAAGTGGGTATTCACCCACGAAAGCTCATGCTGCAAAACGTCAGTTAGTCTATAAGGTGCCACAGGATTCTTTGCTGCTTTTGCAGGCATATTGGATGAACTGGAGACAGAAACATCTAAAGATTAAATGCTTCAATAAGTGATACGAGCTATAAGTAAAGGAGTTAAAAAACAACACTTCCTTACCTGCATATTCCCGCTATAAAAATAAGCTTCCAGTGCTTTCAGGAGTGGTTTTCAAGAGATGCTGACAAGGAAAATATTGGGACGAATACCTGAAGGGCACCTGGGAATGACCAAATCTAAAAGGGCAGTTAACGAAGGTGTATTCTGGACATAGATGTACAGTGACAAAGAAATTGTGGCAGGTGTGGAATATGTCAGAAATACAGAGATTCCCATCAGAAAGAAGTAATGATACCGTATGAACAACTCTCAGTCCAAGGGGATAAAGTTGGAACTGACATTTTTAACTTGGGAAGACATGATCACCTGGTTATACTGGACTACGATAACTTCCCAGATGTAGTCACTCTTGAACATACCACAGCAGCAACAGTTGTCAGGCATATTAAATCTGTATTTGCACATCAAGGAATTCCAAGAACAGTAATAACTTATCATGGACCACAGTTCAAGAATAGGAAAGTCATGGACTTTGCTAAAATGTGTGACTTTCATCATGAGATATCTAGTCCCAGATATCCTCATACCAATGGATTAGCTGAATGTGGAGTATGTATAGTAAATAAATTGTCCAGAAAAGCAATGGATGCAAGAGAAGACCCATATTTAGCACTACACCACTGCAATGTGAAGGAGTCCGGTGGCACCTTAAAGACTAACAGATTTACCCATGAAAGCTTATGCCCAAATAAATCTGTTAGTCTTTAAGGTGCCACCGGACTCCTCATTGTTTTTGTGGATACAGACTAACATGGCTACCCCCGATACTTGACACTGCAATGTGGAAAGTCACCCGCTGATATCTTCTACAACAGACATAAAAATACTGGATTACCAGATAGGGGACCAAAACAAAGGATGACTAAGGAGTCTGTTATCATGAGAAAAAGACTGGGAAAGTGCAATTAGACAAAACATTACAATGTAGGAGCAAGATCTCTTCCAGAGTTAAAAAACAAAGAATTAGTGAGAATTTGGCAAGATGGGCACTGGCTAGTCAGAACTACAGTGATCAAAGGGGAGTCAGCTCACCATATTCAGGGACCACGGGCTTCACAGCTGAAGGCAAAAATCTTACCAAGAAATCATAAGCAACTGCTCAAGATACCTGACAACTTGGCTGAGATAAGCAAAGTAAGAGCAGACCCACAAGTTGAAAACAATTCACAAGCTGACTTTGTTACTGACCATGAAACTAAACAATCTGTGACAGACAAGGATTTGACTAAAGAGGGTTTGCAATACAACAGAGCAGGAAGATTGCTGAAACACCCTACGAGACTGATCGAGACATGGTAGGGTTGTGTTTAAGTAACCCAAAGAGTTGTTAGTTATTGTATTGGCAATAATTTGATAGTTTAATAAAGTTTTAGTTTAGGCAGGAAATTTGTAAAAAGAGAAGAAGTACTATAGCATAAGTCCTCCAGGAAGTGGAAGTATGCAGTCATTGGTTTCCTGGGACACACTTCCTGCTATGTTATACACCTTTAGGAAAGCATTTATTTCCTCCAAGGGCACTGAGTAAGGAAACATGCATTTGTGGGGCATAATCCACCATTGCGTTACTCCAGTGAAACCAATGGCGTAACATTGACTGAAAACTGAACTAACAAAGTGGCACGTGAGGCCTGTATTTTGTACATCATTTGTATTGCTCAATATAACTCAGCTGTAAAGAATTGCTAACGGTCTTTAGTATTTCATACCTGCAGTAACTTACTGATGAGCAGATCGATTTCAAGATCAAACACTTTACTATGAATAGGAGCTATTTACAGAAATAGGGTAACACAAATTTCCTACTACTTTGTCTAGCTGAAGCTTATGACTGCCCTATCCAGGGCTTCTTTGTTTCTGCCCTAGCCCAGTATTCTCAAACCATTTGTTATAGAATTGTACATGCTGAAATGCCTAGGCACAAGTGAGAATTTGCTGAGTCTCTTGGGTTTATTTATGAAGCCAAATAAAACCTAACAACCTTAAAAAAGCCAGTGCACTTTTGTTTGGGCTGTGGGCAGACCCCACATGCTGTGGTCTAGGAAGGTAGTAATCCATCTCTATAGAGCACTGGTACTGATGATATTTTACCCCTGTGCAGAGGGGCAGATATACCACTTAAGTGCCATTTTTGCCTCTGTCCAGGGGTGAATATTACTCTTAAACTGTATTTATGATCCTTTTGTGTTAATTTTTTACAAACATCCAACTGAGGAGAGCTGTGTGTGTAACTGATTTTTCAGTTCAGTGACTGAACCAAAAAAAATAAAAATAAAAAATCAAATTTTTCAGCAAAATCAAAAAGTTAAAAAGAAAAAAGTTGTAGGCTGCATGAAACATTTTGTGTCATTTGACCTTTTTAAGCCTTTTTTAAGTAAAATAAAATAGAGGTAAAATTGTAGAATGAAGTCTTGAATAAAAAAAGAAACATTTCATTTAGAAAATGTCAAAATGAAACATTTTGATTTTTTTATTTTGTTTAGGTTTTTTTGTTTGGCTTTTACATAAGAACGGCCGTACTGGGTCAGACCAAACGTCCATCCAGCCCAGTATCCTGTCTGCCAACACTGACCAATGCCAGGTGTCCCAGAGGGAGTGAATCTAACAGGTAATGATCAAGTGATCTCTCTTCTGCCATCCATCTCCACCCTCTGACAAACAGAGGCTAGGGACACCATTCCTTACCCATCCTGGCTAATAGCCATTTATGGACTTAACCACCATGAATTTATCCAGTTCTCTTTTAAACGCTGTTATAGTCCTAGCCTTCCCAACCTCCTCAGGCAAGGAGTTCCACAAGTTGACTGTGCGCTGCGTGAAGAAGAACTTCCTTTTATTTGTTTTAAACCTGCTGCCCATTAATTTCATTTGGTGTCCCCTAGTTCTTGTATTATGGGAATAAGTAAATAACTTTTCCTTATCCACTTTCTCCGCATCACTTATGATTTTATATACCTCTATCATATCCCCCCTTAGTCTCCTCTTTTCCAAGCTGAAAAGTCCTAGCCTCTTTAATCTCTCCTCATATGGGACCCGTTCCAAACCCCTAATCATTTTAGTTGCTCTTTTCTGAACCTTTTCTAGTGCCAGTATATCTTTTTTGAGCTGAGGAGACCACATCTGTACGCAGTATTCGAGATATGGGCGTACCATGGATTTATATAAGGGCAATAAGATATTCTCTGTCTTATTCTCTATCCCTTTTTGAATGATTCCTAACATCCTGGTTGCTTTTTTGACTGCCGCTGCACACTGCGTGGACGTCTTCAGAGAACTATCCACAGTGACTCCAAGATATCTTTCCTGATTAGTTGTAGCTAAATTAGCCCCCATCATATTGTATGTATAGTTGGGGTTATTTTTTCCAATGTGCATTAGTTTACATTTGTCCACATTAAATTTCATTTGCCATTTTGTTGCCCCATCACTTAGTTTTGTGAGATCTTTTTGAAGTTCTTCACAGTCTGCTTTGGTCTTAACTATCTTGAGCAGTTTAGTATCATCTGCAAACTTTGCCACCTCACTCTTTACCCCTTTCTCCAGATCATTTATGAATAAGTTGAATAGGATTGGTCCTAGGACTGACCCTTGGGGAACACCACTAGTTATCCCTCTCCATTCTGAGAATTTACCATTTATTCCTATCCTTTGTTCCCTGTCTTTTAACCAGTTCTCATTCCATAAAAGGATCTTCCCTCTTATCCCAGGACAGCTTAATTTACGTAAGAGCCTTTGATGAGGGACCTTGTCAAAGGCTTTTTGGAAATCTAAGTACACTATATCCACTGGATCCCCCTTGTCCACATGTTTGTTGACCCCTTCAAAGAACTCTAATAAATTAATAAGACATGATTTCCCTTTACAGAAACCATGTTGACTTTTGCCCAACAATTTATGTTCTTTTATGTATCTGACAATTTTATTCTTTACTATTGTTTCAACTAATTTGCCCAGTACCGACGTTAGACTTACTGGTCTGTAATTGCCGGGATCACCTCTAGAGCCCTTTTTAAATATTGGTGTTACATTAGCTATCTTCCAGTCATTGGGTACAGAAGCCGATTTAAAGGACAGGTTACAAACCAGAGTTAATAGTTCTGCAATTTCACATTTGAGTTCTTTCAGAACTCTTGGGTGAATGCCATCTGGTCCCGGTGACTTGTTACTGTTAAGTTTATCAATTAATTCCAAAACCTCCCTTAGTGACACTTCAATCTGTGACAATTCCTCAGATTTGTCATCTACAAAGGACGGCTCAGGTTTGGGAATCTCCCTAACATCCTCAGCCATGGAGACTGAAGCAAAGAATTCATTTAGTTTTTCTGTAATGACTTTATCGTCTTGAAGTGCTCCTTTTGTATCTCGATCATCCAGGGGCCCCACTGGTTGTTTAGCTTCCTGCTTCTGATGTACTTACAAAACATTTTATTATTACCTTTTGAGTTTTTGGCTAGCCGTTCTTCAAACTCCTTCTTGTCTTTTCTTATTACATTTTTACACTTAATTTGGCAGTGTTTATGCTCCTTTCTATTTACCTCACTAGGATTTGACTTCCACTTTTTAAAAGATGCCTTTTTATCTTTCACTGTTTCTTTTACATGGTTGTTATGCCATGGTGGCTCTTTTTTAGTTCTTTTATTGTTTTTTAATTTAATTTTTTAATTTTAGTTACAAAAAAAACCTGACAAATTTGCAAATGTTTCAGTTGACTTGAATCTGCATTTTTTGGCAAATAAGATTTCAGCTGAAAAATTTTGCCCACCTCTATTGCTTTTTCTGTTCACAAGAACCTTCCTGGGAAGAAAAATTCTCAGATATTTGTGAATAATTTTTTTTGGCAGAACACAGCTCTCTAAAGCTTCCATATTGCCGCACCAATCACCTCAACCATCCAGTCACCCTCAGCGTGCACATGGGGCCAGATTCTGAGCTAGTGTAAATCACCATACCTTCATTCACATCAGTGGAGCTCCACTGATTTACTAGCTCTGAGGATCAGGCCCATTGTATTTCTTTAGGAGGATAGGAACTAATGTAGAAGTGAAGTAGATCCTCTTTCAGTTTCCAGACTAAAGGAAAGATAGCCGATGTACAATCTGCAAGGAGGCAAGAGCAGAATAATCCCCCCCTTCCCTGAAGAAGGAAAACACCTGCAAAATGAGAGGAGAAGGGCTAAGGGTTGTGGTTGCTGATTTATTGTAATTAATCTGGAATTGTTCTTAAACTCATTAATATTCATTGCTGCAGGAACAGAGATTTCATATTTAGCAATATACATTAGGGAGTCAGTGACACACAGGAACCATTTGTCCTTGGACAAGATCTATAGACAATGTGAGGAGCCAGGGAAGGAAGGCTGTGAGACACCAATTTCTACTCTCTCTCTCTCTCTCTCTCTCTCTCTCTGCACTGGCCATAAGACTCAGCTTTTAACAAAAGGGAGGTAGTTCCGAGTTCAGCTGCCGCATCATCCGTCTCAGCTCAGCCTCGTCGTCCCTCAGAGTTTCAGCAAAGACTTCATAGCAGTGTGTTCCATGAGGAGACTGAAATGTAAGGGCTAGCTTGGGATACCCTCGCTCACACTGGACAGTTCTTTCATGGGCTTCAGTGAGGCCGCTCATGGAGTACCGTGCTGGTATTGCAGAGCCCTCACTCAGAAGGGCGAGCAGTTTCTGATGTGAGCAGTCCCCCTGTGTAGATGCACAGCTTTTCAGCACGGGTTAACCTCTGAAATGACAAAGCAGAAACACATCTTGTGCCAGAGATTAATTGAAGCTAAGCAGAGAGAGCTTTATTTGTGTTTTCAGGCTGCATAGTCCACAATGTTGTGTGTACATCACAGTCTATGCCCATAAAGTAATCTCCTAGGTAGATCCTGAGGGATAGTGACCCTTTGGGTTGAACTGTTAAACCAACCACCTTGTTGGTGAGGAAAGCCAGCAGGCCAAACAAAGAGTGATCAGTTTGAAGGGTACAGAACATGCACTGTGACCTAACAAATCTATATGCTTTATGAGGTTTCAAGCTAACAGTTTTTTTCCTGAACTTCATGGGAGATTAAAGAAACATTTGATATTTCAGTCCAAAGGCAGAATAAAAGTGTGTTCCCCTTGAGTTATTTCTATCAACTGGGCCAGCATGTGGCCAAGCTGATTACCATAAAGGTGGAACGTTATGTCTGGCAAAGAATAAAGAAGCAGCTGTCCTCTAGGTTACTATATTATCAAAGGTTGATTTAAGTGCCTCAATTCCAACCATGTTTCTTCAGAGCATTGTGCTTGCAGATTAGATTAAACACTTACTCAAACCCTGCTTGATCTTGAAAACAAGATTAAGTTTCCTGGCACAGGTCTATGACATTAAAGCCCCTGCACCCAGGAAAGCATTAGCTATTTCCCCAAATAGGATGGGGTTACCCTGGTGGACAGTATTCCTCTCAATGAAAAGCTTCCCTTGGGCTCTCAAATATTCCTTTAAAAAAAAAAAGACACTGCAGTGATTTTTGTTCTTGGACATATTTAAAATCCTGATTTTTTTTACATTTCTCTTTTCAAGATCTAGTTGGATTTGTCATTTTTGATCTTCTTTCTTTAACCAAATTTCTCTGTCTTCATTTACGCACCTGCTTAGTTTATCACTGATTTGCTCAGAGGCTGATGTGTGTTTGTATTTTACCAGCAAAATGAAAATCCTAAGGAATGAGGTCTACTGGAAGAGACTGATCATGTAGTGTGCTCACCCCTGCATTTCCAGCTGTGAACAGAGCTTTATTTATTGCTAGGTGAAGAAGTGCATTAGAATGGTAGTTCAGGGGTGTTTTGTGTTTATTATTATTAAATCTGGGATGGTGTGAGTGATTTTTTTTCCTGTCATAAGCCCCGCTCCTCCCCCAACTGAAGAGTGTTAATTTGGAGGCAGTAAAAAGCTTGACATGGTTATCCTCCTAGCTGGTGATTTTTAGAAAAGGCAGAGCTCCCTGGTATGTGTGGAGGTTACAGAATCGGGGAAAAGTGACGCAACCTGAGAGGACAGCAAGGAATGCTAAGTCAGGGCAATCTATGAGGGAGTTCAAAATAAGGGAAAGTTACAGGAATCAAATCTGGAAAATGAAATTAGTAAAGTACAAAATCAGTCCAGATATTCCCAAGGCTCCATTCATTATGTTCTGTAGATGGCACCGAGCCACAGACCCCTGCAGGCTCTTTGCAAGCATGGAGGATGTGTCCGAATGAGTATGAGAATTTGATTAAAATCTTCTCTTCTTGGGGGGATGAAAAAGGAGCTAAGAAATCTTGAGAAAAGTGATAAACTGTGGGGAAAAAATAACTTGAGCCAAGCAATCTGGGGCATAAAGCTGACATTGATTGCATTGGTCCCCATATGAAGTACAGTAAATATTCCTTTGGGATTCAAGATGATACAAGAGGTGCACATAGCAGGGAACCTCTTTTGTCTGATTCTGGGCATCCTGAATATGTCCTATCCAATCTCATTTCAATTTAGATTAGGCTTTTGTAGAGCATTTTTTAATCTCCTATAGAAACATAATGGATATTTCAATCTACGATCATTGTTGTTTTTCTTCTGGTAGCACACGGAGTCCTCTATTAGGGATTAAGACCCAGTTGTGCCAGGCACTATATAGAAGTCCCTGCCCCAAAGATCTTATAATATAGCCATGTGATGAGACAGTGAGAGACAAATAAAAGAGGGGGGAGGACAAGGTAAATAGTGAAACGATCCTGAATAGCTGAATAAGTAGAAGCATCATTACCACATACTGCCTAGCTATTATTGAGTGAATTGTAGGCATCACAGCCAAGGTGATACATACAACATTTTATCTGTGTAATAATCGCCTTCCTTTTCATTGGTGGGGGAACAATGTTAATATTGATTACATTCCATTAAACAATTTTTTAAATTATTCAGGAACTAATAGGAACATAACTTGAAACCAAAGAAGTTTCTGGACACTTTCAAGTATAAAATTGGAAGGTTTAGTACTTTTAGAGCAGAACACACCACACTCATCACCTGGGTGTAGCAGGGCACAAAAAGAGGTGTTTAAAAGTTTTAGGTTTAGCAAATGCAGAGTTTGACAGGGTAAAGAAGCCTAAAAGAGAGCTCTTTTCCAGAGAAGATTAACATTCCATTTGTCCCCTCTGATAGCTCACATACCTGTAAACCCTCAAAAGTCAATAGGGGATTCTAGCTATAGGTCAGTGAGCTGCACATTCCTTGATGTAATGGATGAGAAGCTTAAACTGACAATAATGTTAATCAGTGGAATCATAATAGGATGTTGTATTAAGTAAAAAACGTAGCTGGTGACTTAATGATTCTGGCTGTCGAAGTCTCTCACTTTGCATTGGTGTGTTCTCTCTTTTTCCAGATGCATTTTCTTTGTGCCACATTTAGTCTTACCCTTCTTTTGCTGATTTAGCTAATGGAATGTCTGTACCCATGCAGTTTACAAATGTTTTCCTATGTGGAAGACATTCCAAGTATGTTTGCTGTAGGAGGGAATGCGTATTGTCAGTTTGGATCTAGACACGGGAAAAATGAAAATGCTGAAAATCTAAGGCAGCAATTGGTTACCACCTCTGTGCATCATGGAAAAAATTCACTCCTTTCAGAGGGCCAGCACAAGATCCTATTCACCACTTAAATCCCACTTAAGCTTGTTTTGAAGGGTTAAGTTGTATTTAACTGTTCTATAGGCCATTTGCTAGCTCTCCATACATAGGGTTACCATACATACTGGTTTTTCCAGACACTGCCTCTTTTGGGGCCTCTGTCCTCTATCCTGGTGAATTTTTCAAATAACAGGAAATGTCCTGGATTTTTGCAGAGCAGATGCTGTAGCTCAGAAAGAGCCCCAATTGGTCCTTTCCCCTGCAGCCAGAGCTGCCGGATCCCGCCCACCCAGGCTTGGATCCCAGCCCTGGGGGGGGGTGTCTCCCAGGGAGGTGCTAACTGATGGCTGTTGCTGTGTCCTGGGATTGTGTCAGCCACACTGCCGCCATGACAGGGAGTGACACTGTTCCCAATCTCCAGTGAGTACCCCCACTACAGGTACCTCTCCAGCGCCCCCAACTGTACCCTCCCTCCAGCTTCCCTTCCCCCAGCTCTGCCCCTCCTCACCTCCACAGGGCCCTCTTTTTGGGAACTGGAAATATGGTAACCTATCCATGCAGGAGTGAAATTCACCCCAGGGGAGCACTGTTGCAGTTATACGGGGCTGAGCTTTGTGACTACTAGCTAGTCTCCATATGATGTCTGAAAGCTCTCAGCTAGCTGGTTCTTGTGAATTCTGATGAGTCTATGAGATTATTGAGAAGTGTTTTTTCTACTAGCTGCCAATTGGAAAGGTGAAGAAAAATCATTCAACAAGAATTTTAATGTATGGTTTTTAAAAGAAGGTGTTTTTTTTAAATCTGTGAAAGCCAATATTTAATAAGCAAAATCCTATAAAATACATTGCTCAAGATGTATATACTGTAATACACAAGCCAACTGGGCGTGGGTTTGGTGGTGGTTGTTTTTTTAGTGTAGAGTTTCTAGATGAACAAAACAGTTGTCACCAAGCTAAGTGTAAAGTAAAAATACCCTACAAAACAGGAAATAGTGGTTGGTGGTGGTTGGGAGGGAAAGTATCATAACAGTTCTGAAAAGCGAAAGTAGTACATCTGCTTAGAAAATTAATTCAAGGTACAACCAGATTGTCTGACTGTAGTGAACATGGGCATCAGGTGACCTTTAGTATATTGTATGGCGTTTGTTTTACTAACTATTCATAGTATGTATCCACTATTTTCTGTTAGCCTTGATATGTTTCTCAGTTTATTAATGCAATGGGTGGTTTTCCTGTGGTCAAGTAGTAGTAGTTTGAGCAGGGGCATGAAAGTCAATATTCCAAGGTTCTAATCCCTTTCTTTGCTTACTGGTTTACTGAGTGAGTGTGAGCAAATCACTTCGCTTCTCTTTGCCCTGGTTTACCCAACTGGAAAATGCTTCACAACAGGCCTGCGAGGTAGTTACATTTCGTTAATATTTGTAAAAAAATTTGAGATCTTCTAATGAAAGGCTCTAAACACGCTGAATAAAATTCTGGTCTCCATGAAGTCAATGGGAGTGTTGCCATTGACTTCAGTGGAGCCAGGATTTCATCCTCTTACTGTAACATAGCAGTGGTATTACAGTCTGTTATGGTACCATGTAATCCTTTATAGCAAAATGTACTTTAGCAATAGATAAAGGATATATATTTTTCTTGTTTTAGGATTTAATAAATAAATTATCTTCCTATTGGTTATATCACTGTTTTAATTATAAAACATGATTTTAAATATGATTTAAATCATGGTTATAATAACTTATATATATCTATAGCCTGAACATGAAGATAAAATCTCCATGTATCTTCAGTATATCTGAAGTAGAGTCCCTGTTTTTTGTAAATGTAGAAATACGAAGCTACAGCAATCTACACCAGCTCAGAATCTGTTCCAAAAAGTAAAAGGACTGCAGCTTCCTAACAGGAATGCCATTTATTAATTAATCCTTTACTATTTTCTCTTTGAATCCAACCCAATAAGCCCCCAATTTAAAAGCTGTATTATAAGACATTATAGTGAAGTAGCAGGCATGGGGTTGCCAGCTGTAGGCAGCTGTCATTCCATGTTTCTAAGATTAATGGTAAGAAACAGAGAGGCTGATCGCATCTCCCATTGTAAATTGGGAGGAACTCCTCTGAAATCATTGGAGTTACACTAGGGTAAAACCAGAACACTGTCAGAATCAGGCCAACAATGTATGTGCATGTATAGTCTGTGGGGGATGTGCCCAATCCTCTTCCCACTACAGTCAATGGAAGTATTGCACTCAACTATTATTACTATTTATTATGTGTATAGTGCTAAAACTGTGCTAGGTGCATAGACTTTAACAGGAACAGGATTGGGCCCCAAATATACGTACCCATTAACCATTGCAATTTGTTTGAGTAGACCTATATTTCAGAGAGCAAGGGTCGCTGGAGTTGTATTCCATTTCGTGGGCTCCTGTAATGCAGGGGAGAGTGGGAGTTGTACGTCGAACTAGGGCAGGCTGGTGTTAAGAAATTATTGATTCAGTAAAGTAGTTTCACATTATATTATGTAAGCAATCAGGGAATGCTTAGAACAGTACACAAGGCAGTAAATGTTGTCTGAAATGACAGCACAAGACCATCCTGGCTGCAGTGGGCTGAGCAGCACAAAATTGGTTCTCCACTCTACTCGTTAGGATGCTGTGCTCTCTTATTCCCTATCAAACCAGAGGGAAAACTGCTGAAACAGGGCTGGGGGAAATTATTCAGTATTGCTCCAGTGTTTTGTTTTCTTTCTTGCTTTCTTTTAATGACTCTTTCACTGCTAATTGCAAATCAATTGGACTATAGATTGGTTGGTGTTTTATTGGCTGATAGTTGGCCATGCTTCATGAAAGAAATATTACAATCCCTTAAATGATGTTAGCTAGCCAGAACCACTTTTTAAATATCTAAGGGCCAAAGTGGAATCCGTTGCTCATAGTGGGGAGCAGTTACAGGAGTATTCTCACTAACTTCAATTAGCCTGCTCCTGCGAGTAACTGTTTATCAGTATGAGCCAGGCGTTCCCAATCTGCCCCTTAGTGAATCAGAGAATGGGGGTGGGGTGTGCGCACGCACACACACAAACCTATGTTAAAGGAATGTCTAGGTCGCAAAGCGAAGTGCACAAAAGTTTGGAAATGCCAGAATTAAGGTTGCCACCTTACTTCAGCCCCCTTTGTGCATATCCATAATGATACAGTCTTTTAATTACATGATCACATTTTATTTTTTCCAGGCTTAATCCATTAAGGTTTATATAGTCCTTTATGATTTTTGAAGTGAAGGTGTTAGAGAAATGCTAATGCAAGTGTCACTAGAGTTTATATAGGCGTAGAGATGAGCTTATCAGATATAACCAAGCCAAATTATTGCCTGTCCCCTGAATTCCAATCTGGATCAGTTTGGTTATGTTTTTCCTCAATTGACTATTTCTACTTTATCTAGTCCCCAGCCTCTCCCATTACCAGACTTGCCCTGTGAGAAGCAACTTTCCCCAGCAAAATCCTCTCCTCCTAGCTACTGCACTAAACCTCTCCTCCTCTGGTCTTGTGACAAGTGCACCCCCAAGAGGGAATGCAGGTGGAAGTGGGAAAGCAGAACGTAGGGGAGAAACATTCAGATCATTATCCAAACTTTAGAATTCTTATCTGAAAAGAACTAATGGACCTTCTGAGGCTTGTCATCACTGCTGTGTATCATTTGAAGACATCTTCATAATGAATACATTATTGAAAAATAAAATCAAATAAAACAGAAAAGGCCAGATCACTGCCAGACAATGATGGAAAAGCTACGAGTATCAGCCAATGATTTAGTTAGGGACTAAAACAAAAGAGATTACCTCACTCACCTTGTGTCTCAATATCTTTTACTGGACCAACTTCTGTTGGTGAGAGAGACATGAAGTTGGTCTATAATATTCTGGGACCAACATGGGTACAACAACACTGCATACAATATATAAATGTGTGTGTATCTGTATAAGTACACACACACACACACACACACACACACAGTGTGTGTGTGTATCAGAGGGGTAGCCATGTTAGTCTGGATCTGTAAAAGCCAGGGCCTCATCCTCCCTGATTGAACTAACCTTGTTATCTCTAGCCTACTTCTTGCGTGCATATATATACCTGCCCCTGGAAATTTCCACTACATGCATCCGACGAAGTGGATATTCACCCACGAAAGCTCATGCTCCAATATGTCTGTTAGTCTATAAGGTGCCACAGGACTCTTTGCTCTGTGTGTGTTGTTTATTCACTCCTTCCAAGTCTCAGACCACCTATGAAAGGCAGAAGAAACCTTTGCATTGTCTGTTTAATGAAAGCATCAGACCTTTATGTGATACACTGAAGATGAGAACGAAAGTAACTACATTTGAAAGAGAAGTTGGTGCTTTGCTGAGCTGAGAGTTGCAGATAAATATAACAGTGCTTCTTTCAGATGTCTTTTGTTCAAGGAAGACTAGCTTCTTAAACCATGCAAGTTTCAATAATAAGTATAGAAAGTTCTCTAGTAACAAGCTAATGGCAGAATGATACTCATAGAAGGTAACCTGTAAATTACACTGGCAATAGTGTATGATTGATAATAAAGTCATTTGAACTAGCAATCGCTTGGCTGAATTTGTGAAACAGGAGCTGTTAAAATACCAAATCCCAATGTATGGTAATTGTAATTGCTTCTGGAACAGAATCAATCCAATCTGAGTTTTAAAGGTTAGAGCCCCATCAAGCCATATACCCAAATATCTATGATAAGACTTATGTTTCAGTTTTGTCTGACTAACAGCAGATACCTCGAGGAAGTTGGCAACCTAAATATCCACTGTCAGATTCACTCCAGCTGGGGAAACCCAGGCTCTGGGAATGTGGGGGTGGAAAATCTGCTTGGAGTAGCAGGGAGATGACAATGATGCAAGGTGCTTGCAACCCTCACCCTGCTGGGCTATATGCAACTGGCAGGTGCAGCTGAAACAGTGGGCAGGGCCAGGCAAGGGGTGGATAGGGACAGGATGCTTGGGAGATCTGCTGATAGACTCCCAGCAGGAATGGAAAGCTGCTCACTATGGCAAAACCCCTGGTGGCAGTAGCACCGGCCATCCTCCTTCAGGTATAAATGGCTCCAGGAGTGCAGAGAGGGGCTGTGATGGGTTGTACTTGCCCCATA
Source organism: Mauremys mutica (assembly GCF_020497125.1). NCBI lineage: Eukaryota > Metazoa > Chordata > Testudines > Geoemydidae > Mauremys > Mauremys mutica. The sequence goes on along the minus strand of NC_059074.1, from coordinate 82,696,181 downwards.
CCGAGTCAGGTAGGGAAGGACATAACACTTTGCCAAGGGAACAGGGGAAAGGACTTACCCTGCTCCAGAAAAGCTTCTCAGTTTGTCAGTTAGGATGGGGGAATTCCCACTTGGGCTAATTAGGGCATGAAGATAAAGAGACCGTGATAGACTGAGAGAGTAAAGCTCTCCCCCTTCCCAAAGAGAGAAATCATCTCTTGATTGTCAGTCCACCGAGGAAGCAAAGGAAGTCAGGAGGCTCTGAGAATAGAAACATTGCAGAGACCATGAAAGAAAGAGGAAACTGGAGCCCCTGGCTTTCCCTGCATGGCTCTGCTGGCTGCCGGGCTACTGGCAGACACTGAGTTAGACTGCTTCTCTGGGGACTGGGTGAAGAAAGCCCATCCTGTAGTTGTGGTTGCTAGCTGGGATTTGGCTGAAGGAAGCCAGGATTGAACCACTCTTACTTTCAGACTCAGCAGAACAAATCCGGGCCCTGATCTCATTACTTCAGGCCAGGGCTGAGAAAAGCTCTGCTCAGGCATGTGGACACCAGAAAGCAGCAGGGCTGTCCCTTTTCTGCCACTATGGAATACAGCTAGGGACATGCACACATGCAAAGTGCACCCCCAGAGGGGCAAATCCAGCCCTAAAGGTATCATCCCTGCTCAAAACCATGAAACGAAGGCAGCAGAACAAGATTTCTTGTTTGACATGCACTGAGTCTGGATTTCATTTCGCAATCAAAACATCACAGGTGAGTTCAGATGGAGGTGTGCGATAGATGGCCCTCCAAAGCGCCACATTTAAGAGGGCCATTGGGGCAGACATTGAACTCTTTACGGCTAGCCATGAGCAGCTTGTTCTCTGCTTGCTAACCTTGGAAGGGCACTTGGGAAATGGGCTGCTCCTCCAGGCCAATCAGCATTCTCCTTTTACCATGCTCCAGGATTTAGGCATGCTGAATTTGAGATGCTCCTTTTAGCAAATTGGGATGGCCCCCTCCTCCTCACAGGCCTCTAGGATGGAGATGTCTTCTGAGCTTGTTGGTGGGGGAGCGGAGGGGCCACTCATTCTGCTTAGGATGCAAGGCAGAGCTTGTCTTGTAAATCATAGACCACACTCCGAGGCACAGATCCATAACAAGATCTGCCGCCCCGCATACTTTGTGGCCTTTATAGGCTGAGTCTAGACACCAGCTTCCTTCTCTTTGCTCAACAATATCACAAATGGCAGTACTAGTGTTTCTGTAGCACTCACCAAAAAACCACAAAACCTTTAAAAAAAGAGAGGGGGAGAGAGAGAGAGAGAAAAATGCCTTTGTTTTCACCATTCAGTCTGAGCACGTTTTGCACACGTTTGGTTTGACTGTTACGGCAGAACAGCCCTGCCACTCATGTGACCTTGTCAGATCAATTGTTCACATATTTCTTTTTTTGCTCTGCCTGTATTCTCTTTCTCCATAAAGCCTTGTCTCGCCAATTCACTGCCATAGGCTACTAGTCTGCAACAAAAACGTCAGACCAAATCAAGAAAGGTAAGATCAAAGAAGAAGTTCGCCACTGCTACTCCTATGGGTCCCATTCTCGCAAGGTTTTCAGATTCTTCTGGCTCATTAACCAAACCCGAGTTAGAGGGGCATGCAGCTACTGCTTTTCCCAGTGTCACTGGGGTACTATCCTTCAAAAGAATAGCTCCCGAAGGACAGCAAAGTGTCACTACTGGTGAATTCAACTTCAAAAAAATCATGCTGTGGGATGACACCAGGACCCATTTTCTCCCACCCTTTGCTCCTAGTAGCGAGGAGAGAAGCAGACATTTTTTTCCAGGTCCCGATTGATGCTGTGTGATTTCTTATCAGTTACCTACTCCATCTTTGAGACACAATCCCTGAGAGTAAGAACCCCCCATCCTCATTATTGTGGAACACCAGTTTCTTCCGCAGCCCAAATGAATCCAGGATCGTTGACAATCCATGATGCTGGGACCATGGATAAGCAAGTACAGAACAAACGATCCATTTGCAGAGACTTAAAGTAAGATCACTGCGGAGCCAATTTGTGAATTAATAGTCACTGGGATTTCCAATAAGTAAATATGTCATAAGATGAAGCAGTTGACAAAGGCACCTATACACTTCTACCCCAATATAATGCTATCCTCGGGAGCCAAAAAATCTTACCGTGTTATAGGTGAAACCGCGTTATATTGAACTTGTTTTGATCCGCCAGAGTGCGCAGCCCCCCCCCCCCCGAGCACTGCTTTACTGTGTTATATCCACATTTGTATTATATCGGGTCACGTTATATCGGGGTAGAGGTGTAATTGAAAAGTTGCTTAGGGCCTGTTATCTGCTGTGACTTGGCTGTGTGTAAATGGTTTTGAACCTTTATGAAATAAAGGTAAATGTAAGAGTTAAAAGATTTTTCTACTTGAACTCAGACCAGGAGTTTGCCTTTGCTTTTTCAGTGAATTATTCATAAATGGCTTGGCTACACCTGATTCTTCTTCCTGGTGTTTCTTGTTGCATTCTACAGTTGTATAAAGTTATGTGCACTCAGGGAAACAGGTTGAAGCTGTGTGGCCAATTGTGTTTCCATAGATGTGTGAGAAGTCAAACAATAGTTTTCAAGCATCAGAAGCATCCTATTCATCAATGTTTCAGGCTGCCCTGTGTACCCATTCCAACTCCTGCAAACCAGGAGACATGCAGCAGTTTAAAAAAAAACACACACAAAAAAACCCCCAAGACTCATCTATGCTCAGTGTGTAGCAGAATCTGACTTGCCACACTGGTGACTATCTCTCCTGTGTCACAATTACCAGCATTGCTACCTCTGCCGCTCATCTTTCTGCCCTGGATTTATTGTATTAGACAATGTGGGTGAACTGTGTCTGTGCAGTAAAGGATGCCTGTGTACTCTGTTTTGGACACTACTACTTAGAATTCTATCAAGGAGAGTTAAATCTCCAGGATGCTGCAGTAAGAAAACAAGATATGGCCTCCTGCTGCAGCCGGAGATTAGAGTGCCACATTCTCAGTGTCCGTGCACACCATGGAAGAAAGGGCCTTTCATTCCTAGCTCTATTCCTCACTCATCACTGTAGTATCCAGATAGTTTACAGACTGTTTATCCATTTAACAAGTATTATTATTATCCTAGAGAGTAGAGCTGGTTGAAAGATGCAGGATGTCCCCCCACCAGGGCCGGCTCCAGGGGTTTTGAAGCCTCAAGCAGCCAAAAAAAAAAAAAAGAAGCCGTGATCGTGATCTGCGGCAATTCAGCGGGAGGTCCTTCGCTCCGAGCGGGAGTGAGGGACCCTCCGCCGAATTGCTGCCCAATACCTGAACGTGCCGCCCAGCTCTGGAGTGGCCGCCCCAAGCACCTGCTTGCTAAGCTGGTGCCTGTAGCTGGCCGTGCCCACCCCCCACAACTTTTTGTGACAGCTTTTAATTGGAGTTTTGAATCTATGAAAAATTTCACCCTGCTATATGATGGTCAAAAAACTGCAAACATTTTTAATGCAAAAATGTCCACCTAAGTATCAGCATGTTTTGCCACTGTTACTAGACAGCATGGGCCAGTGGACAGGGGACTAGACTAGGAGGCATGAGCTCCAGTGCTGATTCTGCCACTGGCCTGCGTGGGACTTTGAGCAAATCACTTCCCCTTTCTGTGCCTGTGTCTGTCTTGTCTACTTAGATTGCGTGGTTTTAGGGGCAATGACTGTTTCTTATTCGGTGTCTCCAGAGTATGTAAGACAAAGGAGCTCTGATCTCTTTTGGGATGTCTAAGCACCACCATAATACTAATCCTCAGGTTACACACAAGGAAACTGAGACACAGAGAGATTTAGTATGTGGCTTGTCCCAGGGCACACAGGAAGCTGTTGGGAATAAAACACAGACTTTCAGTTCTATGCTTTAGTGACTAGGCCATCCTTCTTCCTTGAGGAAGGGACCTATTAGAGGGATCCCATGCAACTATTAGGAGGTATCCAAAAATCTCACCCCATTTCTATCCATGACGTGTGAGTTTCCATTTCATAATGTACATTCTAAGAGGGCAATGCATCATGTTGCGATGCAACACAGTCTTGTATTAACTCAGCCTCACAACACGATCATGACCTGATGGTGTAAGGTCTAGAACGAATACAAGACTCTAATTATCCCAAATGCTAGACTTGTGATACTCAGGATTGGCTAATGTATATAGGGGTGGATGGCAACCTTGTGTCTACAGCTAATACAGGTATGTAAAGACAGCCCTGGAAGTGTCTGACTTGTGAGTAAGAACCTCACACCTCTTAATAAAATGTCTGCCCCATCAATTGGCACTATAGAGTGACATAAAATAATCATATTTTCAAGTTGCACTGAAATTTGTGAGAGATGACATGGTATCTATATGAGATGATGATATGTGTGGCGTTCATGTTATTTATTTAAATGTGTCCTTCCACTTGGCTCATGTTGCCCCTACAGCCAAGAATCTCTTATCAAGGGACAAAGAAAAAGGAGACTTTCCAGAACAAACAATCCCCTCTAACCTTATCTCCCGACAGCCAAAAAAGAGATGAGCTATGAAATGTGCCTTTGCAGGTAACCATTTCAACAGAACATTGCAGGGCATGACATTATCATCAACCCTTCTCCCTATGTGTTGGGAGAGATGGTCATCTTATGATTATGGTCACAGTCAAAAGACACATTCTGAGAGCAGACAAGGAGGGGAAAGTTGTCAAATTACTTGCTGCAAAGTGTTTGCTCACCTGCATTTTTAATATGCATATATTGTTTTCTTTACAATTTGATGGTTGAAAGAAACAAGCAAGAATCATGAGCACACTATCCCTTATTTGCATATAGAGGTTAAGGACTACCCAGAAGAACTGCAGCAGGCTTCAACAGCTGGAGATTTCTAGGACTCCAAGGTTCTGCAACTCAAAACATTTGAACATGGGAAGAGTCAATACACAGATAGACTGAGACCCCAATCCTGCAAAGGAAACCACCTGCATAGATCTTCATGTCTGGGCAAATAACACTGAAGTCATCAGAGCTCAGCACAGGTATGTGGATCTTTTTGCAGGACTGGGGCCTGAGAGTGTATTGAAAAACTAAAGTGTTCTTAAGAAACTGGGAAATGGGCACTAACTGGCCCATTTTGTGTCTGTGTGGTGTGATTTAGCTCCAGAGAATTAATAGTTGATCCTTTCCTGAGACTGAGTCTGGAATTATTGGAACTTTCCATGTGTCAATCGGAGTAGGCTGGTATCTGCACAAGACCTGGTATAGTCCACCAGGGCTAAACTGTCATCATCTTGGTTTATTCAGGGGTTATTTGTACCTTCAACTCTTGCTGTTATTGGAGTCCAGGTTTTAAAAGCTGCATTTATTCTAGAGATTTGCTTTTATTACTAAAGGGTCTTTGTGGTCTATCAGAATATACTAAACCTGGGGGAAACACATTACAGATCTACTTGCATATCAGAGCTATAGTAACTCCTGGTACTGGCTAGAGAGAGACAAGTAAGTTAGTATGATCTAACTTATCACCCTGGCCAAGCAGAGTGCAGATGGTATCCAGTAAGATTCCCCCTGTAACTTGCCTATGCCTATTGACAGTATTTTTCTATTCCCATCCTGGCCTTCCCCCCAGCTGAGACTGCCAGTAATGCAAAGGTCTATGAGTGAAATCTGCTTCGGTTGGCCAAATCAGTGTCCAATAGCAAAGCTCCTCTTGACTTAAGTGGGCCCAAGCAGGGTTTCTCCCTGCATGCAGTGGTTTGGGGAGGTGGGCGGTGATAGCCTGGTAGCAGTTTGGCTGTGGAGAGGAAGTTCTGAATTCTAGTGAAGGAGCAGTGTCTCACTATGCCCCAAAGGAATGATTTGAGAGGCAGAGGTTGAATGAAAGATGCCCAGTGCCCAGTATTTAAAAGGTGCTTAAGGAAAAGGTGACACACACTGCCTCAGACCTACTCTGAATGCAGAGAAGCCCCAGCCCTTCCTGCTGTACAGACACTGACTTCTCCTCTTGCTTCCCTCAGCTCCCAGCTGCTGCACTTGCACTTTATAGGTGCCATGGCATCCTCTTCTTAAGTAGCTCTGTCCTTACAGCTGACCGAGAGGGTATGTTTTACCACAGCAACAACATGCTTCGGAGCCTCCTCCCAGCACAGCTGAATACATACTCTCCTTATCCCTCCCCAGGCTCTCCATCTTAGACAAGGGGAGGCTTTCATGTGCTTTGCCCCTGACTGACCTGGAAGGGAGTAAGATCCTTCTTTAAAAAACAATAAGCAATCATGTTTGCTGGTACCTCTTGCAAATTACAAATGAAATCACAGGCATGGGAAATTGGGGCGTGGGGGGGGGAGAACTTGCTAGTGCATTTCCCAGCAGGAAGTTCATCCCTGCTGAGCTCTTCCTGCAGGGTCAAAGGCATCTATAAAGCCTCCCAGGCTAGCAAGCAGCTGCTCTAACAAGCATGAGTCAGCACCTGATCTCCAGCAGATGAAGTTTCTGACTCTCCACAGGAACTTTTAACGCTGGAAGAATAACACAGGAAAAAGCTATGCCAGAAGGCTGCATTTGACTGGCATTTCCTTCTCCCTTACCGGCTTTGATCATACAATATGTTACAGAGTGCGAGGCCTGTGTTTGGATCTAGTGGACGGACTTTAGAAAGGAAGGAGAGCTGGTCCCTCCATCACAGGGACAATGATCTACTGAAGACCATGAAAACAGACTGCTAGTTCAACGCTTGCATTGTCTTGTGTGGGCTTCCAAATTGTGGAAGCCAAGCAGGGGTTTGATCAAATCAAAGAGAAGAAAAAAGAAAACTATCAATGATAAAAGATAAGCCAATGTAGGCATTGCATGGTCAGAGTGAAACTCCAGCCCCACAGACATCAATGACCAAACTTTCACTGGCTTCAATGGGCCTGTATTTTTCCATATTAGAGAAAGCTATTTTCTTTTCTGTAATTGGAGATCCCTGGTTTACCAATGCCTTCATCAGCTCCCATGGGACAAAGAAGGCCCCCCTTTTTTTTTTCCACAGAGAGAATACAAATAAAGCTCAACAGAAGCATTGGGCCTGATTCTGATTTCATATACACCAGTGGCTCTCAGGAATAGTTCCGCTGATCTCAGTGGAGTCACACTGGTGTAAAACTGGAATAAAGTGAGATCAGAACTGGGCCAGGTACATATTGTTTTAATTTTGAGATTTTCAATTAAAAAAAAAAACATAAAATTGTTGAGCTGGAATTGTCTAAAAGATAAGGAAATGTGCCATGACAAAGGAGCAAAGTACCTTTAAAATCTCAAAGCAAAACTTCAGCCTTATATTAAAGGCATTTGCTGCATTTAATTGGAATAATTCGTATCCGATTATTTTTGCAGCTGGTTGGTGTGATTGTAAATCTAATGAACTGTTAAGGTGGCTAGAGCTTTTCAGATAGGCTTTTAAAAAATATTGCTATTTAAATTTAAATACATTAAATAATACAGCGAAGAGAAAGGACCTGATTCTTCTGTAACACCAGTTTTATATCACTGTAAGACAACTGACTTCAGTAGAGATGCTCTTGATTTACACTAATGGAAATGGGAGAAGAATCAGGTTGTTGGACATCTTTGCAATTAAATGTAGTAATTATAATGTATTTATACAGTAGATAAGCTTTTTTGGTTTTGGTGCATCAGTTCAAATACAAGACCTTGGTGTACACAGTCAAACAGATTAGCCGGGAAGCCAGTACAAACATAAAAAATCTTGATTTTTAAAAAGCCCTGGCAGATTCAAGAGATCATTAGTTCATAGTCTCATGGGCAGAGGACAAAAACTATTGCCAATGTTTGATGTGTTTCTCGGGCATAAGATAATTGACACTGTAGTAATTACACAAGAACTATGCACAAGGAACCAAGAACAGAAGAAATAGTATAGCAAGAATGTCAGAGTTATTGCCATTGCAAGTGGAAGGGAATCTTAGAATTCAAACAGAAAGAAGCTGGCAATTTTCCTAAGAAACAGTTATATCATCCACACCGAAGGCTTGTCATAGCTGCCTCTGTGGGTCACTCCCACAGAAAGAATAGAAATCACTAAACAAAACCAAAGAAGACACTGCTTCCCTGTTTCTTGAGGACATTCAGAATTCTATTTACAACACTCGGATCATGAGGAAGTGACATGTGCCCACCCAGACACTGACAAGGTAAAACACACAGAGCAGCAGACACAGGTTCCATGCGGCACGTTCCCCTCAGGCCATTGCAAAAGACGCTTTTTTGAGAACAGGAAGTGGCTTTGTGATAAGAAAGCCACTGAGGTTCAGAGATCATAGTCACTGTCATCTGTCCAGCGGTTTCAGCTCATCTGTCCTAACCTCCTTCCTACATGTATGTTGTTTTCATTGGCAGCTTTAGCTTGTGTGGTTAGTTTTGGTTTACTATGCTTTTGGTGTTTGAAAATCAAACAGTGGAAACAAAGTCCATCTCAGACTAGCACACTTTTAGTATGTTCATTGCCCCAGCAGCACACTCCCTCCCCCACCATCTTTTCTCCACTTGCCAGTTCCTAGGCCTGTGCTAAGGGAACTCTATGCTTCATAAAACTAAGTTCAATAAAATAGACTCTTGATGTGATAGTGTAATAGTATCCCAGGGGATGGTTTAGAGCAATTGTATTTTCAGTTGTTGTTAAGGCATTTGTGATCTGAACATTGAAGAGAGAGGGAGTTCTATCAATACCTGGGCTTTAGAGCGAGGTTCTTGGTGATGGACTTCATGGCAATGCACCAGGGGCAGGCACATGTACATACTGTACAAAAACATACAAACTGGTGTGGCCAAGATGACACACTTGTATAATTGCATACCCTGCCATTTGGTTATGCCAGGGGTAGGCAACCTATGGCACGTCTGCCAAAGACGGCACACGAGCTGATTTTCAGTGGCACTCACACTGCCTGGGTCCTGGCCACTGGTTCGGGGGGCTCTGCATTTTAATTTAATTTTAAATGAAGCTTCTTAAACATTTTAAAAACCTTATTTACTTTACATATAACAATAGTTTAGTTATATATTATAGACTTATAGAAAGAGACTTTCTAAAAACGTTAACATGTATTACTGGCACGCAAAACCTTAAATTAGAGTGAGTAAATGAAGACTCGGCACAGCACTTCTGAAAGGTTGCCGACCCCTGGGTTATGCCTTGTGTGGAACACCCTATAGTTTCTATTGTACTTTACTGCTTGGATCATAGAAACAACAGTTTTAGGAGCTTTAGAAATGCCTAAGGTAGGTAGATAAATACAGAAAAAGTTCAATAGTGAGGATCCTTTGACTTACAAAGTCAATTTGTTCTCTGAATGTACTCAATATAGTCATGTAAGAAAGGTTTCTTTGGATCATATTGACTGTACTGGCTTATTGTTACCTGAATCCATTCACATATTATTTCTCACTTAAGAAGTTTATTCCTTTAAAATGTCAGCTCGTCATTTGCATTCACTCCAGGTGATACATACCTGGACTATAACTTCATTGAGCCGGTTATTGCTGTATCAGACGTCCACTGAACAGCGTTTTGTATTCAAATAGAAGACAAAGGTTGGAGTGCAAAGGTTGTAGTGGGGATGTAAGGGCTAAACCAAAGCCCAGTGAAGTCAAAGGAAAGACTCTCTATGGGCATCTTTCCATTGGCTCATGGAGTCTCTCCATTGACTTCAGTGGGTTTTGGATGAGGCCCTTATTCCCTGTCATTTTGTCCTTTCCCATAAATGAACAAATACATATGCAATGTACAAACCCGCGCTACTTTAGGTTTCTAATTGCCTGAGAGTCTCCTCTGTGAAGTATTATTTTTTCAGTCCTTAGAAAAAGCAAACTAAAAAGAAAAAACTAACTTTTTTGTGCCAAACGTTTGTCTGTGTCTGTGAGTCACACCCAGAATGTTGATATGCTTCATCTTCTGTTTCCTTTCCTTGGAAACCACCTACGATGATCTGAAATCTCAAGAAGAATTTTTGTTTTGGGTGGCAGTAGAGGATCAGAAGGCATCATTCAGAAAGCATCACAGTAAAAAAAAAAAAACATACACTGTATAAGAAGGAAGGAAAGAAGCTGTGGTGCTCAAGATACACAGAACCTTCCCATTTGACTCATGCTGTGTTCAACCTGCTGCTTTTAACCCAGCCTCTGTGCAAGAATAACCTGCATATAAAGAGGAGACTTTGACTTTGTGTGAAGATAAGATTTACACATTAGGTTTCCACATAGCTCCTGAGTTAGCATTGTTCATCTAGGGAGCCTAACTGCACCATCCCTGGCCCCTCTGTATTAAACACTCTATATTTATCATACAGCATTTGCTTTGCTCTGGTGTGTGGCATCTACCATTTGCTTGAGAGTGTTGGGCAGCTGGTGTTAAGCACTAATGACTTGTTGACTGGTCTGCAAATCTTACAGTACGTCATGGGTCTGTTCAAGCTGAGCAAGTCCCCATCATTTTATTAAAAGATTGTTGTTAACCTGTTTAAAATAAATATATTTTTGTGTGGTGTTGGGGGCTTTTTGTTTTTCTGATCCAGTAATAAAAGCAACAAAAAAAAGTACAAATAAATGCAGAAATAAGAGTCTTGTTTGTCAAACCTTTTGATGAGGCAAAATATTTTTTAACCTCCATAATATATTGAGCCCTACTCTTGCAAACACTTATTACCAGGCATACTGTTCACTATTGTAAATAATCCAATTGAAGTAAGTGGGTCTACAGAACTACATCAGCCGTAACCATTCAAATCATGAACCAGGTCCCCAAAATCATGAGATTTTTTTAAAATAATTTGGGAGGGGTTCTTTTTAATTGCCTTCTGCTTTCCTAGCCAAGCACTTGGAGCACATTTTCAGGCTTTTCTCTGCTACCATGAAGGCTAGAAATATAGTTTTAACAATGAAAGCTGGGATTCTCATTTTATCACTTGCCTCAGGGAGTGGGGCTTTAAGAAAACCACCAGATATTATGAGAATCATGGTAAAAGCACAAGAGTTGGCAACACTGCATTACTAACCAGTGATGGGAGGAATGGGACCTGAATTTGTAGTCCAGAAAAACAAATGGCTGGACAGACAAATATATGAAAATTCAATGTTTTCATTGGGTTTTCACATCTTTTGTTAGTGTTTTTTTGCCAGAAGTGGTGAAGAATCTTTTTTATTCCCTCAATATTTTGCATATGTTTGTACACTTACTTTGTTCATTAAAAGCTGGATGAGAGAATATGGGCTAGATTCTGCTCCATTAAACCTGCTCAACTCCATCGGCTTCACGGAGTTGTGGGGGAGTGACAAAGCATGGTGACAAAAACCTGCTTATTGAAGTTCAGTAACAAATGCTAGAAAAATTGTAGAGAGTAAATATTTAACCATAATAGTGGGAAATTGCCTTTCTTTAGCATACAATCCCTCAGTCCCAATCTTACACTCTTCACTCCTGGGAGTAGTTCTTGCACATCAGGTAGTCCCATTCGAAGTCAGTGGCACAACTTGCTTGAGTAAGGGTTGCACTAAGACAAAATAATAAAGTGAAAAAATTGCTGTGTCTTTCGCAGGGTTTGAAAAATTATTTTCAATGTAAACAACAAAAAATGCTTGGTGTTTTTTGTTGTTGTTTGTTGATTTGTAGCTTCTCTGCAGATGAGTCACTTGTCCTCGCTGCCTCCAAGACTGGATACTGTTGACATGCAGTCTCCAAGAATACCTGGTAGAAAACGAGGAAGACCCCCACTCCATTCTACGCCAATGAAAATGGCTGTTCACAATCTCTATTCAGCACCGTCTGGTTCCTTGCCAGTAGTGAAGATCCCAAAGAAGAGAGGAAGAAAACCCGGGTACAAGGTACATATACTCAACCCTGTCACTCCCCAGGTTCCTTTGCCATTAATGATTGTGCCTGATGCTTTAGGATAGAGTACAATAGATATGAAATTTGAAATTTAAGATAAATGCATCAAAGGCCTTTGTGGTGCAATGCAATAATAGAACAAGAACTAAGCTTCTCTTCAAGGAATTCATCAAACTGATTTAAAAAATGGGGGGAAATTGCAAAAATGTTGAAAATGTTTTCATTTGGAAGTATTTGAAAATAATCTATTTTTCAAAAAAAAATTGTGAAATTTTATCCACATTTTTTAGTGTTCTGATTTTTTTCTTCCCTTACCCACTTACTTTTCTTTTTCAACGAAAAAGAAAAAGAATGAGAAAAGAGGGAAAAAATGGGAAATTGGGTGAAAAAATAGAAGTTTTCATTAAAATAACTTGAAATTTTGTAGAAATTGATTTTTAAAAAAGAAATGTGTATTTTTGGAGAAAAGGCCATTTTTCGATGACATTTCTTTGTTTGAAAAATTGTGATCAGCTCTCAATGCAATTTACAGCTAGGGTTCCAGGGGAGTGCACTGACAAATCTCAGAGAATTTGGAGTTTAGAGTGTTCCCAGAATGAAACTCCTGAAGATGGAGTCTGTCTCTATCCACAAGACGATATCAGCACAGGCAGGAACAGAGCCAGCTTCCCCAGGCTTCAAACCTGACCTGGAGGAACCTCTTCTAGGAATAGAAGGATAATTCACTTTCACTCTCCATGCCTTCAGCTTCTCTGCTGAGGCTGCCAGCTCTGCTGGTAGTTTGTGTCATGGGGACAATTGCCAAGTCGCAATTGAACTAAGACCACAGACTTCATTTAATCCAGGTGAGGAGAAAAGATTTAAAACCTGTTGCTGGTAGTGAACTGGAACATTATGCCTTAGGGTATGTCTACACTAGAATCATAAGTCAGCCTATATTAGGTAATTACAGCCACCTCAGTATTTACTGCAGTGGTGCATGTCCTCACTAACCTCTTTGGGCCTGTGGTGTGCATCCTCACCAGGAGCACTTCCACTGACCTAAGAGGTGCAGTGTGGGGAGCTGAGAGCCCAGGCTTTCAGTTCTGTTGGCAACTAAGCCTGGCTGCTTCACAGGCTCCCAGTGGGCTGGCTGCCCTCCTGCCCTCTGCTCCCTGCCGCTGCCAGGAGGAAGCCACCCGGGGCTTCTCACTTTGACTCCTAGCTGGGAACGGGGTCTAGCTGCCCAGCTCTCCAGGGGAGTGGGGACTGCTGGGCTCTAGCCGCCCAGCTTTCTTGTCAATTTCACAGCTTTGATGTAAGTAACGCAGTGTCTACACAGATGCTGCCTCACCCTAACTAACTGACATATGCCCTACGCCTCTCGTGGAGATGGAGTTATGATGTCGCTGTAGTAATATAATTGTCTGGGTAATATATAATTAGGTCGACGTACACTGCCTTGTAGTAACCTAACTATGTAGTGTAGACCAGGCCCTAGTGAGGACAGCCTCATCTTTAGTTCTTGCTATGAAGACAGAAGACCAAATTCTGCGCTGAATTGGGGGTGAGGGGATTTGGGCTGCTGGTGATTACCAGATGTAGGTCTTTATCTCTTCTTCTGCCAAGGAAGAAGCTGCATATTTGTAGCTACCCACCAAGCTGCACAGTGGGAAGAGCATGAATAAGGTGTTGTGGCAAGGAAAATGTATCCTGAAGAGTAAAATGAGCTATTTAGTTAGGTGGATGTTGTTGGCAGCAGATTGCTCTGTTGTTTTCTCAGTGAATTTTTGAAGGCAGGCAGGTGTATAATGCATGTTTGTTATTCGTGTTACTTTATTTTACCCAGACAATTATAGATATGCAGCCTGTTTCTGAAAGATTGCAAATTGCCAAAAGTTAGAAAATAATAAACTGCTAAAGATCCTAAACAGAAAATACAGTGACTCCTGTGAACAGGTAGGGCCTTTTCCAATCTTCTTTAAAACAAAGCCCACATGCTGGTTAAGTCTCTTCCTGGGAAACTCTTCTTGCGCCATCCTCTTCTGGGATTTTGTCTTAACAAATACATTTACAATAATGTAAGGTTCACCTCAAGCTTTCTTTCCAGGTCTGGCTGCTTCTCGAGCTCCCACTTCAGGGCTGCTCAGCCCTCACCTTACATTCTCTCTGCTCAAGCTGCTCCCGCTTTTCTTATATCTGGGTGGGGTAATGAGCCACTTGGCTCTGTGAGTCAGGAGAACCCACTCAATCCTTTCCGAGCACAGCCAACAAATGATAACAGGACCAGGTAACACTGCTAGCCTGTTACACCTATGCACCAAAGATCCCACCTACAGTAGGAAATCCTTTGTCTTCTACGCCTCCCCAAGGCTTCCTGAATAATGTTATTCAACCTCTCATTACATGTGCCTCTTCTGTTATTTAACACTGAGACACCTCAATCAAGCTGGGGCCCCATTGTGCCCCATGACAATCCCTGCTCTGAAATGCTTACAGTCTAAGGCACCAGGGGCCTGATCCATACCCCATTGGAAGGATTCCTGTTGACTGCAGAGCCCAGTTCAGAAAGGACTTAAGTATATGCCTAACGTTGAATTCAGTGGGACAACTCATGTGCTTAAAGTTAGACACGTGCTTAAGGGTGTTACCGAATCAGAACCTAAAAGAGGGAAGGGAAAGATCTGGAAGATCTGTACCCTCTGCTACTGCTTGCCTACTGCCTTCTGTCAGACCTCACCAATGTTTGATGTGAGGGCTTGAGGGCACCGTGGTGCATTGACTCCTCATAGGGTCCTCTTCTAGCCACAGGTGCCCAGCCAGAAGCAATCAGCCGTGTGCTGTGCTGCCTGTTGCTCAGACCCAAGGTTGCAGGAGGCTGCCCTCAAACCACAGGGCCTGGCAAAAATCCAAGCATCATGCCTTCATCTGAAACTGCCTGGTTTTAGGGCTCCCCCCACCCCCGTTTGATGGCCCCTCTTATCCAGTCTCCTCCCTCTCTGCCATGTTCTACCTTGTTCCTATGACTATGAGAGGCTAGATAATACTTAGTCCTGCCATGAGTGCAGGGGACTAGACTAGATGACCTCTTGAGGTTCCTTCCAGTCTTATGATTCTATGACACCTTCCTCGTCTTCCCCATCCATCCATGTTGCCCTCCCTTCCCAGGATTTACCTTACTAGATGTGGAGAATTTTCTCCTTCCTCCCATACTAATCTTACCATAGCACCTTGCACCATCTCTAGTCCTCTCTCTCCGGCAACTGATACTTTCCCCTTCCTTTGCTGTCTTCTCCCTGCCCTCACCATGCATCCAACACCTGATTTTTCACTGTCCCCTCATGCGATTGATTCAGATTTTTAAGTGGCCATCCAGAGTTCCGGGTGCTGCATGCACGCACGCACACACACACACAAAACGGATTCACCAATGGCTAGAGGACATCTCCCAAGTCCTGTACCCAGTTCCCATAAAAAATGTTCCCATTCACCTTTTAAATTTCACATTAGTAACATCCTTGTGAATAATGTAAGAGAATGACAAAGTAGCATTAAACACACATCGAGCTCAATTACAGGCTTTGGTGTCTGCTATGGAAATACTGAAGGATTCTATAGTAACCATCCAAAATACTGTAGCAACATTATTACAAGTAGCAGTGTTTTGAACAATTACTGTAAGGTGTTGTGGCTTACTTATTTTAATACGGGATAGCTAGCCATTTTCCAATACACTATTTATTGTTTTATTTAAGAGTTATTATTTATGTGGTGCCAAAAGGGTGCATAATAAATACCAGTGTATTATGTCAGTACACTGGAACTGGAACTTTTTTATTGTTTTACGCTAAGTATTTATTAGTAGCAACATTTGCACCCTTGCAGTACGTTTATACCAAAAATCTCCAAATGCTTTCCAGTGCTTCGATAATAATAACTCTGCTTTACAGATAGGAAACTGAGTCACAAGCTGATTAAATTATTTGCCCAAGTATCACAACAAGTTTGTGTGCAGAGTTGGAAACAGAACCCAGGTCTCCTGCTGCTACCACTACACTAGCTGGCTCCCATTTCTTAGTACTGTAGCATTGCGTTTCAACTTTAATCTGAAAATGTTCTGGAGAATCTATTTCTTCATCCTAGTCCTTCCCCTCCTCGGACTGTAGTTTTACCAAATACAGAACACTTTCAGCAAAGAGAAGGAAACAATAACAGGATCTGAAACAATGGAACTGCAAAGTGAGTAGCAGTGGCACTGCAATTAGGAAATATATAATGTAGCCAATCCAAATGTTTAAAAAAATTGGATCTTCAATGCCTCCAACCCTATTGAAGAGAGAGTTTTGTCCCCAAGAGATGTAAAGCATTGCTGCAGCCAAAAGAAATCAAATAGACTTGTTTCAAATCATCTTTATGTACTGATTCTCCAAGGCATTGAGCGCTCTATTTATTACACGTATTTGTCTGGCTTGCATCACTGAAGCAAATGTGCACCACACCATCTTTAATGTATTTATCCTCACAACACTGCTGTGAAGTAGGGAAGTGCCAATATGCCCATTTCACAGATGGGAAGCAGAAGCACAGAGAGGCTACGTGACTTACCCATGATCACACAGACGGCCTCTGGAGAAACAGGGAATTGCACCTGGGTTTCCCAAGTTCTAGACTAGTGCCTTAGCATTCCTTTATTTCTCCTTCCAATCTCCATTCACTTGCGTGGGAGTTGAGGAGTCTCATTACTCTGTCCAAGTCCTCAGCACTTTCCACGCAGTGACACCTTCAGGGACAGATCCTTAGCTGTATAAATTATCATAGGCCTATTGATCTGCTCCTCCATTCTGACTGAGCATCAATAAGAGTTTTACATAATTAGCAGAGGATGGTCTGGCAAAAAACATTCCCTCTCCTGGGTCTCAGTGGCTCCACATTTGCTGGTAGCATTAGGAGAAGAAAGAAAAGCAATGAATTGGAGATCATTCATTATTTATGGGATCTGCTTTTACGCAATCATTTCTGGCCTCCAGTGTGTGTGACTGGCATCTTTAGGGACAATGCTATTTCTTGATGTGGGAAGGACAGAAATAAGACGTCTTTTTCTAGCTGCTGGCTTAAGTTTCCAAAGTTGACATTCACAATTGGTAACATTCAACACATCTGGCCTCGTGCTATTTATTTGCTTTATAGGATTTGCACACCAAAGCAATGTTTCAGCTTAGACTCTGTGTATACGATATCCTCTGCTGAAGTGCGCAGCTCTCAATAAAAACACACTCTGAGCACCAGTCAAAGATTACATCTTGTGATGTGTAGCTCTCGCTTGATTTAATTAGCTCTCAAATTGTATGACTTTCTGATACCATGAGACTTCTATGCATTTTTAAAAGCGACTCCATGCCCAAATGGCAGACAACCAACTCTATATAGCAACCAGCGAGCTGCATTATTACAGAACAGATGGACAAATGCTTTCTGAATTTTAGCAAACTATGAATTTACAGCCTGGATTCAAATATATTTTTGACTGAGATTTGAACAACAAAGACATTTTATCATACACAGTATAGAACCTAATGACCCATGGACTTTTTTTTTACATAAACAGCTATTTCTTTTTAGTGTCAACGTGTGTCAACATGCCCCATCATCAAGTGAGATTTTCTCCCTGAGACACTGCTCCTTCTGCATTGCTCTTGTTCTAAGATTTCATCAGATGTTTTCCTCCTGTTCTAAACTTTTTCTTTCTCATTGCGATGACTATTGCCGTAAATTCGTATCTCAAACAGGTTCTGGTATGTCTCACCTTTTTTTGCCCTTGACATATTGTCCTTTCACTTCACCGGAACAAGAACCCTGTTGGGTGCAGTCTCTTTGTACTGCTGTCCTAGTCACTGTAGAAACACATCAGAAGTGATGTCTCAGCTACATTTAAATCTCCATCCTTAGAGTTTTTTAAGGCCTGGCTTGACAAAGCCCTGGCTGGGATGATTTAGTTGGGGTTGGTCCTGCTTTGAGCAGGGGGTTGGACTAGATGATCACCTGAGGTCTCTTCCAAGCCTGATATTCTATGATTAAAGCTGTGATGCAACTCATGACAAATGATGGAATGAAGTGTTAACGCTGACACTTGACCCATAACTCATTCCAGGTCCATGGATGTTACTACAGTATATGGTAGGGTATGTTTCCAGTATGGCTGAGTGAATGACTGATTTTTATAGGAGGCTTGGGGGGGAGGGGTCACAGACCTAACCAAATAATTTGATTAAAAATTTGGTTCAGTTTGAATTGAAACTGAATTTTTCTTGTTTTTCTTGCTGAAATGATAAAAAAAATCATTTCAGGTTGAATTAAATGTTTTGTTTGACCTGAAACAAATGTTTTTCAGATTTTTGCTTGATGTCATTTTGGGGGTATTTTTCATCCTTTTTATTTGCTTGTTTGTTTTAAAGAAAGTAGTTAAATTTCAAAATGAAACATTTTGAAACAAAAAGTCAAAAAGTTGTGTTTCAAAATGGCTGAAACACACTGTTTTGACTTTTGAAAGAAATCTTTTTTTCCTGTACAAAATTATTCACCTGATTAAACCCCAAATTTGCAAATAGTTTTGGCGTCCGAAAAACACACTTTTCATCTAATTTACTATTCACTGAAAACATTTCTCCTAGCTCTAGTTTTCATTACCTTCTAGTTGAAGGCCTCTGGCAATATCTCTAGCTTGTGTAACAAGCGTGGGCCCTGATCCCACAGTCAGATTTACAGAGGTGGACCCTTGATCCTACTTTGGCAATGAGCCCCATTGACTTCAGGAAGCCTCCACGTGGGAACAGGTACCACCTTGGGGAACCAGTTGCAGGATTACAGCCGTACAGCCCAGTTCTGCAACCTTTCGTGATGCTGAGTAGCACTTATTCATGTGTATGATCTCATTGAAACAAACAGGACAACTCATGAGTATAAGTACTACTCAATGTGAGGCAAAGTTGCAGAAATAGGCTCTTGCTATTACTTAGAAGGGGGTATAAATTTGCTTCCCTTGTTCTTCAAAGAGTAGGAATTCCTAGAGGAAAAATGTGTCACAGAAGTGTCCCAAGTGAACTCCAGAAGTTTAGGGAGGATGGTCCCTCATTAAGGGTTCTGGACTGAGAGTCAGGAGACCCAGGTTTAATTCTCCGCTATGCCACAGCCTTCCTGCGTGACCTTGGGCAAGTCACTAAGGGTAACACTTTCAAAGATACCAAAGTGACTTAGCAGCCTAAATTCTATTTTCAAAAGCCATTTAAGAGCTGAAGTCTCACTGAAAGGCAATGGAACATAGGGTATGTTTGCACTGCAATTAAAAACCTGTGACTGACCCATGCCAGTTGGCTCAGGCTGCAGGGCTGTTTAATTGTAGTGTAGACATTTGGGCTCAGGATGGAACCCTGGCTCTAGGACTCTGCGAGGTGGGAGGGTCCCAGAGCTCCGGCTGCAGCCTGAGCCCGTAGGTCTACACTGCAATTAAACAGCCCCTCAGCCCGAGTCCGAATCAGGTGAACCACAGCAGTCTAATTGCAATGTAGACGTACCCTAAGGCTTCTAATTGCCTAGATCACTTTTGAAAATGGCACTTGGACTCCTAAGTCACTTAAGCTTTTTTTAAAATGTTACCCTTAGTCTCGCTGTGCCTCAGTTTCCCATCTGTAAAATAGGGATAATAGCACTTCCCTACCTCAGAGAGGAGTTGCAAGGATTGTGAGGTGCTCAGATACCATGGCTGGGAGGGCATATAAGTACTTAAGATAGATAGACAGACGGTTAACAAAATAGACCGCATGCTTTTGTACGTGTAGACTTTTTAGGTGAAATCTTGACCCCAGTGAAGTCAACGATAAAACTCCCTCTGATGTCTACGGGGACAGGATTTAATCCTTTGTGTACAAAGGACCCAGTCCTATAAAGCTAAACGTCCATTGGTTTCAACTGGTCAAATCCTGACCTCGTTAAAACCAATAGCAAAACATTAGCTCCATCCCTTGGCAAAGCTTTGGAAAATTTGTTCCTATGTACTGAACATTAGTAACAATACGTATCTTGGGCCAGAGCCTCAGCTATGTCTTTGTTGTGCTTGCTCATGTGAGTGGGCCAGAGGAGGGGAGCATAGTGCAGGTGGCTTTCTGGCAGCAGCACACGCTGGAGAAGTCTGAAGCCTGCTCTAATCCTTATAGGCTGAGTTGGTTCAGGATCCATTGAAGCATTCTACATTGTAACAGAGAATCTGCCCAGAAAACTAAGAATGCCGTCCCTCTCTTTCGGTCTTAATTCTCAGCGTATGGTGGCATAAGTAATGGGTTAGCTATATTAATAAAACACCCCGTGACTCAACCCAGTGCCTTTCTTTAAGGCTAAATGTACAGTACCACTTATGTAAAATGCTCACTGACATCAATGACACTTATGCGTGAATAAGAAATATATGATTGGGGCATGGATCTAATTTACATACTGTATCATTCATTGGATTGGTTTAACTACTGAACAGCCTGCCCCTGAATCATTTGCTCTGACGTTTCCACTACCCCGTTGTCATAGTGGTTGGGGCATGGCTAGCTATATTCCCACAAATCATTCATGAGCTTTTCATTTTGACTCTGTGCATAAAACATATCTGAATGATTTACAGGCAGGATTTTCCATATATTCTACACCATTTCAACACATTTGCTCTGACTGTCTGGCTCACTCTGTTTTTCATTTTTCTTCCACATCTGCCCTATTTTCTTCACAAACTCACAGTCCATCATGGGTTTGGTTAGATTTCCAATAGAACAGAGTCAGCCCAAGATAAGAAGAGTGTTGGTATTAAATATTCAGAGACTCATGGACAGCAATAACTCAGACTGAGATAGTCAGTCTCCAAAGGCATTTAAGCTTCAGCAGCACTGTTACTATGTCATCTCCTGTAATCCTGCCATTACTTTATTATGGTCTAAGTATAAAATTTCCCCCTTCCTTCCCCCCTAGAAGTCGCATTTATTTGTACTTGGATGCTTTAGTGCAAATTCAGTTTTAGTTAGATTTGCAGAAAACTGTTTACTAAAACTGAAAGAAGAGGCTTCCAAACTAGTGAGCTCACAGCAGTCTGGTACCCTGTTTATTTGCTCTTGAGCACTATCCTGACCTGCACCGACTAGGATGAAGATGCAGAAGAAAACTTAAAAGAAGGCCAAGAATGTGCCACTAAAGACGCATAAGGTGACAGATCTGCAGTGCTCACCTCACAAAGGGCTCCTGTTAAAGTGATTCAGGAGACTTGAGTTCTTGAGGGGACTAGTGTGTGAGAGTCAAGTTTGAGGCCAGCCTGCTGTGAGGACAAGGCACTAAGGACAAACAGCCAAACCACAAATAAAGTACCACTTTCAGGTTCCTCTTCTCCAAAACAAAAACAAACAAATCAGATCAGACAGAATAGGGTTGCCAACTCTCCCGGATTGGCTGAGAGTCTCCTGGAATCTGAATTGATCTCCCACTGTAACTACTCCGGGAGATTTTAATAGCCACTAAAAGTCCGGTCTGCGGCACAGTGGGGCTAAGGCAGTCTCCCTGCCTGTCCTGGCTCCATGCAGCTCCTGGAAGTGACCAGCACGTCCCACTGGCTCATAGGTGCAGGGGCAGCCTAGGGGTCTCTGCACGCTTCCCCCACCCCAAGTGCCGACTCTGCAGCTCCCATTGGCCAGGAACCACAGCCAATGGGAGATATGGGGCAGCACACAGAGCTGCCTAGCTGCCCTGAGCCTAGGAGCTGGACATGCCAGCTGCTTCCGGGAGCTGCCTGAGGTAAGCGTCACCCGGAGTCCTCACCCCTCCCACACCTCAACCCCCTGGCCTAGCCCTGAGCCCCGTCCCACACCCAAACTGCCTCCCAGAGCCTGCACCCCAAACCCCTCTCACACTCCTGCCCCAGCCCCAAGTCTCCTCCCACACCCTGCACCCTCTCCTGCACCCCTGCCCCAGGCTCAGTCCAGAGCCCCCTCCCACAATCTGAGCCCCTTGCCCCACCCCCAGCCCAGAGCCCACACACCCCCACACCTCAACTCCCTGCCTCTGCCACGTGAAAGTGAGTGAGGGTGGGCGAGAGAAAGAGGGGGAGAGAGAGTGGGAAGCGGGGCCTAGGGGAAGGGTCGGGGCCTCGGAGCTGGGGCATGGCAGGGGCGGGGCAAGGGTGTTTGGATTTGTGCAGTTAGACTGCTGGCAACCCTAACTGAGAGAAGGAGCACAGAACTCCAGCGTGAGGGACCCTGTAAGTTTCATAGCATCAACCAACACTACCACGGATAAACTAACAATTTCACTTTCTGACTTACCACATTTTGCAAACCGCAAACCAGCTCCAGCTTAAGACTTTCCAATGCTTATTCTCCCCGCTCCCACCGCCATTGATTTTAATGGTTTAAAAATCACCAGTGGCTCTGTGCAGACTTTCTCAATTCTAGTTTTAACACCAAAGGTTCTCTAAGTCTTGAACTGCGCATAATGCTACTAAAGAATGGACCAGAATGAATCACCTGACCTGCCTAGCTCCCTGCAGGCCTGACCTGTGCATTGACTTAACATCAGGAGCTGCCATGTTTTATAACCGGATATTGCAGCAAATTTAAAACTGGTGAAGGAAATGCTTTTTAAAACAATGAACAATTAGTCTGTGGAGCTCATTGCCACAAGATCTTATTAGGACCAAGAGCTTAGCACGCTTCAGAAATGGATTGAACAATTAGGCCCTGATTCAGCAAAGCACCTAACCAATTCTTAACTTTTAGCATATGTTTAAACCCCCTCTTCCTCCATTGACTTAAGTGCCATTGATCATCTTACTTGTTTATAAACCACCAGGCACCCCTCTAGTACTATATATGGATCATTATTTATCGTAATGAATAATGACACAACTAACATCACAGTAACCCATTTAATCAATGAGCTAGTTGAGCCACGGTACAAAATGCTAATATACAATATTTCATGCCCACACTTGCGCATCCTTCTGCCCCATGAACCTGGGGGTGGGGGAAGTAGGGACTAGTAACTCTGCAATCATCTCATAAGTATTTCAGCTCCTTTGAATGTGCTAGTCAATCCCATGATTTTGATTTTGCACCAAGGGCCACTAGGAATACCAAATGCAGGGGCTTTTGCTTTGTGCTTTCACAATAGGATTGGATGAAAAGTAATCGCAATCGTATTATTGTTCTATAGTACTACAAATGAGCTTGTCTCTTTCCAGTTAGCAATGAGATGAAGTCCCTGCCTTAAAGAGCTCACAGTCTAATCAGACAACAGCGGGGGCTGGGATACAAGAAAGAGCATAGTGACTGCCTGATGAAGTTTAGATTTGATTTTATTAGGTATATATTGTATCAAGCATTCTGGAGCAAGTCCCCCTTGAGGGAAGGACTAGGTTTTATAAACCTCATGAAGAAATATTTTTTAAGGAGGGAGGATTGGCTGTATGGCAGGCTGGGTCAGGTAGATAGTTCCAACAGAAATTGCGCCAACTGCAACAATGAGTTGTTTTTTTAATTGAGAATATAAAAATATTTGCTTTGGGGGGAGGTGGTGTGGCTCAATCCTTGGCCTGGGATTCAGGAGATATGGGTTCTAGTCCCAGCTCTGCTTCTGGGTGACCATGGGCTAGTTGCTTCCTTTCTTTGTGCCTCAGTTTTCTCATCTGTAAGAACAGTTGTAAGAACGGTCATCCTAGGGCTTACTGCTGGTCCACCTATTCCAATAAATAGTTGTCTGACAGTGGCCAGTGCAGGTGCTTCAGAGGGAATGCACAGAACAGGGCAATTATCAAGTGATCCACTCCTTGTCATCCAGTCCCAGCTTCTACCAATCAGAGGGAGACCCAGAGCATGGGGTTGCATCCCTGACCATCTTGGCCAATAGCCATTGATGCAACTATCCTCCATGAAATTATCTAATTCTTTTTTGAACCCAGCTATACTTTTGGCCTTCACAACATCCCTGGCAATGAGTTCCACAGGTTGGTTGTATGTTGTGTGAGGAAGTAATGAGAATGCTACTGCTCTCTTCTGTAAAGTGCTTTGAGACCTACTGATGAAAAGCACTGTATAAGAGCTAGATGGTGGTATTATTACACAACTGAGCTCAAGAGATGCTGAAGCAATAATTTTGCTGAATCAATAATTGGAATGAGTCTGTATTTGGGGCATGATCCAAATACAATGGAAAGACTCTTATTGACTTCAGTGGATTTCAGATCAGATTCCTGATTCAGCTATTTTTACCACCATGATGAACCGAAGTGGTGGCTGTTTTAGGAATTTGCAACCATTGGCAGATACCCATCTTACCAATAAATTGTTGGACAAGACAAGTCTTTATCAGAGTGTCTGTGTCTCCACAAGATCTTGGTCACGGTTTGGGGTTGCAGCTAATGGTACCAACTTCCTTAGAACCTAAAGGATGCTTTGCACACCTTCGCTGGTTTGAGTGAAGGTTAATAGGCAGCGACATCCCTTATAATGAGTATGGATGTGAAAGTTGTTTAATTTTCCCCAAACCATTGTTCTGTAGCATTCTGTAGTTTGTCCATTAAAAACAAAGAAAAATCAGTTGTAAGAAGAACATCTTGAACTGGCTGATGCAAAATGTGGAATTCACTATTTTATATGCTGGAGAATAGCCAATATTCAGTCATGTGCTCTTGAAGCTTATCACTATACCAAAAGAAAAAAAAATGAGGGTGATGCTTTCAGGACCCATATATCATCATGCCAGCACTCTTTAATTACAAGGTAACCAGCCATCATTTGATTGGATAGACATTGCCAGGTATTGTAAGGATAATCGCACTGTATTATTACACAGTAAATACTCATGGTGCTTATGGATATGTCTACACAGCAAAAAAAACCCTCTTCCCTTGCCAGCCTTCAGAGCCCAGATTCCAGTCTGAGCCCAGGTTCCAGTCCAAGCCTGACCATCTACACTGCTATATTTAGCCCTGTACTGTGAGACCTGTGAGCCAGAGTCAGTTGACCGGGGCTCTGAGAATCACTGTGGCAGTTCTTGTTTTGCTGTGTAGATGAACTCTTTGTCTCTAAAGCATACCACAAGTTAGCAGGATTACTAAGTGTAACTACGTAGCAATTGACATTTACTAGGTAGTAATAACATGACACTAACCCATAAACCATGTTAAGAGCCAAATCCCGTTTTCATTAGCCTCACTTGAGTCATTGAGTTTTGCACCAGATTTACAGCTGTGTAACTGGGAGCAAAACTTGGCCCTAAATTACTATGTAGATAAAGAGCCCGATTCTCTGCTGCTTTGAGCCTCGCCTAGTTATTTAAACTTGAGTAAAGGGTGTGTAAAATGCGACCACTGTGATTTGTTTGATTTTACACCCATTTTGCTCAAGTGTAAATAAGTACACAATGAAGGTATAATATTGTATCCTGCTACTTAAAGTGTTACTGCTCATTGCAAATCAATGTCAGTTTCTTTCAGTCCATTATCTTTCAAAGAGTGAAAGGCGTCTCTTGACTGGAAGTAAAATGATGCGAGTGCAAATGGCTAATAAGTGGGAGTTCAGTGGAAGTGAAACGTGTGGGATACAAATCAAATGCACTGTATATATTTTCATTACCCAAATTGGTTATGTCTTGCAGCTGAAGTCTCGTGTTCTGATGACTCCCTTAGCAATCTCTCCTCCAAGAAGCACACCAGAACCTGATATTAGTTCAATCCCTCAGGATGCAGCTACAATACCCAATTCAGCTGCCCCACAAGCTCTCACCGGTATGTTGAATCAAATGCCGCATTGCAAAGCAGTGGGCAGGTACAGTAGTTTGATACTTGTGCTTTCTATAGCAAACTTAATCCCTGCAAAATGCAGACTGAAGGATTTAGTACGTTTGCCTGCTAAACTGATTGCTAAACACACAGAGCAGAGATGGATCACGTTGCCTTCTGAGCTGTGACTTTTTATAAGACTGTACATTCAGGAGTGCTGGAACAAACTCTAAACCCTGTGTATGATGGAAACCAAGCCAGGGGGTGAGGCACCCCTAGTTCCAGCACCTAGCTTTACATTTTGACTGAGTAGTTTGAGGGTTGGCTAAGAGAGTCAGTGGGCCTGATTCTCCTTTGCCCTGCACCTTGTATTGTCATTTCCCCCTGTGCAAAGTTCAGGTAAACAATATAATTCTGATTTTGTAGCATTTTATGCACACTTTGAATAGATGTGAATACCTATACAAGGTACAGAGAAGTGGAGACTCAGGCGCATGTATAGAAGTCCTGCTTCTGTGTTTTTAATCCAGGTTTGGAACAGATGTCAAATC
Organism: Mauremys mutica; assembly: GCF_020497125.1. Taxonomy (NCBI): domain Eukaryota; kingdom Metazoa; phylum Chordata; order Testudines; family Geoemydidae; genus Mauremys; species Mauremys mutica. Next base: position 82,669,950 of record NC_059074.1, on the reverse strand, counting down.
TATTCCCCATGAATAAATATATCAACCTCTCCCATACACTTGCATTTCTAATATCAGAGATGCACCGGCATTGATGAAGCAGTAATTGGAATCAATGGTGTAGTGTGAACCTAAGGCACCTGTTGATTTAATTTTGGGAAAAGAAGAAACTTACATTTCTTGGAGAGGGAGGAATGTGATCTAAGGACTCTGGGTCAGATTCTCAACTGGTGTAAACCAACATTGGTCCATCAACCTCACTTACACTGATTTATACCAGCTGAGGGTCTGGTCCTTTCTGTTTGACAGGGTTTAATGATTTATGGAAAATACGGGCCTGATTCTCTTCCCACTGACGTTGGAGTTATCAGAAGTAACTATTTAAGTCATGTAAGTGAGAGGAGAAGCAGGCCATAATTTGGAGGATGGTGGATTTATCCTGAGACTTCGATACAGAAACAGGTTTGATAATGTTAGATATAAACAAAACCAAAAATCCTCCTTAGCTCAGGCATGCAAAGGAAAAATCTCACTTCTTTTTTGGTAGCATTCTAATAAGAATATAATATTTTGCATTTATTTAGTTCCTTACATTCTGGATCACAAAGTGCTTTACATATATTAAATAACAGAGCTTCACAATACCCTGGTGGGATAGATTTTGCTATTCCTAATTTACAGAAGGGTAAGGAAAGGCACAACGGTGAAGTGACTTCTTCAAGTCTGTGGCACTGCTGGGAACAGAGTTCATGAAACTTGAGCTCCTAAATCAGTGGTTCTCAAACTTTTGTATTGGTGACCCCTTTCACACAGCAAGCCTCTGTGTGCGACCCCCCTTATAAATTAAAAACACTTTTTAATATATTTAACACTATTATAAATGCTGGATGCAAAGTGGGATTTGGGGTGGAGGCTGACAGCTCACGATCCCTGATATAATAACCTTGTGACTCCTTGAGGGGTCCCAACTCCCAGTTTGAGAACCCCTGTCCTAAATCATTTATGTCCTTTTGAAAAATTCCCTCTAAGTTTCTTAAATGTCAGGAGACTAAATGTTATCCAGGAGACTCCTTCTTCCACCAAATCCTTTTTATTCATTCTTATGACCAAGAATGGGGTGCTGCAAATGACCAAATTCATTTGCCTAAAACCGGAACAGATCCCAGAGCCAAATTCAGAAACACAAACGCAGATAGAAATCAAGTCTTGATATTCTATTCTATCAGAAAAAAGAACAGGAGTACTCGGGGCACCTTATTCTATCAGAGGTTCCCCAATAGTGGATGAATGTTTGGGGGGGTAAGGCAAGGCCCAGGCCAGCCCCCATGGGGGGTGGGGGGAGTGCCACCCAGTCCTGCTCTCCTCCCAGCTCTGGCTCCGCCCCCCAGCTGGGGCCCCAGCTCCTGGCCCTGGCCCTGCCCCCAGCCTCAGCCCCCGACCAGGGCTCGGCCACAGCTCCACACCTGGCCCCGTCCCCAGCCTCGGCCCCGGGCCAGGGTCCCCTTATCCCTGTCTGTGCTCCCCCCCACCCCCGAAGCCACAGCCCTGCTCCCAGCCCCAGCTCCGGAGGGGGCATGAACAGAGGTAAGGGGGGGGGCACGACCCTGAAAAGTTTGGGGACCACTGTATTAGATCTTATGTTGTATTTGGTTAATAAATCTACAGTCTAAGAGCTCTCCACAGCTCATACACGCTGCTTATATTTTTAACTATATTGCATCTTTCTATGTACAGCACTTTGAAGATATAAAGCAGTATGTAGTGTTAAGTATTATTGCTATTATATTCATATTTGCCCAGGATTTATTGCTGGAGTCCTTCCTGTTGTTCAGTACGAGTGGCTATATCATAACCATTAGAGTGCACTGTGACATTAGCACTAGATTTTCATTATGGTGATGCAAACTGTACATTACTTCCAACATTACACAGCTGTCACCATGTCCTCCACTATGTTTGATATTTGTTGTCACATATCTGATTTCTGTCAGAGGATGATGGTATATTGCCTGGAAGATGACAGCTCTAGCACACTCAATCAGCTATTATAATATATCTTACTTTAGACTTACCCAGGCCTTGTCTTACTCACCATGGGCTCATCTATAGTCACCCTGAAACTGAGATAACCTCCCGCATGCTTAAACAAGGCTCCTGCTAGCCAGGTGTTAACAAGGATTATCTTGGTATAGCTGGGGCCCCTAACTCCGTTATACATTTTACAAAACGGTGCTGCAGAACGGTTCAACGTGCTGCTGCCTACACACAGTTTTAGTCCCAGCAGTGCCCTCTATTGGGTAGCTACCCATCCAATTACTGTTATCCTTATTCTCTACTTCTCTATTCTAAACATTTGCAATATAAGGGCAAACTTTTGCCCTCGCTCCTCTGAGGGCTTGGGATGGTAGCAGCCGAGTGTGTAGAGTGAACTATTCTGCCTTTGCAGGGTATGATGGCTCCTGAGGAGCTTGGAGGCAGCACAGTCAGCAGTTCGCTTCACTTCTGCTTCGGAAAGGCTTAACACGTAAATCTCCCAGACAGTGCCAGTTGCCGGAGAGCAATTTGTGTACACAGCCCCAGGGCCTAGTCGTGCCCCCACTCTGCCCAGAAATCGCCCTTAGCAACCACCTTTCTGAGGCTTGCATGCATAACCGCCTGAGGTGTACAGATCATATTGCTAGCTGGCCCGCACCCTCTTTCCCATACACAGCCCCACTGCAGATCTTAAATGGTGCAGAGGGCCTTCCTGTGGGGCTTCTAAACTCCAGGCTTAATTTCACTCTAAGTGAGAAACTTTTCACAGTGTCGTTGGTCATATGACACAATCAGGAAGAAGCATGTGGCGTTTGAGCTCAGGAGTCTGTGACAGTCTCTGTGAGCTGGCACAGAGACAGAATTTTGCACAGCATGACATTTTTAGTATCGCACATGACTCAGCAGTTTTCCCAGTAACTTCCTTAATTGCAGGTGACTTGTCATCACTTATCCAAATATAATACAGGGCCAATTTCTGCTTGCTTTACTCATCCAATGGGCGTAAAACCAGCAGCATTTAGTAATTTGTGTCACTGCGCATCATGATATTTCACACTGGAAAGGGCTCTTAATTAAATATCATGAAATATACAAAACCAGAAAACGGTTGGTTGTGATGTGAATATCTTTTAACGACTGTGTTGGGATTTTGTGTCTACAGTCTGCATTTACGTCAACAAACAGGCAAACATGGGGCCGTACCTTGACAGGAAAAAAGTGCAACAGCTTCCAGATCACTTTGGCCCTGAAAGACCTTCCATGGTCCTACAGCAGGCAGTCCAGGCATGCATTGACTGCGCACATCAGCAAAAGACTGTCTTCTCACTTGTCAAGCAGGGCTATGGAGGCGAGATGGTGTCAGGTAAAACATTGAAAAAAGGCTTTGCAATAAATCTGAAAGTGCTATAAAATCATAACCTTTCTTTTAAATCTCAAGGTCATATCAGCGTTATTCAAATCATCAGCCCAGCCTCATTTCCTCCCACAGAAGTTAGGAGTAACTCTACTGAAGGCGATGGAATTGTACTGACTTGAGATTAGAATTAGGCCCCAGGTATACAGTATATTGGCGCAAGAGACAACGGTATCTGTTTTTGGAATGCTATGAAGTGATTACAGTTCTTGTAGAACTAGCTTGGAAGCTAGTTCTTGTTATTGACAGAACACATCGTGTGTTTGAAAATGTCATTTGTTTGGCCCAACAAAGCAGCCAGTAAAAATCAAATATCAAAAGCACTTCAATTTCCTGTCTCATTTTTAAATTAGTTTCCCTTTGTCTTCTCACTTTTTTTCCTGGTTCAAGAGTGTTTTTTTAATCAAACAGTGGGAAAAGAAGCAATACAGGGGAAACAAAAGGATTGGACTAACTCGGGCTGTGTATTAAATTTAATTGTACAGTGACACACAGCATTATCCATTTGCTTAAGCTATATGCATTATGGGTGGGTCAAATACTACTCCTAGGTAAAACACCCATTGACTTCATTGGTACAAGATTGCCCTCTGTCTATCCATGGGCCAGATCTGCTCTCAGCCACACCCACGGAACCCCAATGAAGGATAGAGACTAGAATTTGGGTCCATGTCTGGGGCAGCTGAGAGCAGAGATCACTGTGAACCGAAGGCTTAGCATGAATACTTTTTATATAGCAGGAGGTTTGGGTTGTTGCTTTGGAACAAGGGAATAAAATAAAAATAATAATTTTCAAATGAGCTCCTGAAGATAGAGAGCTGCAAGCAAGCAGCAAGGCTGAAATCACTCGGATCTAGTCCAACCTGCATTGCAAGGACCACCCCAGCTTTTCCCTACCATTGAGACTCTCCCTCTGCTTTGTGACCTACAGCTCTGTCCTGCTGGGCAGCACTTAATGATTCCTCCCTCCTCCTTTCGTTTCCCCTTTGGGCACTTTAACTCCAGCTACAGCTTTCTTGAGAGAACCCAGATACACTCAGCAAATTATTCTAACTCACTCTTGAAAACATGCAAATCAGCGGTGAGCAGTGCAGTGTAGTGTGAGGTTTCTACTGTTCATTTATTCTTCTCTCCTTGCGTGAGCATGATTCTCATTAACATTACTGGGGGAATCACCCTATGGGCCAGGACTGAACAATTCATTGGACTCAGGTCTTCTGATTAGAATCATACTCAAGTACCAAAGCTGAAAACCTTATTCAGATATTTTTTCTCTTCCTTCCCTCCCAGCAGCAACAGAAAAGGGACAGGAGTGACCATTAGGAACAAATGGCATCACAGCTGTTTCTACTCTTAAAAAATGATATTGGGTCAGAACTTCAGCTGATATAAAGTGACACAGCTTCATTGAAGTCCATGGAGCTATGCTGATTTACATCAGCAGAGGATCTGGCCCATCATCTCCCACTCCCAGTAAGAAGCGTCCGACAAACAGAGGAACACGAGTCCTTCCACCAGGAAGCAGAGTGGGAACCTTTGCCCTTTTCTTGGAGTCATCTCAGCAGATGAACTTCCTGGATCTAGGAGACTTGAAGCCCTTATCCAGGAAGTAGCTCCTTATTCGCTCACCACCCACTTGCCTCCTTCTGACAGGAAGTTGAGTGAGGCTTCCAACACAATTTCAGGCTGTAGACTTCACCTCCTTCCAGCCTAACTCCTTTACATAAATATTCTCTTCAAATGCTTCCCAATCCCAACGCACCCCCCACTTTCCACTACTTGAGCCACAAAGTTTGTCTTCAGATCTGATCTTTGTCAAAGTCCTGGCAGGACTAGCGTTTGAGGTTAATCCATTACAGAGGTCAGAGCCAGCTGCAAAATTTGGATCTGGATCTAGGGTTGACGGGTTGTGGTTCAGATCCCTCTCTATGGAAAATATTCTATGCAACCAAAACAAACATTGCCTGGAACCATTTTCATGCACCATTAAAAAGACCTCTCAGACTGTTTTGCTCCCGTGCATCGTTGAGTATACTGAATTGTCCTCACTTGCTTTTCAGTTTCTGCTTCATTTGATGGGAAGCAGCACCTCCTGAGCCTGCCAGTAGTGAACAGCATTGGCTATGTCCTGCGCTTTCTCAAGAAGCTCTGCCGCAGCCTACTGTGTGACAATCTCTTCAGTAATCAGCCTTTCCCACAGTACAGCAGCACCTCTGGAAACCCAACGCAGTATGAGAATGGAAGACTGGAGTCAGGTGGGTTTTGATTCAACTACTGTTAAAGATGTGATGAGGACCAATAAAAATGAGGCTTTTCAGTGCTCAGCCAGAAGATAGCTCTCATCGATTCCAAGGCCAGAAAGGACCATTGTGATAATCTAGTCTGACCTCCTGTATAACACAGGCTGTAGAACTCCCCCAAACTAATCCCTACAACAGATCTTTTATGAAAACATCCAATCTTGATTTAAAAATTGGTGGATTCTTCATCACTGGCACAGCCCTTGGTAAATTGCTCCACCCCCCACTAGTTACCCCCCACTCAGACCGGGAAAGAAAGCTATTCTGTATGTAGCTTGTGGCAATTTGTAAGCAATCCAACACATTGGGCCAGGTTCCTATTAGTTACCTACTATAACTCCAGGGTAATGCCATTACCTTAGCAGAACTATTCTGGATTTACATAGTGGTAAACTGAGATTAGAATCAGGCCCAACTTCTCTCACTTTTAGATTTACCTAGTGAGTATAAATCTAGATTGGATTTGTGATTCTTTAAAAGATTTGGTTAATGATTTACTGAGCACAGGCTATGTGCTCAGTGCTGTACAAACAGAAAAAGGAAGGTCTGTGCACCTTACAATCTAAAGAAGATATAGACCAAACAAACCATGCATTGAAAACCAAAACATCAAGCAATGCGCGTGCGTGCGCGCGCGCACACACACACACACACACAGTGCTTGATGATTTAATATTGCTAGGTCTTGCAGATGCTGTGCATTTTAAGGGAGGTGTTATGCTTCACAGCCTACAAAGAAAGAAATTAAATAAAAACATAGGATACTCTTGCCGGAAGGTTGCAATGTAACACTACTTTATTTCTTACAATTCAGAACAGACAAGAAGCCCAAAACAGAGAAATAAAACCCTAAAAAAAAAAAAAAAAAAAAAAAAAAGGCACAACTTGCTTTGAGCTGTCTCTTTTCAGACTGACTCTGATCACACCCACTATGCTACAGAGTCCCCTAGGCTGCAAGCATGAGGAACACCCCACCCCCTCTATCTTAGGCCTGGTCTACACATGGGAGTTACTTGTCTGCAATTGTGAGAAGAATGCCATAGTGTCCACAGTTATGATCCCCAAATCGCTCATTTGTCAGGAAGACCCTAACCCTGCCTTCTTTACACACCCTGCTAGTGGGAGTTTGCAGTGCACAATCCATGCAGGAGCAGACTTTTCTGGAAAACTGATGCAGCTGTCACCTCACTCTGAAGCCATATATTATGGGGGAAGAGAATTAGGAAACCAAACATTGAAAAGTTGTATTGTCCTGCTCAGAATAAGGCATTTCCAGCACCCCTAATGTACCTGTGAAGCCTGGACATTTGTCTATTTGTTGAAGGCCTGCTGCCTGGAGGCTTTGTGTGGAAAGTCTGTTTCTGATGGAAGGCTACAATTCATTAGATGTGGCTATTTTGTACTCTCTGCATCTCCTTTACAATGTCATTTCGGAGCAGCTGTTTCGGAAAACACTGGCTGCATTAGATATAGGGGTCGGTCACAGCTTTGCCACAAGGCCAGAGTAAGGAGCAGCATGCTGTTATGTTGCCTCAGGAGCAGCCAGGGAGGGGACCTGTGACTGCTCTCCCTCTGGATCCACTCACTGCTGGAGGGAGAGAGTAAACTGTGCAAGGTCTATACACAGTGCCATGTGCATTCACCAGCACAGCTACGCCCTCTCCATGCCATTCCCCCTCTCTCCCACCTGCATGGGGTGGGGAACATAGTGGCCCTACAGAGCTTGCTTCCCACTAGCGAAGTTCCTCTCATCCTTCCCAAAGCCAGCACTGCAAAGTCTCCTCTGATGTCCCATGTGAACCAGTATCTGTGGCCAAACTGAGCATAATTATGAGCACCAAATTCAGACCTGCTGTAAACTCGTTAGTCTCTAAGGTGCCACAAGGACTCCTTGTTGTTTTTGCTGATACTGACTAACACAGCTACCCCTCTAAAACATCAGACATAGTGTGTTCAGGAAACAAGTGCAAGTAGTAAGGGAATGTAAATGCATTGAGGCGGTGGGTGTATCAAATGAGTGTCATTTAGGCCTGGTCTACACTACGCATTTAAACTGGTTTTAGGAGCATTAAACCGATTTAACACCACACCCGTCCACATTAAGAGGCCCTTTATATCGATATAAAGGGCTCTTTAAACCGGTTTCTGTACTCCTCCCTAACGAGAGGAGTAGCGCTAATATCAGTATTACCATATCGGATTAGGGTTAGTGTGGCCGCAAATCAACAGTATTGGCCTCTGGGTGGTATCCCACAGTGCACCACTGACCACTCTGGACAGCAATCTGAACTGGGATGCAGTGGCCAGGTAGACAGGAAAAGCCCCACGAACTTTTGAATATCATTTCCTGTTTGCCCAGCGTGGAGCTCCAATCAGCACGGGTGGCGATGCAGTCCGAAAGCAAAATCCAAAAAGAGCTCCAGCATGGACTGTACGGATGTGATCGCTGTATGGGGCAGGCAAATCTCTTCTATCAGAGCTCCATTACAGAAGACGAAATTCCAAAGCATTTTTAAAAAATCTCCAGACAGAGGCCACAGCAGAGACTCAGCACACTGCTGCGTGACAAACGTAACCGAAAGCCAAAGAATCAAATGGACGCTCATGGAGGGAGGGAGGGAGGAGGGACTGAGGACTCAAGCTATCCCACAGTTCCTGCAGTCTCCGAAAAGCATTTGCATTCTTGGCTGAGCTCCCAATGCCTGTAGTGTCAAACACATTGTCCACAGTGGTTCAGGGCATAGCTTGTCAATTTTACCCCCCTCACCCACCCCCAGAAGTAAAAGGGAAAAAAATCCTCTCTTGACTCTTTTAAATGTCACCCTATGTTTACTGAATGCTGCTGATAGACGTGATGCTGCAGCAGTCAACGGCAGCATCCTTGCCCCCCCTCCTTGGTGGCTGATGGTACAATATGGCTGATATCCATCAGCAGCAGCAGCCTTGTGGCAGATGGTGCAGTACAATAGGACTGGTATCCGTTCTCAGCAGCAGCAGCCCGTGAGTGCTCCTGGCTGGCCTCCGGTGAGGTCGGCTGAGGACGCCTGGGTAAAAAACTCCTCATCATTCCCAGTAGATAGCACAGAACGGCTGGTAACCATCTTCATCATAGCAACAGGGGGCTGAGCTCCATCAGCCCCCACCCTTCATGTGTAAAGAAAAGATTCTGTACTGCCTGGACTATCATAGCAGCGGGATGCTGGGCTCCTCTCCCCCACACTGCTTAATGTCCTGTCTGGACTATCATAGCAGCTGGAGGCTGCCTTCCTCTCATTTTATCTCAGTAACAAGTCACTGTTTCTTATTCCTGCATTCTTTATTACTTCATCACACAAATGGGGGGACACTGCAACGGTAGCCCAGGAAGGCTGGGGGAGGAGGGAATCAACAGGTGGGGTTGTTGCAGGGGCACCCCCTGTGAATGGCATGCAGCTCATCATTTCTGCGGGATCTGACACAGAGCAGCTGTGCTCTCTGATACACTGGTTCTCTAGTACACTTGCCCCATATTCTAGGCAGGACTGATTCTATTTTTAGATACCATAAAGGAGAAATTGACTCAGGGAGTCATTCCCATTTTTGTCTTTTGCACTCGTGGGCAATCTCAGCCAGGGGCATCTATGACAGCAGCAGATGGTACAGCACAGAAGGACTGATAACCATCATCTCATTGCCAATTTACAATGGCATGGTAGATGGTACAGAACAGCTGATAACCATCTCTGCTATCATGCAAAAGCAAACGAATGCTGCTGTGTAGTGCTGCTGAATTGCCTCTGTCAGCGGCATCTAGTACACATACGGTGACAGTGACAAAAGGCAAAACAGGCTCCGTGGTTGCCATGCTAATGGCGTCTGCCAGGGCAATCCAGGGAAAAAGGGTGCGAAATGATTATCTGCCGTTGCTTTCCCAAGGGAAGGAGTGACTGATGACATTTACCCAGAACCACCTGCGACAATGATTTTTGCCCCATCAGGCACTGGGATCTCAACCCAGAATTCCAAGGGGCGGGGGAGACTGCGGGAACTATGGGATAGCTACGGAATAGCTACCCACAGTGCAACGCTCCAGAAATCGATGCTAGCCTCGGACCGTGGACGCACACCACCGAATTAATGTGCTTAGTGTGACCGCGTGCACTCGATTTTATACAATCTGTTTTACTAAACCGGTTTCTGTAAAATCAGAATAATTCCGTAGTGTAGACGTACCCCCACACACCAAAGGGCATAGCAGGAAAAGCAACATACAGAGAAGTGTAGGCTACAATGATGAGAGCCGGGTAGGTGGGAAATCAGTGGGAACTGGAGGGCTCAGCTCCTCTGAACATGAGGCCGCTTTTAATCACAAGCCTGAATGTGGATTCAGGAACCAAAGGTTAGGCATCCAGTTTAGGATGTTTCTAAATGACTGACAAAACACCTGGGCCATAATCTGCCGTCACTGAAGGACTATTTGAAGTGCCATTTTTCACCCTGAACTTGTGTTGGCCTTAGTGCTCAATTGGCAGTCAATGAGGAGTGTCACTTCAGAATCTGGCTGCACAGTCTGACTGCAGAGTAGATCATGAGGCTGTTCTGAGTGAATAGCCCCAAGAGGGGAAAGAATTTCTTTTTTCATAAGGTTAACAGAAATAAAATGAGACAGAACTTACACTTATGATTAAATTGAGTGTCAATTACAGGCTGATTCTACTGTACCTCACCTTGTGCAAATGTCATAACATGTCAAAAGGCAGCATAGAAAATCCCCTGGAAGCCACAATTCCAAACCTCAGTTTGTTCAAAAGTATTTTCCTAACACGACTATCGACATCAGTGAATTTTGCAGTGAGAATGCCATAGTGATCTCATATCACACCTCCTGTCATGATCTATTAGACCATTGGGGGCAGTCATTGCTCTGTCATCTACATGATTTTTCCTTTCCTTTTTAAAGTGCAGTTAATGCTTATGAAAGATGCCAGGTGAACAGAGCTGGGAAGCGAACGCTTATCGTTAACTACCGAACAGGCGGGGCAGCAGCAGTGTGAGGTTCCCCACAAGGACCCATCCAAATCACTTCTTCTGGCTTGGAGGCACCAACTCAAGGGGAGAGAATCTCATGTCCATGCAGTCCTTAGCCTCTCTGCTTAGGCCATCACTAAGGGAGTCTGACTGTGATGCTGGTTTTTGTAATGTGGAGATCTGTCTACTAGGAACTGGACTGAGTCAGCTCTCTCATTTCACGAGGAAGAGACACCAGGTGGTAACAAGTCTCTGTCACTAACAACCTGGTTTGGATGGGAACAAGTGAACTAGAGGTGAAAGGTTCTATAACCAATGACTATTCCACTACCTTCATTTTTCATCTGAAGTCACATTAAGTCAGGTGCTTGCCACGCGACACGCGAATCTGACAGAGCATAGCGCTATTATACATCAACCTGGTGCTATTAGTTTGGAATGGCTAATATCAGCTTCACATCCATCACTTTCAGCCATTTAGGAGTGAGCAACTCATAAGAAACATCATCCGCTCCCCCCCTCCACATGACTACAGTATTTGCACTGCAGATGTGATGAGTGGCAACGTAGCTTTGAATCCAGCATTATAAGAATGATTGATTATAACGTAGTTTTTTTTCTTTAATATTTTTTTCTTGGGCATTCAGGATAATTTTTTGTGTTTTAGCCAGTCAGCACCAGGGCAGGGTTTGTTTATTTAGTGTGGCCATGGTTTCTGCCAGTGCCGGTGCTAGCCCACTGGGGGCCCTAAGCAGGAATATTTCACACACACACACACGCAACACATACTAATAATTAATGGGGGGCGGGTCTTGAGCTGCACGTGGCCCTAAGCAATTGCTTCATCTGCTTATGCCTAGCACTGGCTCTGTTCTGACTGAAGAACTGTGATCCAAATTCTGTCATCCTTACTCACTTTGAATAGCAGCTTACTGTGCTACCGGTCCCATTCATTTCCTGGTACTACTCAGCCTGAATGCGGGTGGCAGACTCTATTCCAGCCATGCTACTCCCTTTGCAAATGCTGTTGTTGTAGCTCAGGCTCTGTTCTGTGTGGGGTAAGTGGACAATGATGAGCCACTGAAGAGATTATTTTGTCACTTCATAGCATGAGGAATCCATATAGTGCCAAAATGTTATGTCATTGCTATAAGTGAAAAGATTACTTTCCTATGGAACAGCAGTGCAGCCCAATCCCATTCAGCCATACGCTCCAGGAGACACCATGAAACAGGATTTTGGTGAAACTGGGGAATCAATGCATAATACACGTCGATGGTCTTGTGCTTCTGTTAAGTCGGCATTTTGATTGAATGAGGTGGCACATACTGTACTAAATACCTCAGTGTATATATCCTTGCTACAGTCAGTTATTATTGGTTTTGGAAACTCCTTTACAAGATTATTGTCCAGGCTCATAAAATACATTGAAGCATTTAATGAGAAATTGACTTTAGCCACATAAAGCCTATGAAGTGTAGGAGGGACGTTGGGGATGGTGAAGACTACCCTGTCAACCCTTAGTCAGCAAAGGGAGCTGAAATGCAGCTGCTACTCCAGTCTATGAACTGGATAAGTGACCCCAGCCCCTTCATGCCACACCTACAAAGAGCCAATTGACCAACTACTACTCCCACTTATAGCAGTGTGAATCCTCAATCACTCCATTGCCATCAGTAGAACAACTCCAAATTTACACTGGTGTAAGTAGGAGCAGAGCTTGGCCTGCTGTACTTGTGTGTCTTATGAACCTTCCTCTAGCCAGTTACTAACCCCTCCTTCTGCATCTTTGCAGCAGAGTCAGTACAGAGACCTCCTCTATTATGTGCAATGCAGAGGCCAATCCCTCCCCCCACACCCCGTAGCTACTTCTGATGTAGCTCCCCCTGCACTCGTCATGATAATACCTTGTCCTTAGTGCAGAGGGATTGTGCAAGGCCCTGTACACCTGGGTGAATTTCACATCGAAGGTGAAATTCCCATAATAAAACGCCATAGGACATCATGCAAAGCTGCAATGTTTTTCATGGTTTCCGTCCGGTTTGGAATCTAGATGGTCTTTCTTTTAAAACTGCGTGTGCCTTTTAGCCTCTGTGCGCCGATGAATGTAACCCATATGGTGACTTCAGGGCAGTTATTCTTGAGTTACATCAGCAGGAGAGAGAGGAGAATCTGCTATTGCGTCTAGTCATTAATCCACTGACATCATGCAGTAGTCACCTTTCAACCCTGCCTATTCGCTCATGCCCACAGTCAGCTGCCAAATGCTAATGGCTACATAAAGGCCTGGTGGGAATTGTTGATATATTTATTTAAGCATATATCATGTACAACGTTTTAAATGTCTGAGAACCCAGAACCATGAGGTCCTATTCATAGCTAGCCCCTGTGCCTATTCTTACCGTTGCTACCCTCATCTTCTTCATAACCCATACTATTTGTTACAATCATTTGTTGCCTCGTGAATTAGACTGTGAGACATTGGGGCAGAGATCATGTCTTCCTGTGTGAACAGGGCCTAGCACAATGGGGCACTGCTCCTTCTTGGGGCACTATCACAGCCATAGTGTGAGCAGTCAGACCGAGTGTGTGGAGCTGGAGCCAGGGGACCAGAACCAGAGCTGAGGGTCAGAACCAGAACCCAGGAACCAGTGCCGGAGCTGGAGCCAAAGGCCAGGAACCAGAAACAAGGCAAAGGAGCAGGGTCTGTCACAGCAGCTGGCTGGGTTGCACAGACAACTTCCTGGTGTCCCCGCCAGGTTTAAGTAGTACACCTGGACCAATCAAGGACTCCAGGAGCACTGCCAGTCAGATCCTTTATGGGTAGCCTGTCCTATAGTTCTTGGGCCCACAAAGCTCACAGCCTGTCGATCGCTGCACTGCCAGAGTTATCAATGGATGGCTTGGATGCACCAGTTGCCAAGGGACTATCAAACCCAGGTTCTAGCCCTCTCAAGCCTCACAGGTGCTACTGCAATACTACTAATAATATGTCCCACAGCCACATCACTCTGTGTTCTGATTCCATTAGGTTTCACATGGGAAGTGAGCATAGGCTTAGGTAAGTACTTGAATGGCTGATCTCCAAAGAACTCCCAGGCATACTGGAGGAAGTTGTGCTGGTGAAACAGAAGGGGTCAATATCCCCCTGCCTTGAGTCATTCCTGACCTGATGCCCCTTGCAATGTTAAGCCGCATTGGCTTTCTGGAGGTACCATCTTTTGGATGAAGTTCTGACCACATGTGGTCATTGATATTCTAAAGTCACCTTTGACAAAATCTGGAGCGTTAACCCTAGTAGCTACTTTCAAACCTGCCAGCTGTGTTTGGCTTCCTGAAATTCCCCCTCCAATTTCAACTGCATATTTAATTTGTTTACTCTTTTTGTCTTGTGTTGTACTGTGCTATCAAATGATTGCTGTGTTCTACCCCAGGGGTGGCTGCATTTAAATGAGGGGCAAGAGACAATTCCTCACTTCCCCCTATGGCCGCTGCTGATCCTTCTCCCCAAGGAAGGGATAGGAGGATCTGTGAACAGTGAATCTTACAGATTTAGAATCATAGGACTGGAAGGGATCTTGAGAGGAAATCTAGTCCAGTCCCCTGCCTCATGGCAGGACTAAATATTATCTAGACCATTCCTGAAAGATGTTTGTCCAACCTGCTCTTAAAAATCTCCAATGATGGAGATTCCACAACCTCCCCAGGCAATTTATTCCAGTGCTTCACCACCCTGACAATTTTTCCTAATGTCCAACCTAAACCTCTCTTGCTTTAAGCCCATTGCTTCTTGTCCTATCCTCAGAGGTTAAGAAAAGCATTTTTCTCCTTCCTCCTTGTAACAACCTTTTACGTATTTGAAAACTGTTGTCATGTCTTCCCTCAGTCTTCTCTTTTCCAAACTAAACAAACCCAATTTTTCCAATCTTCCCTCACAGGTCATGTTTTCTTTAATTATTTTTGTCGCTCTTCTCTTGACTTTTTCCAGTTTGTCCACATCCTTCCTGAAATGTGGCACCCAGAACTGGACACAATACTCCAGTTGAGGCCTAATCAGTGCAGAGTAAAGTAGAAGAATTACTTCTCTTGTAGTGCTTACAACACTCCTGCTAATACATCCCAGAACAATGTTCACTTTTTTTGCAACAGTGTTACACTGTTGACTCATATATTTAGCTTGTGGTCAACTGTAACCCCCAGATCCCTTCCGCAGTACTCCTTCCTCGGCAGTCATTTCCCATTTTGTACATGTGCAACTGACTGTTCCTTCCTAAATGGAGTACTTTGCATTTGTTCTTACTGAATTTGCCCTTACCCTTTTCCGGTCCTGGCCATGCCAATGGTCTGGAAAAATACCTGTGGAGCAGAGATCTGTACTGTGCAAGGGATGTTTGCACCCTATATTGTGCTGCCTACATCAGGCACTAGCAAAACAATACCAGTTCACCTGCAAAAGGCCTCTCACTAGCTGCAAAGAAGGGGGGGCGGATTGCTCCTCTCTTTGTAAACACACTGTGAGCCTTGCACAGAACGTGGTATAGCAATCAAAGTAGTTGTGTGGTCCAGTGGAAAGGGCACTGGAGTGGGAGTCAGGAGACAGGATTCTATCCCTGGCTCTGCCTTTGGCCTGCTGGCTGATCGGAGGCAAGTTTCTTCATGTCTCTGGGCCTCTGTCCTCATCTGTCAAATGAGGATAATGATTCTCGCCTTCCTTTGAAAAGCCCTTTGAGCACTGTGGATGAAGAACACTGAATAAAAGCTAAGGAATATTCTTACTATCTAAATTATTATGGAAATCTTGTCCTCAAAGTGACACAGGAGATACTGAATAAACAGAGGCACAGAAATTTCAAACCCTCAAAGGCCATGAAAAACACAGTGTTTTCTCTTGCCAGTGTTGTGGCTTGTTAAATCTTGTCCTGTCATGCACTAGGAGCAGTGCTCGTGGTTTTAGCGTATGCTCAGAATAAATGGCTTTTATGGTTATCAATAGCTTCAGCTTGACTTCAGTGTTTAATTACCTGCAAAGGCCATTTATTGCCTCATATATTCCTCTACCATGAACATTATCCCTTAAATGCTAAATAAAATATTACGGTCACATTTAAAGGGGGAATGAAGGCATTGTGCGAGCCACCCACCCACAGCCAAACTAATATAAAACATCTGCCTAATCTTAAAGTTGTTTTTTCTTTGGGGGGGGGGGTCAGGGAGGCTTGGATTGACCACAGTGCTTGAATTGGGGTAGAGGGGGAAAGTATTTGTATTCTCAGGCTCTTTTCTTTCTTTTCACAACCAGCAGCTCTGAAAAGAGGGAGTATGACATTACCCACCCCGCACAACCTCCCTCCCCTTTCAAGAACTGATTGACTGTATTTCAGTGAGGGGGTGTTATGTTACAATGATAAGTCATTTATAGCCCTTCATTTAGATGGAACAGAAATTGACCTTTATGCACAGTCTTGCTTTCTGGACATAACATTTAAGGTGATGACTTGGTGAAGGAGCAGCGAGAGCTGCAAATTTTGAGTAATTTGTTACTTGTGAACTTGTCTCTCAAAAATGCCAAGGAGGGAGAGGAATTCTTCAGGGTGGTACCTGGGGATATAAGTAGGAAAAATAGGTGAAGTTAAGTAACAGAAAATTAAAATACAGAATGAAGAGAAGTTTCCCTATAGAGTAATCTGTTAGGTTATTGATAGTCTCCCATTGCAGGCAGTAGAAGTCCCATTGTCTGCGACCTTTAAAACTAAACTGGACAAAACACTAGTAAAGGTATAACGGGGAATAAATCCATCTTTGGCAGGGAGAGGGAGAGGGTGATCCAGTAGGTTAAATTCACCCAGTGTAGGTCCACTGACAACTATGTAGTTCCACCAAGGAGGAACTTGACCCAGAAGATATTTTTGATCTCTAACATCTATGAGAGTATGTTTGCTAACTCAGTGATGGATTGAGGAGGCTTCTGAAAATTCTGCTATGATGTTATCAGTATTCAGACATGAATAAATGGCTTCTCTTACTTAACTCAGGAATGACCAACACTTTCAGCTATGTTTGAAATTGAAACTCATGTGCATGCCCAATAATGGAGTTGCTCCCACTTCCTCGGAACTCTGTGTCAAATGATGTGAACAAACCTCCTTCCAGCAGTCAGCCCGATAAGAAACATTTCTCATTCTCCTCTGGATTACTGCATCCATGCTCACACTGCAAACAAACCATCCCCTCTGAATAAGACCCATCACATGCTGAAGGCTGGAGCCTTGTTGATCTCTCTTCTTCTAGCGAGTGCCACTAAAAACAACTGAAAGGGAACATGAGTGACTTGCATTATTGAACAAACAGTACTTTCAGAGCAATGGCTTGCAGTCACCTGGTTCCAATGCAAGATGATTTACAGCAGAATCAAAATGTTACTGATGCTGAGATCAGGGCAAAGGAGCCAAATACAGAATGGGCCTTTCCAAAGGAATCTAGATAAATCTGTTTTTGATAACACATAATTCAAAGTGGGTCAACAAAGAATTTGGATGAAATGATTAGAGTAAGTGCCCAGAGTGTGATGGATGAGATAGCAGCCACTATGAACAAAAATATACATGAGACAAGCATTTTAATTCATGTCTTACATGTCCAGATGTGCAGAATGAGTGTAAAATATATCTAGAGTCCTAGTAAGATGTAGAATTTCATGCTTATGGTTATATTTGTTTCAACTTGTTAGGATTTTTAAGATTTTCTTGGAATTTTTTTTTCATTCTTTTGAAGCAGTTTGAATGTAAAATATCAGTAAGTGCTTTATTTTCAAATGAGTTAAATGAAAGTTAAATATGAATCTCCCATTCCTAAAACAATGTGTAAAGTATTTCATGTTGGTTAACAATGTGATTCAAAATGCCCATATTGCAAGAAGTCAGACCAACGGATGTGCTTAAAAATCCCACAGACAGCAGTTCACCATTATCAAAAATATCACTTATCCAAATGACATTTACATTAGTCAGTAACTTATAAAATTCATCATGGCCAACAGGGGAAGAAGGGCCTCAAACTTTTACCTCATGCCAGTTTGTGCCATGCTATATAGAGTTATTCATGTGTTGTGTGATCATACACTTAGTGATACTATAGAGAAAGGCTATGAAATTTAATTTTCCATTGTTCATGTACAGGAAGCCCATGTATGCACACACATGTGTAACACCGATAGACCCCAGTTGGAAGGAGGGATCAAACCTGGGGCTTGTGGAGCTTAGTGTATGAGCCTCTACTGCGTGAGCTAAAAGCCCTATGGCTGTTAACTAAGGCTGTAGAGCAGACTCATTAATCTCTCTCTCTCTCTCTCTCTCTCTAAATGGTCTTGGTGCCATTAGATGGGCCAGAACATCACACCCAGGAGGTGTGTGCGTTACACGTGCAGTATGTGAATTTGATGCTAATGAAAGGAAAAGACTAATAGAACTGACTAGAGTGAAGTACAGTGCAGAATGGCGCTGTGCAAACTCCTCCTCACAGCTATACCTATGCAACTCGGCACTCAGGTGAAACACTTCTGCTATTCTAGTTTTGAACCTTTTCTGATCAGAGACTAGTCAGGTGCACTGAATGATGTGGTTTGGTGACAAGGACCAAAAACATGGGGGCATTCAATGGAATTGAAAGGTAGCAGATGTAAGCAGAGTCAGAATGAGCTCTACCCTGACATCTGGAGGTGAGCTATGGAAAAGGACTCCGGGGCTGATCTCGTTTGCCTGGGCACACCCACCCTACCTAGCACGATGGGACTACTTGCCCAAATGGTCACTTTGGCTGCTGTGGGATCCCCAGTCTCTTTGTTATTGGGGCAGGAGTAATGAAGTGTTGTTATCCTGGTTATGTGAATCAAGGACAGTAAAACCGTACTTGGCATTTTATGATGGAGGGATTCACCCTCTAGTAAGTAGCATTCGCTAGGCAAGGGACATGGGTTCCAAAGCCTAGTGAATTGAGTGAGTTTGTCTGTCTGTGTCTGAGGGAGGGAGTGGGTCCTTCTGAGGGTCCTAAAGACCACTTTGACCCCTATTCTCTCCACTGTGTAATAACAGAGCTAATTTTGCTTCCATTAGGAGTCTTGTTACATGCTGCAGAGCTGAAATCACTGATACCTAGGTCTAAGCATTAGACCTACTTTGGACTAGTGGTTCTGAGTACACCAGCACTGGGCTCCCCAACTAGCAGCTGAAATCACTAAAGAGCTGAAGTTACTAAAAGCTGAAATGAGTGAGAGCTATGTTAAGTAGGGAGGGGAGCTGAAGACATATTGGTGGTGAGCAGCTAGTGGAGAGGAGTGGCCAGCAGGGTGGCTAGCGGAGAGGAGCAGCTAGCAGGGTGGCTAGCGGAGAGGAGCGGCCATCAGAATGGCTGGCAGTGAAGACTGCAGCGAACCCCACAGAGAGGCATGGCAATTGGCTGTCGACCCGAGCAGTGGATCATGTAAGGTGCCCCCATACCTCCCCCCTCTTCCACCCAGGCTGGGAGGTGAACGCTGCAGATGATCTTCTGAACTCTGGGGGTTGCACTGACCAAGGACAGAAACTGTGGAAGGGGTGACTTTTGGATTGCTGGACTTAAGAACCACCCTGGGGCTGCACTGACTGAGGACAGAAACTGTGGGTGGGGTGACTGTTGGGTCGCTGGACTTAAGACCCTGAAAAGGACACTGCCAAACTTATCTGGGAGTGGGTCTTTTGTGTTATGAATCCTGTTTGTGGTGTTTCCCCAACATAATGCCACATTGTTTCCCTCCTTTATTAAAAGGCTTTTGCTACACTCAGACTCTGTGCTTGCAAGAGGGGAAGTATTGCCTCTTAGAGGCGCCCAGAGAGGTGGTACATAATTGTCCCAGGTCACTGGGTGGGGGCTTGAGCTGGTTTTGCATTGTGTTATTGAAAAGGAACCCCTAGATACTGAACCCGGCCCTTGTTGCTGCCAACTCTGAAGGGCAGAAGGGTTACACAAATATAATACTGGAAAGAGGAAATACTTTTTCACTCATCATGTTATTAGACTGCAGAACTCATTGCCACAGGACACTGTTGAGGCCAAGATTTAAAAAAAAAAGGAATTGGGCATTTATCTGGAGGAAGACTATCAAGAGTTATAATAGTGAATGCTTTAAAAAAAGGTTTGCGTATAAAATAAAACTTATGATTCAGGATTTAAACCAATGTTTAACTATTAGGATGAGACCTTCATAGGGGTAAGATTATCCCACATCTTCCTACTGTGGGGTTCTTAAACCTCAGAAGCATCTAGTGCTGGCCACTATTGAAGACAGGTTACTAGACTAGATGGCCCTTAGGGCTGATCATTTGGCAGCTCTATGATCCTAAGAGCTCATTTCCATTAAGGCAGAATTTGAACTTGCATCTCTACAGGTGAAAAGTGGAGGAATTACCCAAAAAATGTATAAATTTGAAAGGTCATTTTTATTGCTCAGGTTCCCAAAAGGAATGTTTATGCAAAATTCTTCATGACTGACATGTTTACAGTTTTTCCTCCCCCCACTGTTTCTCCCTCTTTTTTTTATCTCCTTCCCCTGCTTTTTTCAATTCTTTTCTGTTTCCATTTGCCTCTTACAAAAGACAGGGGGGAAGGAGAAGGAAAACCAAAAAAGAAAACACTGCTACATTTCCATTTACCAGTTACAGCAAAAAAACAACACCGACTATTTTTTTAAAAAGCTGTAGTGTACGGTGAGTGCTTTAACCCACTCTGCTACCCAAACTCTGTGTAGTATACATTCATTCGTAGCAATTATTTTATAGCACCCAAAAGTTTGCTACGTGCTTATATGGATGTCATAGAAACACAGATCCTGCCTCAGTTAGACTAAACCCAGGAGAAATCACTCTTTAGCAGTTCATCTCTACAGCAGTGCCATGATTTCAAGGTTCATAATAAATATAGGCACAAATGGATGGGGTTTAATTATATTTCCCTGGTCCTGCCTATGGTTTGATTGTTTTAAAATGAGTCTGATCACATATTCCTGTTGATGATGCAACAACTGCCATCCCATCCTTAGAAAAATTCAGATGTGGCTGCGATGAAATGCTGTCATCATGTGCCACATTCTTGCTGCTCACTGGCTGTTTGTGGTTGCCTCAGTGATGCTTTGACTCCTTAGGGAAGCATCTCTGTGTCACTCTCTTCTCTTAGTAGTGAGTTGCTTAGCTCCGCTGCCATAAAGCAGATGTGGCTCCTTTAAAGGTTTTATTGCCTGACTAAGCTAAGACAGCCAGGGCATGGTGTGGAAAAGGTACTGTAAAGTTAAATTGCTTCTTTTGATCTGGCTTGTGTTGGATTGTTGAGGGATATCGGAGTAACTTGTGAGCAGATGCTTTGTTTATAACCAGAGTCACAGATGGTGCTGCTGCCCGCAAGACTAGCACTTTATTGTAAAGAGCACCTCTACATATTGCTACCGGAGATAAGAGCATGACAGTTATTTCTTGACAAGCTGTGAATAGTGCACATATGTGCATGATACTATGGTGCTGAGACTATGGAAATGCCTCTGAGTGGGTGACATATTTTCATGGCGTTGTATATCTGGAGTGGGGCTTGAGCTCTTGAGCTAAAAGGAATGGGTGGTGTTGTCATCATAATGTAAATCAGATGCAGTAATTCGGAGCTGGAAAACCCCAATTCATTATCAGGCTCAGCTAGATGTATCAAATATTAAACTACTGTGGAGACAAGGTATAAAGAAGTATTTTGACCAGACAGAAATGTGTGAGACTGTGCTTGATAGACACAGAAAATGTTCTTTTCTGATCCTTGGAGTCCAGGTTAAAATGAAGGTTGGCAGCTCACAGCTAATGCATGCCTAGTTGGTAAATATCAGTTAAATCTTCCTCTGTCTCTTTTTTTCAACAGGTTAGATTAGAATGAAAGGATGGTATATAAAAGTGGACCGTACTGCACCTCTTTATTTGATCTTCCTGTACTCCCCTATTCTGTTTTTTCACATGTAAAGTTTGAGAGGCAGTGTCTTCATTCCTTGTTAATTGGAACTCATTAGATGAAAATGCAACATGTTTTCACAGTGATACCCTATGTTGTACAGAAAGCTTCCAGTTAGTTAATACAGATGTCACTATTTCCACATCCATTCCATCTCCCCAATGCCTGAGCACAATGTGGGAGTTCCCTGGGGAAACAGTACTTAAAGATCCAACATAGTGGATCTCCTCTCTCTTGCCAAGCCTTATAACTCCAATGTGAGAAGGAAATAGGCAGCGGCTATCATGGGAAAGCTGTAGAGATTAGGTTCCGTTTTGGTTAGGCAGCACCTCTTACAATTTCAATAAAAGAGAGAGAGAGGAGAGAGAGAATGCATTCCCAGCAATAAACAGAACATTTAGCTAGCTAGAGAATCTATCAACATTAAACACAGGAATGAGGAATTTTCTGGGTCAGATCTTGAGTCTCTTTAGTTTCCTTCTGAAAGTTAGTGAGGAAGCTCTGGCTCTGCAAACAGGATGGTAGACCAGTGTTTGTTCCAAGTTGTGTTGTTTCTCCTTTGGACTTTATTCATGAATACTAAGGACCAAATTCAGCCTTGGCATAAGCAGAGGCAACTCAGTTGACTTCATTGATGTTACACTCACTTAGGCTGAATTACATACAAAGTACTTTCCTAATGTATTGAAATATCAAATACCAGGCTTCCACCAGAGTAATATGTGACCTTGGCAATGGAACTGTAGCTGTGCACAGTAACCACAACCCCTGCTTGGATAGGAGGCCTGTAAGCAGCTAGCCTAGCCCCAGAAGTGGGTGATGCTGGCTGGGGAAGGGGTGTGGCCAGGAATCTGATTCAACAAATCCCCTGCCAAGTTAAAGCTGCTGTCCCCCAGCCAATCAAGCTGGGGAGGGTGTTGATGCGGACACCTCTTGCCATTCAACAGGGTGAATCCCTTTCTGATATAGGGGTTGAATTAAGCCCAGTGAGTAAAAAACACAAAGGAATGTAAGCTGCTTAGGGAGCCTTTGAAAGAGACTTTGAGACTCTGGTTGGCTCCTCTCAAAATGTCTGGGCAATGAGTAAAGCCTGGCAGATTAACCAGGGCTAGGAAAGGAGAGGACAGGACTGAGGAAGACATGATATCATGCAGCTTAAAATAGTGAGTTCACATCTGGTCAACCCATTATAAGAAAAAATATTGTAGCACTTTAAACGGTACAGGAAAGGGCCATAGGGTTGAGCCTACAACTAAATGATATGAGCAATGGGAGACAGGCTAAAAAGAGAGAGAGAGAAAAAAATCTATATTAGCTGGAAAAAATGTTAATGGGGAATTTAATGGGAGCAAATAAAATGACAAACCAGTATAGATGGTGGAACAAGAGGTTATGAAGAGACAGTAAAGAAAAGCAGTGTCAGAACAAAAGTTACAGAACCGTTTTCCACACGGAGATAAAAACAAACACCAGACCCTGACAGTTGTCCTGGGAAGCTACCAGTGTGTTGAAGAGGAAGTCTCTTGTTTAGGAAACTAGTATCTATGTCTCCAATTAACCTCTATGGGGATTTTCTCTAAGTATCCTCTGTCCTATGTGCACATCCGATATGGCATGAAACGTACCAGACTGAAGACCCTGGAGCTCTTTGACAGGCAAGAACTTATTGTGTAGCCTATAACACTGACAGGGGGGCTTCCTTTTGAGATGCTGTCTTGGGAATTTTTGGCAGACGTTCCTATATGGGGCGAGGCAATTTGTAGCTGAATAACTGGCATTGTGGCGACAGAGAGGCAGCTCGTGATATACTAGACAAAGTCATTACATCTAGTGCAGGGTAATTGTCAGATTTGCTTGCTGTGGTCTCCGTGCTGAAGGATGTGTTTTTGCGTAATGTCTGCAGCATATAATCCAGAGCTATGACAGTTGTGTTTTGTTGCCCTGATTTGCTTTCTGAGCTGTGCTATGGGGATGGGGATTCATTATTATTAATAATAGTTTTTAAAATGGTACCTGGCAATAAATATAGGTAGCATGTTAGAAATATAGGCCCTGATCCTGCAAATTGATCCATGCAGCTGGACCCCCTGACACTGCACAGAGCCCTGCTGATGTCAGTGGGGATCTGCCTGCGTGACACAGTTGTCTGCCTGAGTGGATCAGGACATTAGATTAAGACACTGTTGTGATGCATGTCATATAAATGTACACACAGGAAAGTAAACAGATCCCTTCCCCTTTATAGAAATTTATAATCTAAGGCCTCAATTCTGCCAATTTGACTCAAACTGAACTTTCTACATGTGAGTCATCCCAGTGTGGGGATATTCCTAGGAGTAAGGTTAAGCAGGATGTTTTTGTTTTATATGGAGATATCCAATCTCCTAGAACTGGAAAGGACATCAAATCAAATCCAGCCCCCTGCCTTCGCTAGCAGGACCAAGTACTGATTTTGCCCCAGATTCCTAAGTGGTCCCCTCAAGGATTGAACTCACAACCCTGGGTTTAGCAGGCTAATGCTCAAACCACAGAGCTATTTCTCCCCCATTAAGGAGCTGGGCCTTAAACACCCAGGACAAAGAAAGGCACAAGAGATCAGGAAAGGGAGGGTGTAGAGAGATTTAAGGGTGAGAAGAATAAAATAGGAATGCTTCCAGGAGAAAATGTGGTTTAAGGGGGATTTGCAGGAGGAGAGAAAGGACACTTGGCAGGAAAGAAGAGGGAGATTGTTCCAGGCATAGGAAGGCAGCATTAAAGACAGCACAAAGTCAAGATGAGGGAAAGAGATGAAGGAAGCAGTAAGAAGAGGTGATAAAGGGGAACTTAGGGAGAGAGAGGGGGGAGGAGGAAATAAGGCTGGGGATTTATATATATACATATATAGATAGAGAGGGTTATGGAGGACTTTGAGTTTTAGGACAAACCGATGTAAGAGAGAAAAGCAGTGGAAGGATTTAAGGAGGGAGGTGATGTAGGTGGAACAGTAGGAGAAGACGATGACTTAAGGGGGCTTTGAACAGTCTGCAATGGGCAGAAGCAGGCAGGCTGCAGGGGATAACGTTTGAGTAATAAGGAGATGGGGAGGAAAGTGCAGTTTTTGATGAAACTAAAAAAAGAAGTAGGAAACTGATCTGCCTGGAGGGAGAAGGGCTATCCATCCTGCATGTTCTCTGTTCATGCTTTCCCTGTTAAATGTGTAGTTTAATGAGGGGGTTACATTCCTAAATTTATTCTGTAAAATATATTATTTGCATTTGAGTAGTACCTAGATGCCCCACCTGAAATCAGGGCTCCCTTGTGCAAGTGCTGTACATATGCACATGCTAAGAGAGAGATAACTTACAAACTAAATAGGTAAGAGACGAAGGAAGTACTATTAGTATTATCCCCATTATACGGACAGGGAACTCCTATTTGCTAGCCAGGTGCATGGGGATAATAAAGATGAACCCATTCATTAGCTTCAATAACTCAGGGTTTGTCTCCACTGACAGTGTTGCAGTGGCGCTTAGAGAAGACGCTACCTATGCTGATGGTAGAGCTTCTCCTGTCGTAGGTCTCCACTTCCCCAAGGGGTGGTAGCTCTTCCCCACCCACTATCTCCCGAATGGGGAGTATCTGCACTCACTCCCCACCCCTCAAATTGGGGTGCACTCCAGACACGGCACTCTGTATTTCGTAACCTTGGAAAAGAGCGTTCCTCCATGCAATGGCCCTGATGGGCAAGCAGAGAGGAGGCATGACTGCTGTGACTTTAGACAAAGCCCAGTGCCGCAGGGGCTGTGAAAGAGTCAAGCAGATCACATTAGCTCGTCAGAGAGATGGAGGAATCTCCTTCCATAAAGGCCTGCTCTGTGGCTCCAGCAAAGATCGCTGTGTAGTCAGGAGAAAACAAGACAAATCTTTGCTCAGAATGCCTTTAACAATTCATCTGTTTACCAAAGTGTGCCTCCTGGAGCCTGCACTTATTTATTGTGAAACAAAATAGAGTTTGACAAGACCATGCAATGTTGAAGGATAATATTTTGACAGAGCAAACCCCCAGGGAGCTTATCCACCATAGTAGGTACATTGCATCTCATCTATAATACAATTAGGTTGTCCTCACAATTACCTTCTGTGTGTTAGAGACCATGTAATTCTTCCCTCATAATTCTAGGATGCACTTAGACAATTAAAAAATACAACAAACCAACCACTTAGGTACACAGATGGCAATATTGTGGCATCATCTTTTATCAAACCTGATTCCTACTCCGATGCTTTTCAAGGCCCTCTTCTCTGATTTCAGTTCCCCGCCCATCTATTACCCCTCCCCCCCTTGCTGGGGATACTGTTCCTCCCTTTTGGTTGGAGCTGGTTAGAGGGCTTCATAGTTGTCTGGTGGCTATCTCTGGTCCCCTTCTCCTTTTCTGTGCCCCTGGGTCTATGAGGCTCCTAGGCTTTCTTCTCCACATAAGTCAGTCTCTGCCACCCCCTGCCCCTGGATAGTTCTCTCCTCTTCTCTTGTGCTATCTTCTTTTACATCCATAGCTTCCTTTAGCCCTGGGCTTCACTTCAAAGTTAGATTGACAGCTACTTTGCTCAAGGCTGTGAAAAATTTGGCACCCTGGGTGCCATAAGTCAGGTTGACCTAACCCCCAGTGTAGACGAAGCCAGGTTGATAGGAGAATTCTTCAGTCGACCAAGCCAACACCTCTCGGAGAGGTGGATTAACTACATCAATGGAAAAACCCTTTCCATCAATTTAGGAAGCGTTTACACTACAGTGCTACACTGTGTAGCTGTGGCTGTGCTGCTGTCATGCTCATAGTGCAGACACAGCCTTACTACCACATCTCTTCCCTAACAGACTGTATTCCTGTTTCCTCTGGCCTCCCTGCATCCTCTTCTCTGTACTCTCTCCACCTCTTCCTGTGTGCGGGCTCTTTAGTTCTCCTCTCTAATTCCTGGTACAGCGCACCATGCTGCTTCGTGGTCTCAAGACTGTGGACATGTCTTGACTAGGAAAATAAATTGTGTTTAAAATGCATCAGTGACCACAGTTTTAAACAAGACTTTGCACCTGCATGGATGCGGAGAGCCTAGGATTGACATGACCAGCCGATGCATTTTCAAGTTGCAAATCCCCGTTTAAAACTGCGTTAGTTAAAACATGTTAGGTAGCATTTTCCTAATTTAGGCTTTGCAAATAACCAGATTTTAGTTCAGTGGCTGAACAAAAAAGTTGGGGGGGAAACTGTTTCATGTCGAGCCCAAACAAAATTTCTTGAATTTTTGTTGGTTTTTTTTAATAATATTGAGGGAAATTCTGAAACAAGAAGCAGCAAAGAATCCTGTGGCACCTTATAGACTAACAGACGTTTTGCAGCATGAATTTTTGTTGGTTTTTTTAATAATATTGAGGGAAATTCTGAAACAAGAAGCAGCAAAGAATCCTGTGGCACCTTATAGACTAACAGACGTTTTGCAGCATGAGCGTCTTGCATCCGAAGAAGTGGGTATTCACCCACGAAAGCTCATGCTGCAAAACGTCTGTTAGTCTATAAGGTGCCACAGGATTCTTTGCTGCTTCTACAGAACCAGATTAACACGGCTACCCCTCTGATATTTGAAACAAGAGTCTTTCCTAAGTGAAAAGTCGAAGCAGTTTTGACCTTTCCAAAATGTTTTTTCTTTTCTTTTTTCCAAGTGAAACTATTCATTGAAATTGAGCCAAATTGGCAAATTGTTTGGGTTGACCTGAATCTGCATTTTTTGGGGGAAAAAACAAACAAAAAAGCATTAGCACAAAAAAAGTCACCCTATTCCACTCACCAGAATCTCTTGCTCAGAGGAAATCCCTGGTCAATCCAGAGTCAGGCTACTATTGTAGATATGATTATTCATGGTTGGAGATTATACTGGTTAAGCAGGTCATCTTGAAGCCCAGAAGCCTTTAAAAGGCACATTTTGAAGCCTCATGTTTGAAGAGGTTCATATTGTTCCTATCTGTAGCCTGTTCTTCCGAATAATAACATAAAAATCACACTGTCAACTTCCTATGCACCTTCCCTTTGAGCATCTCAATGGGTTTATTAAACATGAATGAATTAAGCTTCACCACACTCTTGCAAAGTAGGTCCTATTGTGCCCTCTTTACCTGTGGGACAATGGCAGTACAGATAGGTGAAATAATTTGACCAAGAAGGTCAAACAAAAAGTCTGTGGCAGAGCTCAGAATGGAACTCAAATCTCCTGGTTCCCAGTTGTATTCTTTAACCCAAAGACAACATTTTCTTGGGAATATATGTTGACACAGGATATATCACTTCTGGGCTGCTGATATAATAGTTTTGCAACAGCCAGAAAAGCCCTCACAAATGTCGGAGCTCATTTATACGTATGATAATATAAGATTTATATTGTTTGTGCAGCAGGGCTCTTTTAATATGCAGTTTGTTGTTTTGATAGTCTGTATCTTCTTCATATAGTAATCCCATTAAAAGACCATTTTTTCCCAGAATAAAGATGTAATGATTCACAAGAGGCATAATTATTCCATGTGGTGCAGGCGGGATATTGCAGAAAGAACTGTGGCGGGATATTGCAGAAAGAGCTATCCTCTTTATGTGTAAAAGCCTTTTGTGGCTGGGGTTCTGCTCAGTAATTAAATTCCTTTGAATGAGAAGGCTTGACTGGATTCCCTCTGGTTTAATGGGAGGAGTCTGAACTGTAAGGTATTTAGTTCAACTGCTATATAATTTTGGTATCCATTGGGGGGTGGGGAAAGTCTGATCTTTTATGCTCTAGTTTTACACCAGTGTAACTCTGTTGAATTCAAAGGTGTTACACTTGATTTATATCAGTGTAATATGAGAATCAGGCCCAGAAATTCTTAGCAAAAAGCACCAGCAAAACCTATGAACCTAGTCTATAATAAGGTACACCTCTACCTCGATATAATGCTGTCTTCAGGAGCCAAAAAA
The DNA here is from genome assembly GCF_020497125.1 of Mauremys mutica. Classification (NCBI taxonomy): domain Eukaryota; kingdom Metazoa; phylum Chordata; order Testudines; family Geoemydidae; genus Mauremys; species Mauremys mutica. The sequence continues at coordinate 82,641,238 of NC_059074.1, read as the reverse complement.
TCTTACCGCGTTATAGGTGAAACAGCGTTACATCGAAGTTGCTTTGATCCACCGGAGTGCGCAGCCCCGCACCCCGGAGCACTGCTTTACCGTGTTCTATCCAAATTTGTGTTATATCGGGTCAGGTTATATCGAGGTAGAGGTGTATTATATATACATATAACCATCCAACTTGATTTCTACCTCCTTGTGTGTTCAGCCTGTGCAATGAATGAGACAGGAGTCCTGTGTAAAAAATAGTATGTGATCGTGTAATTAAACACTGTATCATAATACAGGTACAAGGAGGAATTAAGATTGTCCCAGCAAACATAAATCTGGTATTTCTGAACTTTCAAGTGCTTGACTTGTCAATCTAAGTAATATTCTTTTAACACAGGTTTTTGTGGGTGGTTTTTTTTGGTTGGTTGGTTGGTTGGTTGTGATTTCCTACATTTTTTTAAAAAGGAAAATAAAAAAATCCTATTATGTACAACTGCAACAACCCCCTCATCATGCATCAGCAGTAGGGTTTGAATCCTGTAGCTTCAGCATAATAGCACAGACTTTTACCACTTGACCCGTAGGACTAAATATGTTAACTGACAGCGGGAGGGAAGGCTGTTATCCCAGAGGGGGAAATGGGCTGCCATCACTGTGTGCTGGGGCCAAAAGGTGGCTGAGGGAGGCCCAATCAAGGTCTCTCTCTTTCCCCTGCTCTGCTATCCCCATTTGGGAGTTGAGGGAGCTCTTATCCCAGGGGGGGCCTAAAAGGGAGGCTGGGCTGCCGGGGTTAGGGGTAAGCTGTTGCAGGGAAGGAACCAGGGCTGGGTCTCCTTCCTCCCCATTGCTACAGTTCCTCTGGCAGCTCTCACGGATATTGCTGGTGGTGCTACTGCTGCTGCTTTGGTGGTGGTATGGCCTGTTCTGGGGTCAGTTATTATTTTGCTAAACTTCCAAAATGTTCCTGGGGGGATTCAAGTGAAAAAGGGGAACTGGCGATTTTTAATAGTTTCTATCTCAGCTGAACCTGAATGAAATTTCATGGGGAGGGGAAAAGAAAAGGCCCTTGTCTAATCTAAGGGCTTTCTCTCTTCCTCCAAACCATGGAGGTGGTAGCACTTCCCGAATAAAAGTTCTAAGAATCTTATATAATAGAAAGTGTTAAGCAACCTACATATACGGGGTTGCTACCAGCTCCCCCTAAATACGCTGTACACACAATACCATCCATCCTATGTAGTCATGCCACAGTCCTTCCCAAACCAAACCCCTACTACTCCATCCCCTCCAACCTCTCCCTGTTGCAGTCTTCTCTCTTCCCCACGTCTGGCTCCTTGTCCCAGTCCCAATCTCCACTCAGGCTTTTTATCCTGGTTTCCTTGCCCAGCAAGTCCTAATCTTCCCCTTCAGGTTCCCTGTCCAAGTCTCAGTCTTCCCCCACTCCCCCTCTCCTTGCCAGCCAGTCCCAGTACCCCTGCCTAGCTCCTTCACGGATCTGTCTCTCCCCTTTCCACAGCTTTCAGTCGTCCTCCCACACCCTTGTTTCTCCCAGTCCCGGTTTTCCTCCCTGGACTTCTCATCTAATCTCAGTCTCTGTTCCCCACTACTCTCTCCGTGGCTCTTTGTCACAGTCCCTTTGCCCAGCTGATCCCAGTACTGCTCCTGCTCCCTGGTTCCTCATCAGGTCTGCCTTGCCTCTCTCCCCATACTGCTTCTCTGTCTTATGCAGTAAGTATTAGTCTCCCAGTTTTCCTCCATCCCAGCAGCTCCTCATCTGACCTCCATGTCCCCCCCAACCACCAACTGGCTCTCAGTCCTCCCTCATTTCCCTCACTACCTCTCAGTTCCACCCTCCCTTCACTTGCTCCCAGTCTGTTTCCTTGTCCAACCAGTCCCATTTCATCCCTGGTCCTCCAGTTCCCAGTCACAGCTTTACTCTCCCCAGTGCCAGTCCCAGAAAGCTCCTTGTTGCAATCTCCTCCTCTTTCCCCATCTGGTTCTTGTGCCTTCCTCCCCTTTGGTGCCTGGGCCAGCAAGGGGGTCACTGAGAGAGACAGGTTCCCTTCTCTCATTTCCAATGCTTAGGCCTATCCTGTGGATGGACCATGATCAATCACTTGGTGGGGATGGTGCACTCACTGTCTGGTCATACATATGAGCTGTGAGCAGCTGGAGCATGCTCAGTATGCATGGAATCTTTGGTGATTTTAGCTACAAATCTCTAAGTCTCTACTGAACTTGTGTGCAGTGTGATTTTTTCAAACACTTTATAATTTAGCCAATGTGGGGAGATTTTCACAGGAACAGCAAAAGGTACATCCCTAACATGAAGTTCACTCTCTTGACAAATTTCATGTCCGTGCTCCAAAGCATGGGAGACACAGATAAAAGTTTGCCAGAATGTTTTCAATATTGAAATATAATGTATTTTTCTCTATCCTTGTTCTTGGAAGCAGTTTTACTGGTTTGACTGAAACTTTCCAAGCTACGTCAGTCTGAGGCAGATACATGACATGGAAAATTTCAACCCAAACAGTTAAACTTTGGCAAAGTTATAAGTAACTGAAAACAGGGCCTTATAATGGAAATTGTCAGGCAACCTTAATAATAGATGGTAGTATCAGTCTTGCCTATCGTATATGCGAAGTGCCATGCACACCTCTAGGACTACATAGATAATAATATAAACTGATGGCTACATGGTAAGAGGAAAGGACATTCTGTTTGGGTTTGGATAGTTATTATTTCAGGAAGCAACAACTGTACAAAACAGGGAAGAGGTGCAACAGGGCAAAAACTTATAAATGGCTGTGTTGCCTGTATTCATGTTTGCACCTGAAATGTATTTGGAAAGCTCAATTAGCTCTCTCTGTTGGTAATCAAACTTGGGAGTGCTCATGAATTATCTAGTCTTTCTTTCCCTTGGGGAATATCAGGCCTGATGTCTGTCTGGAGCCGATTATATTTCCTGATTAATTTTTGTAATTGCAGCCAGAACATTTTGGTTTATTATCTTTACTCTTTCTCATTGGCTGACAGGAGTTTTTACCCAATAAATTGCATGCCCCATTGTCCTCCTTTTCCTTCTGACCTTCATGCTTTAAGTGCAAGGGAATAAGAGAATGATGGATGCATAACCCGCATCTTCTGTTATTCATGTAGCACCATTAGGCAAATGAGACCTGTGCCTCATCCCATCAGGAACATACTTCCCCCACCCTCCTTTCAAATTTAACAGTAAATGCCCCCTGAGTCTGAAGAAATAATTACTCCAAAACAAAACTAACACAGCTGAATCAGACTGAGCCACAGGCAACCCTGCTGTAACTCCAATCACATTGGTGGAGTTACACCTGTTATTATTATTTAGTATCAGAGGTATGAATTTGTCTCATTACCCATTGTCACTTCTTAAAACCCAGCAGATGCATTCAGTTGTCTGTACAGCAGTTGCAGCAGCAATTACTTTTTAAGCTCCCAACAGCATAAACGCTACTCTGCCCATGCTGAGGGCTCTGGCCGGTGGATTCCAGTTGGCTATGTGTGATATTGCAAAGAGAGTTAAACTAATTGCACAAAACAACTTTTTAAACAAGATATTCAATGGCTGAATAGAAATGATCTACATTTCATTGATCTATATTTCTCTTCACTGGCTTCCCGCCAAGCAGAAACTATCATACCTGAAGATTACCTGGTTGACCCTATGAACATGAAGCGCTACAGTGTTGATCCTTCTGATTCTGCCTTTAATTGCATGGGCTCCCTGTATACCATGAGACAGAGCTCTGGAGATGGACGTCTTGCTGGAGGCTCCTCTTCCTCTTGCAGTCATCGTTCCGGTCCGATGTCCTCCGGGGGACCATCATCTACTGGTTTGAGGCATCAGACATCCAGCCCAACTAGAAACGGAACCTATCTTGAAGGAAACAGAAGTGGTAACATAATATATATATGATTCCATCTTGATATTAACCATGTGTGTTATTTTGTTCTCCTGTGGCTCCATCCCACAGTCCTTACTCACCCCAAACTCCCTTTGATGTTAGGTGTGTTTCATATAAGAGCTACAGAATAATAACCCCAGTGGTCAAATCACAAACACTGCGAGTTAGAGGAAGCAATAGCAAACTATGGAGAAGGAGAAATAAATGATGAAAATGTTGTCCAGTAGAAAATATGAATGTTTTCTGGTATTCTTACTATTCAGTTTAAATCTGTTATATGTAATGCATATGACAGAACTGGAGTAACTGGTTTTATGGCTATAAATATTCATCTGAATATCAAGTTATTCATTCCCCAAATTTGACACAGTTCAAACATATATAGGTACCTATTATTTATAGAACTCAATAAGTGTACATGGTGCTGTGCAATGCAGATCCCAACAGCCAGCTGGCAAAATAAAGGCATGATTCTTATTATTAATTATCTCAACAAAAGGGATTATTTCCTAGCTGTACTTCATAGCCCACTATAACTCTTCACCTACGAATTATGTCAAATTTTGTCACAAAAAGTTTGTTGAGAAACATGTAATCTTTATAAACCCAGGCTGCTTACTGCTCATTGCTCCATTATCCGTTAAGGGCTCGCTTCTGCTCCCATTAAAGTTAAGAGTTTTTCTACTGAATTCAATAGGTGTTGGTTGAGCCTTATGTGTTTAATGATTTTTCCCCTTCTAATTTTTTGTTCCAATATTTTACATGGGCTTAAGCTTATGTAGCCTGATCCTTTGCCCCATTAACACTGCTTTGTACTGCTCTGGTTATACAAAAGCAGCCTTTAAAACAGTTCAGATGGCAATAGGAGTATTCTCTCAGTGAAGAATTCTCTGACGGTGTAGGGCCAGTGTCGGCATATGGATGGGTTAAAGAGGCAGCCAGCCAGGGGTAAAGTAGAGGAGCCCTGTGGGATCAGGTAGAGACCTATCCAGCAGCCAGATGCCACAGGATCAGGGGAGAATGGAGGAAGGGGTCACAAAAAATGGCTTACTGCTCCCTTTCAATGTACCCCTTCTGAGCTGTGATGATTGCAGTGTAGGAGCTCAGTCATGGTGCAGTAACGACTGGAATTGTTCTCTTTTCCTTTTTTTGGAAATCAGAATTAATTTACTTTTTCCCAGCCTTTTAGTATCCATGATTTTTCAAAAATAATTGTCAATGTTTCATTGTTAACCAATTCTCTTACTCTAAAATCCATATCTTTGTTCACTTTTTCCAAGTATTCCATCAGCTTCTCTTTAACATTAGAGTGATTTTAGCAGTGTCTTCCTTCCTTTCTAATTATTCAAACTCCATTTATATGTTTTTCATCTTAAAGACAGATTTAACAAAGGAATTCAGTGTCTCAGCCATTTTAAGTCATTAATTTCTTTCCCTTCCTCCTTTATTAATGGGACCTACTGTCATTCTAGTATTTCTTTTTCCCTTGATATATTTGCAGAAGCCTTTCTTATTTCTCTTCGCACACACACCCCCCGTCTAACATTAACTTATGACAGCAAAAAAAGCGTATTTCCCTTGCAAGCCTTAACTGGCTATGAGCATTGCTGTGTGGTTTCCTCCCCAATTACAGTTGTCAGTAAAATATTATATTAACATCAGATCTTTGAGTAATCCTTCATGAATCCACACTGACTTTTAATGCAGTTCCTGCATTCTGCACACTGAATTGCACTGAACTGTAGGCCACTCCTCTTAACTGTAGTGTCTTTTCGGATTTAACAGTTACCTTTCAAAACGGTGCTGTGACAGACTGACAACCTTCTGTAATATCCAGAACAAACCTTATGGAATTAAGATAAACTTTATTGAGCTACGTGAACTCTTATTGAATGAAGGTTAATACTGTTGGGGTACATTGTATTCAAAATGCAGTTGTGTATGTGGTGTTGTGGCTTTGTATGTACCTTCTCTAGTAGGGAGGGGAGATGTTTCTCTATTTGCTCCATTTTCAAACCTTTGAAGCCCCCTCGTCCCCCAGAAGGTAGGCACGCCTGCAGTCTTTTTTATTCTTTTTCATGTGTTTTCTCTGTAGTGCTTTCCTCTTCAGAATACAATAGGCTTGCTTAGAAAGAACTGTGTGGTACTTATAACTGTAGCAATCACCCCCCTGGTGACCATCCCTGAAGAGAAAGGAAGCAGGTGTCCTTGGGCAGCCTGTCTCTGTTGGGAACATCACAGTGAAGGCAGGGAGCTGTGCAGCCTGGAAATACCCTGGTCAGAAGGGAGAGCGATGCGGGTTTCTACCCAGAAAGGCAATGGCTGGGGAGCTGGAAGCCTGATACCAGGTGCCATTGCTGGACCAAGGAGGGGAAATACAGCTGCAGTTGCCCTGAACTGAGACAGGTGCTTTTCCAAATTTCCTTGTATTTCACCTCCACATCTCTTTAATCCTTGACCCTGGTCTTCTCATAGGCTATGTCTATAGTGCAACTGGATTGCAATCGAAGGTGTGGTTGCATCTTAGCCAGGCATACCCACACTAGCTTTAATCTGGTTAGCAGCACTGACTTCAGCACAGGCTAGCAATAGGAATATGTAACCAGGATTCTCACCGTGCTTATACAGCCTGGGCTGAAGCCCATGCCACTGCATCTTCATTGTTATTTTAGCTGTGCTAGCTAAACGAAAGCTAGTATGGGTATGCCTAACGGAGCTGCAATCAGACTTTCCAGTTCAGTTCAGTGGCAGTGGAGACATAGACCCAAACGCTATCGTGTTCTGCAATATTGTTTCAAAAACACTGTCGCATTCTGGTCAGTCAGGGCCCACTCGGGTACCCATTTAAGTGATCCTCTCCATTGACTTCAATTGGTGTTGGACTGATTTGTTCTGCAGTATATTCTCCATTCAGCGACTCTCTTCTCAAACACCTAAAGTTCTCTTGCGCCCAGCCCGAGTTATGCACCTAAAGTGTCTTTCCAGCATCCCATCTGTTCCCATCGGGTTCTATCTAGCTGCATGCGTCCAGGATGTGGACAACACCAGTGACTGCCCAGGAAGCAGTTTATAACAATGTTCACAAAACCGATTGCCTTTGAAACCTGCCTAGACGTTATCCCAAAACTTAGAGTCAGCTCTTCTGTAGCAGGTTAGGAAACAAAGCAGGGGAGAGAGGAGGAGAAATATTTTAAAAAGTAGCTTGGCCCCAGGCACTAGAGCCATTTGGTTGTTTTTGAGGTGAGTTGGCAGAACTTCAGGCTGCCGCACAAAACACAAGGAGATAATGAGTCTTTGCCAAAACCATTTAATACTTTTTCATGTGACTCATGCACACGAGACCAGCAAGACCTGGCCAGCTGGGGAGCTGAACAGGTGTTCTAGCCAAAAAAGGAAAGGATAAGGGTTCCATGTAGCTGATATTTGTTATTTGTACGTGAAGCTGAAAATTGACAGATTAATCTGCAACATAACATTGATATGCTCGGTATCGTCTACACAAACAAGAAGACAAAGACCTTACCCCAAGCAGCTTACTGCCTACAACAATGTCAATATTAGTTTCCACACACATCTCAGATACTCTAACATGCAGGACTGTTGCAATGAACTGGCTAGTGTGCATCTGTACCAATGCCACCTATTTAATCAGAACTGTCAGAGGCTCTGTACTGCTAGCTGAGATTCTCCTTTAGTCAAGGATAGAAGCTGGTGCTTTTTGGAGTGGAGATCTGAATTCTACTACACAGTGTCCCTGTGAAGTTGTGAGTGGCCCATGTGCCGCAAAGTTACAGGTGGTCATGATTTTATTACAATATAGCACAGAGATTTAGGGAAACAGTTACATTCCCATTCACCATTTGGTTTCATTTTTCCTCTAGATATTTGTGATCGCATAAGTTCTGAAGCATTTCTCCACAATAACACTGAAGTTCTTACCATAGTTTTTGCAAAGTATTCTGCATGTTTCCTTAAACTTTGTGTATTTCTTCACACTGATTGTATGTTTCAGCTAACCTGCTGCATTCACCTTCACTGGTATTGCTGGACTTTGTTAATAACAGATTTTTCTGTGCAGCAGGTGTGTAGTTTTATTTATTGCCTTCACAACACACTCTGCTGGAAAGGTTTTAGAAATCTGCAATCTCACTAGGATGCTTCTTTGTGTTTTTCTTCTCTCTAGAGCTAGTTTACATGCTGCTCAATCATAAGCAAACACAGATGAGCAATTGGAATCTGTACTTATCCATCTCCGTTTGCATACTAACAAGGCGGTGACAAGAAGGGCTCATTAAACTGAAGCGGCATTAAAAGGGGAACAAATTTAGAAGGACTTTTTTTTTTTGGAAGCCTCAAGCCAAATCTTCTTTATTCACTGATATTTTTGTAAAAGATCATGCATTATTTACTGTAAACGACACTTTAAAAAAATCACATTATTCAGGCTATAAAATATATACTGATGCATAGCAGAACCCATTTTTCAAGTGCAATGCATAGGTTTTAACCTCAAAGTTCCCATGATGGAGTCAGGTGAATGGGAGGTTGGTGGCTAATTCCCCACAATTACACTAAAAACATCTCCAGCTTGTGGTTTTAAGGAGGTGCCTCCACATTGCCACCTGCTGTGGCGTCTGCCTCATCTTAGGTCATTGTGCTTCAGCATCTGCTAGGGATGCTTGTGGAATTATTCTGCTGTAACCCACATAGCCTTGGAAATCCTCCTGCTTTATAGAACTTTAAGTTTGGAGAACTCTGCCAGTTTCCCTCTTCACCAGGCTTCCTAATGTCAGTAGTTCTCCCTCTCTGACACGCGTCCAGCTTCTCTAACTCAACATCTTTAAATGCTGACTGCATGGCACTCACATGCTCTCTAACAAGCTTGGGCTGCTCTTGTGATGTTGATTTCAGCTACGGAACAGCCATTGCTCCATTGCAGATTAAGGTGTGTGGAGCTAAATGCCAGTGCCCAGCACATAGTTTCATCATTAAGGTGGGGAGCAGGAGCCTATATTACCAGTCACAAGGTCTAAACCAGACATGCCAAATCCGCGAAAAAAATGCAGAAATTGGACCTGTTTTTGTCTTAATTGACTTGTGAGTTGCTTGTTGGCTAGTTTTTTGCTTGTAGCTTGTTGCTTGTTCCTTCTTTTTTTGATCGGCTCCCGACAAGCAGGGGTGGGGGGAGCAAACAGAGGCAAGAAGGGGAGAAAGTCAGGGGTGCACAATGGGCCCAGCACAGTCCCAGCCTCCACGCTGGAGGGGATCTAGTCACATAGAGTGTGGGGTTCTTAGGGATTGGCTTGCTTGGGCCTTGTTTGGGGATGGGATTAGCTAGATTTTTGTCTTATAGTGGAAGTCGGGGCGCTTATTTACTGTGTGAAAGTTGGCAACTCTGGTCTAAAAGTACCAGTACTGGGGATGCACAATGGTAGCTGGGAACCACCGAGGTGTATAATTTGAGTAGACAGGTCAAGCATGAGCTATCTTTTCATGGATCTTTGCTGACTGTGCCTTCCTAAATTTGACTATTCCTTTTAAATAGTTTGTAATTGTATTTCCATGTTTCTGATGGTTCTGTGCTCCCTCTGTTCTGTCTTGTCCCTTTTTTAAAGTACGTTATCCATACTTTTTTTTCCCCAGCCTATAGTGAGCTTTTAAAAAATGTTTCCTTGATATGTCTTTGAGAATTCTTTGCCTGCTAGTCTTGTTTACTTTCAGTAGATCTACTTTCCCTTATTATCTGTTCCAAGGCAATGAGAGGGAAGCTTTTCAGATTTCATTCCCACCCCTTTCCTCTGAGGTAAAGAAATCATTTAGGCCCATGGCAATATTAAAGATAATCCATCACTCACTTTGCACTCTTATCTTTCAATGGCCTTAATCTCTCCTGGGCCTGCTTGTTTGCCTTGTATGTATTTAAGGAGCACATTATTTATCTTCCCTTCTTTTGCTATTTTTATCTCCGTTTCTGAATTATGTTTCTGTACTATGTTTTGACATTTAGTTGTTGGGCTTTACACCACTTCATCATCCTCTTCGAGGTGGCTCCAGGCCCAGGAGAAAGGCCGAAAGACAAATGGGGCAGAGAGCCCTTGGGCTTGGTCACCCCAAGGTGGTGCATATGGGCCTGATCCAAAGCTCACTGAAGTCAGCAGGAGTCTTTCCATTGACTTCAGTAGGCGTTAGATATTGTCCATGAGTCTCACAATTCTTGCTGAAAGCCTCCTTGGCACATACCATTCTGCTTCTCTTCTGCAGCAACTATTTCTGATGTATTTTTGCCACGGACTTTCCCAGAATTGGTTGTTTAAATAGGATCCATTCTTCTTCTTCCACATCACCTGGTTTTGGGAAGAATGGGGAAGTGCTTTCTTCTCCCTCCCTTTCATTGCCTAGCTTTCCACATCCCATTCCATTAATTTGGTAATTTTTTGCCACCTGTCAAAAACGGGAAATTGGATTTGACCTAGATTATGATCTCTAAAAATAATTATTCATACTAAGCATTCACATCTATTTGTAATCTGAGTATTCATTAACATCTTGATTAATTCTGATGACAAGATGGCATAAAATACCCATGAGAGATGAGACTTCTTCATTTATCTAAACCCTGTGTTAAGTGCAAGTACCTTCAGACACAAAAAAGTACAGTACTTATCATACAACCATCAAACAACTTTGTTCATTTTGCTGGAAGAATCCTGCATTATAATGTTACCAAATCACCTTGTATAACGTGTAATAAAGTCCTGTTGAAATTAAGTTTTTGTAAATGAAGAAGGGAGGAGGAGGTGTTAAATTCCCAGATCAATAGACTATATGGCCAGAGTGAAAAGCTTGAAAAATGTTCTAAAACATATGGGAAAGTGATCTTCCTGTACTTGCTTACCAAAACCTGAATTCTGGATTTTGTGTGCAAATTAATGGTATCCCAGTTTCAACAAGGCCCTGTTACTTTAATGCTTACTCATACGAGGTGGTTCTACTGCTGTGATAAACCCCGTAAAATAAATAGGGGTAAATTGGCTCTAAAACAGGACAGATAATGTCAGCAAATAATCTGTTGTAGGTGCTTGTGATGTCATTAACTAATGTCAGAGAAGCACATAACCCTGAATTCAGGTTGTAGCAGAGAAGTGCAGGGGGAAATGGATTTCAAATATTAATGTTTGAAAAAAAAACAGTTAATTGTTTTAAAATCAGTGCTCTGCTATTGATTTGGAATTTGAAAGAGTGATTTTAAACTTCTGGGGCTTTTCAGATCCCCTTGAAGAGTTCTACCAATATGGTCTCCTTAAAAGGGTCATTTATATTTTATCTTAAAAACCTTAGCTTCAGCTTATTGATTGTTGCATTGTCAGGGGTGAATTGAATTCTCTTGTCATTTCAACCTCTTTTCTCCACCCTCCCCCTTCCTTTTATTAGAGAAATGGCTGATACTGTTAAAGACTTCCTGCTGTTCCCAGTGGGCCATCTGTTCTCCTCTGCCCTTCCATGGCATTTCTGGAAGCAATGCGCAGACCAGACAAGTCACTGGGCCATACTCTGCCCTCACGCACACTGGTGTAATAGAAAGCAGAGCTTTGCCTGCCGTTTTCATTGTCATGCTCATTCAGCACAATGGAGGCTAGATCACCCAGCAGGAGCAGTATCAAGGTCATCGTCTTCTACAGTTTATAGTATCAGGGAAGAAACTTCCCTCTCAAATTCACTAGGTGCATCTGACTCACCACGCCACTGCCTCCCCACCCTTTTCGGAGTAGAAACCTAACGTCTGCCCTGGCCGGCCGCTGACAGCCTTCCATTTGAACAGCCAACTGGCAGTTTCTAGGTATCTCCACACACATGCCTACATCTGGATTAGACTGAAAGCAAGGCTCCACCTTGATCAAGCAGGATAGAAATTGGTGTCTTTTTCTGTCTAGCTGAAATTCTGCCTCCAAGATGCATCCTGTTTCTTTCGCTTGTCCCTGACAACATATTCTACATTACTGATCGTCCGATGGCTGGCAGAGATTGTACCATTCGTTTGGCATGCTTTGGCTTCACAGCTTCATGCCAAAGATCCCAGATGTGCACTGCATTTATTCTGCTAGTGGAGCCCAGAGTTGCGTGATTCCATATGAACATGAACACTAACAGTCTAATTAGAGGATCTGCAGCTACCCCTTGTCCTGTATATCCAAAAGAGTGACCTAGTAAATGATATTTACATCAAATCCCAGTACGAAGCCCCATCAATCAGATTTGTACACCCATAGTATTGCTGCTTATTGGAGTCCATCTTTCATAATTGCAAAAATATACCTAATTATGTTACACTGGGAGATACTTAGGGTGGCAAAAAAGTACCAGTATGCACAGCCTGGACATTATGCAGGGATCCGGCTTGTAGGGGCAGATCCTCCGATGGTGCAAATCAGCAGAGTGCCATTGAAGTCCATGGGATACCAATTTACATGAGCCGCTGATCCAGCCCATTCCATTTGCTCACATGTATTTATAGTGCTCTCACTGGTCCATGGGATTCTTACAGAGTTGATACATTTTTCCAAGCTCAGTGTTTCTTTGGATGTCTCAGATCTTGTCTAATCAGCTGCTTTGAGCCTCTCTGATTCCCCTCTTGACTACTCTGGGTTTCTCTGGCCTCCATTTTTTCAACTCGTCAGGTATTTCTGATCTCCCCCTGCCTGCTCTGTTCTTTTTCTGTTGTGCCTGGTCTCTTACTGTTCATATCTACTCATTAACAATTCTGTTCTAACAAAGAGACACAAGACGGTTTTGGCTACTAACGTGTTCTGAGTCCGTGTGCTGCCTCCAGTTAATGTGAAGTTTGCTTTGTGTAACTATAAACAAATGTAAACAGCTTTTCTGTAATCTAATGTCATCACATAACTCTGGAAATAGTGCAGCAGCATGGAGGAGGTGTGGGGGGCAGGTTGCATACACGTGGTGACTGAGATTTATAATTCTGCAGAGACTAGGAATAAAAACATAAATGCACTTTCATTCCAATGTGCCTTTATTGCCTTGATTTAAAGCTGGAACAGGCTGAAGTGACCTTAAATCATCCTGGGTTTATACCATTAAGAAGTCACATGTGCAACGTTCATCTTCGCACATTTTAGTAGCTCTCCAAATAGGCAATCACTGGGGACCTTCAGCTTCATGAGAGCCCAAGATTAGGAGGATATCAAATGGAAATGCTCTTTTAAGCTGCAGGATAAGTCAAAATATCTGAACGCTAAGAGCAAACAATTTGCTAAATCCCCATTTCATCCTCCAGCCTTTGCACTGGATGGCTAATTCCTTTGTTTAGCGTTGTGGTGTTTTATCTCCAGGTGGGAGAGCAGTGCCTTCTTGAGCCAATATCCCCGCTGCCTGCAGATCAGACAGCAGTGGCTGCTCTGTTAAGAGCGTGGCAGCTGGTACGTTTTTTCCTTCCCCAGCAGGAGACTGAGTATTTCATCGTTTTTAACACAATTCACCAGCTGGGATCGAGTCTCCTAGTAAGCAGTCAAATATCTCCCCCCAACACATACACACCAGCCCAGACTCCAACACTGTAGCAACCACGTAAGACTGCCCTACTCCAGAGTGCTCTCAAAACACGTTAACTGGTATTAAGTTGTAACATGCTGTTATGGGCTTTTTATATCGATAGCCTCAAGTCCTTCACCGGAAAGACAAGATACAGCTCGGCCATCAAGCAAGAATCCTTCGACCTGGACTGTCGATGACGTGGTTTGGTTTGTGAAGGATGCAGACCCTCATGCATTAGGTCCACACGTGGAGCTTTTCAGAAAACATGTACGTAGGAGGCAGTCCATGGTGTGACCAGGCTATTTGAGCTAAGTCTACAGGTCATTGACTTTACCAAGTGAGAGCCTTATCTTGTGAGGCAATGAGCATCCTCAACGCCCATTGGCTGCAGAGGGAATTGCTTGTGCTCAGCAGCTTACAAGACACGGCTGATCTTAACATCTAAATGTTGGAACTTAACTCTAAATTAAAAGAACTTCTAGGTCCAACCAGGTGATTCGAGCCAGCAGAGACTGAGAGTAATGTGTGGAGGAACTGCTCTCTCAACCCCTGGGAGGGAAGCAATGCCTTATGTCATTCTATAGCTAATCCCCTGGGCTGGGAGCTTAAGGCCATATCTTAATTAGCTCCAGCACTGTGTTTAAATGCAGTTCAGGCCACTAAGGAGCTAACTTAGTTTCCTTGACCATTACAGACAGGGCATGGCTCTCCTATAAACCATTTGACAAAAGCATGGTATAAACCAGCAATGTAGACAACACAGTTTAGCCATCTGCGGGTTGAAAGAAAGTTGCCTTGCCAGAAGGTTTTGAGTCTGGGGCGGGGGATGCAAATTAGGGGAAGCGGGTGTGAATGTGAGGGAGGATCCCAGAAACATGTGTAGACCTTCCCTGCTATTCCTCACCCCCTCGCCCTGTCCCAGAAAGAAGAGCATTTAGGAAGTTACAAGTCTCCCTAGTACAAAAGCATCAGGGCGTTTTTTGTTTTGTTACTGCATATGTAGCAGATTCTAACATTATATTGTCTTATACAGCATGGAGCCTAGTGCATTGACACAACAGTCTCTAGGTGAACTACGCTGTAGGATTCTATGTGGTGCCACAGTCCTACAGTATTTGTGACAAAAGAGACTCAGCTAAATGGGCACTAAAATTTTCCACATCGTCCATTGTGAAGCACCTAGCACCTATTGTATATACTTAGAGTCAGTTTCATTGTAAAATATGCAATAGGTCTGAGAGCTTTGGTGAGGCTACTGCACAACTCAATTCAATTAGGCCTTTGAAAATATATATACCCCTGCAATTTTTCAACCTTCTAATCTAAGCTGGATTAGCATGGAGACCCCAGAGGGGAGAGACAAGTGATTAGTCCATTAACCTTAGCCATATCTTCCTGTGTGTTAAATCTTTCTATGAAGCATAATTTACTTGGAAGCACTTAATGTCATTGACAGGCCCAACAAGCACCTGAAATCATTGCTTTAGCAATCAACTAATCTTAGTCATGACACCACCATTGTAGCAGGGAGGTACAATAAGGAGAAAGTGGGAAAAGCAAAAGCAAATGAGGACAGTGCTAGCCCTGTTATATTTAAAGTGACCATCAGAGATTGGGGATTGATTTACACTTACTATGCCAAATTCACCTAAACAGCTGTAGCGAGAGATAATCCCCCTGAGCCAGTCTACTCACCTATCTCCACAACAGGGAGGGCAGTGTATGGTACCATCACAGCCCTCCCTTGTGTTTTTCCCACGTAGGAAGGCAGCTCTTGCTTATGGCCAAGATTCTCCAGTTACTGGCTACTGAGGGTGTGCACTGAATCCACGAGTCCTCCAACCTCCTGGGCTGTTTTCTGCACTGCAGCCTCTCCCATGGAGAGTTTCTGCATCTGGAGCCACTGCAGCAGGGTCCAGTCTGAGAGGAATCTAGCCCATAATTGATAGGGTCACTGAAGGGAGCAGAACTGGTGTGAGACCATCAGCTGCACACCTCTCTCGCAGTAGCACTTCTGGCAATGAGTGTGAGCCATTTTGCAATGACCTCTCAGCAAGAAGAAAGGAGCAAAAGTGATACCCAGCAGAGAGAAAGAGAGAGTGAGTTTGCAGGGGATATTACATGAGGGAGGAATACATGGAGAATTAACAAGTAGCAAAATCAAACCAAGAGGGAGCAAAGCAATGCAATGCTCTGATAGTTTAATTATGGTCAGTAATTGGCAAACGCATATGTGAAGGAGACTAAAACCTTTATGTTTAAGGTAATTAAACCCTGTTCATTCAGAATTATAACCTGCCTCTTCCAGTGACGGATATTGTAATTGTGAGCACATACCGTTTTTTAGACCTTCTTCATATTGATTATTTTAGCTTTGTTCCAGTTAGCTTACCACTGACAGTATTGCTTGGAGAGGGTGACCTTACTGGGAGGGGAAGCCTACATTTGGGAGGCGCAGTCTTAATCTTTTTATTCACTAGCGGCCTGATCCTGCAAACCCTCATTACTGAATATAGCACCAGCTATTCTGGATAGTCCTAGTGAATCAACCCCACAGGGTTAGTGCCCCTTTAGGGACTACTCACCATGCTGAGAAATATGCGCGGGAATAAGTGTTTGCAGAAACAAGCCTTAATACAATAATACTTTCCTATTGCAGCTGGAAGCTGCTCACTAACTCCAAATGCTATTGCAGTCTTGCAGGCTGTACTTGAGAAACCTGTGTCGTTTCTTGCCCCCAATCCCTTATAAAAACACTCCAGTAGCCTACAGTAATGATCCAAATTACTGTGGGCCAGATCTCAACTAATGTAAGTCACCCTAACTCCATTGGCTTCAGTGATTTACACCAGCTAAGGATCTGGTCCTGCATCTTCTAATAGCACTATTGCAGAGTTTTAGATCACTACTATAGAATTCTGCAGTATATTTTTATAAGCGCTGACACAGTATTAATAAAGAGAAATCAAGCAAACATACTTTTTCTTCAGAGGGACATAGCTATTGCAGGATATTTAAATATGAATGCTCCCTCTGGAACACTCGTGTCCTGTAATTTAATTCTAGCCTTTATATACTAATAATGTTAAAGGGAAAAAAAGACCTTCCTTAACATTTTGAAAAATCCGAATTCACTCTAATCGCTTGACAGTATTTTATTTTACGTTATTCTAAGCTCCTGAAGTTTGTTTTTCTTTATGCTATGCCCATGTTTGTTGTATCCATATTTGAATGCAACATTGATTCTTCCTTTATCTTACCTTCCTAAAATGATAGGAAGAAGAGATAAGGAGAAAGTGGTTTCCAATATGGGGAGAGGAGGGGAGGCAGGGAGTGGAAATTGACCATCAACTGCTGCTTGAGTGAATCAGAAAGTGATCGTACTGCGGATCATCAGTAAGCACAATAATGGTCCATGCAAATTATGATCCATAGTAATGCTTCATTAGTATAACATGGATCACACAGACAAAATCTGGCCATCAAACAGAAACAATGCAATGTATGGAAGTCATGCTAATACTTAGCACTGATATGGCACTTTTTAATTTCAATGGGCTTTGATGAAACTTTAAAATGGACAACATTTCCACCAGCTCTACTCTGAATGAAGCCCTTTGAAGATGCAGCTGGAAGATGTCTTAGCTGCAATGGAATGCCTGCTCTCTTACTTTTTCAGCACTGGTCACAGATTAGACATCTTGATTTTCTCTCTCTTTTTTTAAAACAGGAGATTGATGGCAATGCTTTATTGTTGCTGAAAAGTGACATGATCATGAAATACTTGGGGCTGAAATTGGGACCAGCATTGAAACTTTGTTACCACATCGATAAACTCAAGCAAGCAAAGTTCTGACATTTCTTTGAACAGTGACCCAATCTCAACATAATCCGAGATAGCAGACTAAAGGTAACATGTTGCCTTATAGAAATACATCAACTTGTGAATTGTTTTTCTCTCTTTTTTAACAAAGACTTTGTCTTTTTTAATACTTGTGCATCTTCACCATTTTTTAATCCAATGGGGTCTTTTGGCTGTTCTGTGTTAATAATTTGCCAAAAAATATATAATTACGGTACAATAATTATTTTATATCATTAATATTGTTATTATGATTATAGTAAGTCCTATTTTTGTAATCAGAAGTGGGAAGTCAGAAACAAATACAGCTTTGACACATGCTGAGGATTGATGAGAGACTATAGAAGAGTCACTCATTAGCCACCTGTCAGCTTCTGGGGCATAATTAGTAACTTGCCAACGTCTGGGGTGTGGTTATAATGCAGACCCAAGAACAACAGCATTATGAGATAAAAGGCCTGGAAAAGGTCCAATTAATGCCCTTTGTTTGGTCAGCTATTGTTGTCTTATGGGCACTACCCCATGTCTTGCACTATCTGGAAAACTTGAAATTCTTTAGTTAAAAAAAAAAAGTTTTTCTGAAGACTGAAGTACCTTGTTTTCCCACTAGAGGGAAAAAATCCTAATAAACTCCAGGCTTTAGCTGCTGATGACAGGGTGTGATTGAGCCACCTTGATTTTACATCTAGTATACACACAATTAGGAACTGCAGCGCCTAGCATGATCGACCCTTCACTGCTCACGGACAACTAGTTCACCGTTTAGAAAAACCAAAACGCAGAAAGCGTTCCTGATAGTATGCCACAACACACTGCGTCTCATTAAGTCAAAGAGTGGTTGGATAGCAGATGCTCCCAGAGCATCTGGCATTCTCAGCACTCTGCCTCCTTCCTTGAGCCATGACTGTGTGCCATACATTTTGTGGCACTCTTTAAAAAAGCAAAAGAATACAGTGGAAATGTTCTCCAAAAAGAAGCTGAAAACACAACGCACACTGTACATTTGCAACTGTGTTGGATCTAAAAGGTAGATTTTCTAGATTAATTTCCTGACTGAAGCTGCCATTGTGGGTAATCTTGTTAACGTTCAGCACATATGCAGAGGTGTTGAGCTTTAGGACTTAAGTGGATTCAAAATGTCCTTCTGCACCATAAAAGAACCAAAAAAAAGATGATTGTCCACATCTTATGTAGCCATGCCAGGACAAGTATATTTTTTAAAAATAGTAGATTACTTATGGGTTGGATATGCTCTCATTTTCTTCTTTAAAAATGTGATTTATCAAAAGGATACCTCCATCCGTTCAGCTTAAACAGCATTCTCTTTAAATGAGTGTCCAGATTTTTTAGAAACTCTTTGAGATAGGGCTGTGTGATAGCCAGGCTCAACCTGTCTCAGAGAATGGATTCCTGAACCTCTACATGGCAGTGATAAGACGGTACCATCCAATTCTGTTCATGTAGAATAAAATGTTACCAAAAATGTCTTGCAGAATAAAACTCATTTTTATGTGCAGCATTAGAATAAACCTGCTACAAAAAGATACAAATTCAGGGCCTGTTCCTGAAAACACATATGAATGTGAATAACTTTAATCCCGTGAGTAGTTTAATAGAACTCACTGGGGTTATTCACATGAGTAAAGTTACTTAGGTGCTTATATGTTTGCAGCATTCGATCCGCAAATGACTGACCAGTTTTCAACAAGTCCTGTATGCACACTGAAATGCCTTTGAAATGAACACCTAAATAAATGTTAAACGAAATTCCTATAAGACTAAGTATAAAATATACTAATATCTAAACATACTGACTATTAGAACTTTAAACTGAGCTGCATTGCTTTATGTCCAGGTTGCACAGAATGAAAATCTGCTCAGCCAGATGTGTGCTAGGGACATAAATGTGTTCACAACAACATGACAGTTATACAGTTCATTGTTCACTGTTGCATTTTTGAAAGTTGAGTCTTTTACTTACAATAATGCTACTTATTTGACCTGCTTTTAAAGTCAGCCCAAAAGAGTGTAAAGGCCTTGCCATATCTGTAATGTCAAGCTCAGCAAATCCGAGGACAATATAGTTTTCTTACATGTTCTTCAGTGTAGCCCATCTTTCTTATTTAAAAAAAAAAACTCTCTGATTTTAGTTCCTTCCATCCAAAAACTCACTTCATTGTAATATAGCTAACTCCAAATGAGAGCAGGTGAAAAATTTCCCAGTGGAATGTTTTTTTCCATTGCAAAATGCTGTTTCCTCAAAATCTAAACTTTCCATGGGAACCTGTTGATTCTGAGAAAATTTTGTTTTGGAAACCTCCCTGAAACAAACATTTCACCATTATTGAAACACTTCACTTTTGACATTCTTGGGAGGGAATATTTTTGGGGTTTTGTTCTCAAAACAACGTTGTCATTTGAAAATGTATTTGATTGTATATTATGTAGAAAGTCAAATTTGAATGAAATGTTTCGATTGACCCAAACATTTTTTTTATTTCATTTTTCAATTTCTCTAAATTTCAAATACTGGAGTTTCCCACAGAACAGAAGTTCTGGTTCCTCACAGCTCTACTCCTAATATACTTTCTTTCCTCTCCCGTCCCCTCTTTTCGCCAATAAAATTGAATAGCAGTCAGAAGCCTGAGACAATTCTAACAACATATATAAATTAGTTAGCAACGATGATATTTTTACATCCAATGTGCTGGAAGAATTTTCATACACCGTTGTATGAATCTTGTATATACAGTCAGTGGTGCTATTTTTTTTATATTAAACTTTTAAATATGACAGACTGTTGAAGTAAGGATGTTTAATGTTTTGTCCTTGGTGTTTTGTTTTCATTGATTGTGTTGCATAGAAGTACAACATATAGCAAAAAACCTCCTTTTTGTGTGTTTTGAAATTAAAGGCAATTAGGAGGAAAGTATTATTATAGCAATATTGCAATTATAACTAATTTTTCCCCTCACAAGTCTTGTCCAAAATGGTAGTTAAATAGCTCTGCTATGCAAAACCGGTCAGGCCACATCCTCTGAACAAGCACTAAAGAGTCAGAACAAACATGTCTTTCATTGCCAAATTAGATGCCTTTTTATACATTGTTGGTACAAATTACTTTGCTTCTTGTTCCGTTCATGGCTTTCACTTCAGACAGTAGCCAATCAAGTTCTATTTTTGAACCATTCTGAGAGGTGTATGCATGTATGTATCCTCAAAAGCAATTATGTGGGTCTGGTTTCTATTTTTAAAGAATCATAGCTGGATCAAAAGACATTTGCTACAAGAAATTTCAACATTTTATGAGTATTCCCTTTTGTAAACAAATGTAGGCATAGTCTAAGAACTTGGGGGAATGCTGTGAGTGAGTTCCTTAGATGTAATTAAAACAGCCTATCCCCCAAATATACCTGCTACTGACCTTTTTAAAAAATAGCTGACCAATTCCACCTAGTCTGTCGACACAGCTCATTCATTTTTCCTTCTCATTGACCACTGCTGTTGTCATGGCATCTTCTCCCTCACTGACAAATGCCTCCCTCCAGAGCAAGGGCTAGGTTAGCTCCATAAATTGCCCCATGGCAATCCAGTGCTGTCAGCCTCCACTTGGGCTGAGCCTGCTTTTGAACCTGGGACCCTCTTATGTGGCTGTAAGGGGAGCTGCTGCCTCTGCAGAACTATCAGTCTCGCTCAGCATGATCAATGCATAAAAGTACTCTTGAAACAGGCTGTGGCAAAAGCATTGTTGAGAGCCATATACTGCCCCCAAACCATACACTGAATTCCCATGGGAGCGAGCTGTCTTAAAAAGACGCTGTCATATTTTTTTTAAAAAGGGAGAACAACATGGGGGGGGGGACAAATAGAACATTAGTAGTAGTAAAAGATTGGGAAAATACTGACTGGACTTTTGACTTAAAAAGACTGTTTGCAGTAACAAATGCAATAGTCCAGCTCAGTTAGCACCATTAACAAATGTGAGGTTGAAAATGGCTTGAGAAATGAAATTATGGGCTTTAGATTGAAAGGTTTGAGTGCCAGGGCCTGATTCTCATTGGCACAAGCACTCCTTTGAAGCTCTCTGGCATAACCTGCTATAAACCCCCTTTGTGCTGCTAGAACAATGTAAATTGGTTGTAAATGAGAATTGTTTCCCCCACCCTCGCCCCATAACCATGCTTGTATCTTTAGTTGTTCTGATCTGAAAGACAGAGATGTATCTGCCAGTGGTTGAGCAGCAATATTTGCATTGAAGTAGGAGGGGGGATGTCATTTCCCTCTCTAGACTGAGATACACAATCCCGGGGGGAAGGTTGATCCTTAGCTCGCAAAGATATGTCTGGAGAGGAATTTGATTTGGCCTTTGGAATGTTCCTGCTCAAATGCAACGGGGGAACAGTGAGTGGAGAGGCAGTGAGATTAACTGCAGAGCAAGTGCCCCAGTGACCCCCAGTAGGTGGTGGAGCTACGGCAGGTCATCCCTGCAGCCCAGCTGGATGTGTGAGGATTCAGCCGGGCTGCCAAATGGGTGAGAGGGATATCAGAGGTGTGGGTGCAAGCCGAATGGGTGACACCTGGCAGCCCTGTTCTCTGCTCACACTACTTTTGATCACAAGCCCACTGATGTCATTAGAAAAGAGTCCCATTGGTTTCAGTGAGCTTTACTCCAGCCCTAAATCAGGTGGGAGTCTATTCAAGTCAATAGTTATACTGGTGTGAAACAGAGACGAGACTCATGCCTCTAGTGTTCCAGTCCAGAGGATTACTGTGTATTGTTTGTAAGCCACAGTGAAGTGTTCAGTTCTGTACACTGAGTCCGTTTCTACACATGGGGTTTTCTCCAATCTCCCCTTTGGAGTTAATGTTATGAGAATGTTCTGTTGGCACATGCTTCTTCTGTATCAAAGGACTTGGGACTATTAGGAAAATAACTTACAATAAGCCTTTTGAGGGGAAAGTAGAGGAGAATTGTGTCCTTTTCCAAAAGAAAACCTTAGTGCAGGGATTCCAGAATGCAGCACACACACACATTATAAAAATTTTATAATATTGCAGTAGGTCAAACAGGGTTGCAGAAATGGGAAAATCCATACCCACAAAATATGGTTCTAAATCTGTACAGCTTTGCCAGAAAATGCTAGCAAATCACAGTGCACACTGCCTTTGAGTGCTTGCAACAGTTACATGCTGCATCCTAATCCACACTCCCTTCATGGACAATTGGAAATGGTTTCTCTTGGAAATCTAAAATTGTACTTGAAAAAGAATCACTTTTATTCATTGCCATGAGTTCAATATTATGGAAACATGTCTGCTAACCATTTGCTTTGTGTAATTTGTACTAATGCTAATAAGAAACAGCTGTGATGCTTCCTGTTGTAAATTCTTTTGTGGTTGCAGTGGTATTATCACATATACTTCCCCAATGTGGTAGACTCTAGTAAGACAGAGCTCTTATTCTGACACTACGCAGCTTGAACAAACTCCATCCACTCAAAATTAGAACTATGAAAAACTTAATTTAGAGGATGTGTTTCTTTGTTCTCAGTCTCTGAACTACCAGGTTCTTCGCTCTGAACTGATGGGTGAGTTCACATGATGCATTGGAGATAAGTCACTGCATGTGTAGTGTTTTCAACAGGACTGGATTCCGCATAAGTGTAAGCGGCGGGTTAGGTTACTTGCAGTTTAAGCAATGGGCTTTCAGTCTGAGGTTAAGCAGTAGAGGAAGACAGTTTATTTAAAAAAAATGTTCTAGTAAAATATGTTGGCACTTTAAGACTCAGACTGAAACACAGACGACTTTTCTCAGCAGCAATCCCAAGTAAAATGTTTCCCTTATCCATGACTAAATAAAGAATCTTGATCCTACTGAGGCCAATATAAGTTTCACTATTGACTTCAGTGGGACCAGAGCTTGGCCCAGAAAGCAGGGCTAGCTTCAGCCAAGTTCTAAAGTAAGCAGAACCTAACAAGGCCTATTTCATCCTCCCTTGATCTACTAAAAGAAATAACAAAAGCCCACCAACCTACACCAGCCCCTCTCCCATACAACTCCTTCCCTGCTGGTTTATATACTCTGCTGCCCAGGGAATCATTTCCTGTTGCTAAGGAAGCCTATTAGTATTCCAATAGGGAGCTTTGCTAATCCACCCATTTTTGCCAGCAAAGTGCAGGGTGGGTGGCAATGTGAGAGGGGGAGGTGTTAACCCCCTGCCTGCCAGAATCTGCATAGGAGCCTTTCAGCCCTGTGCCAGAAGGAAACATTCCGTAAGGCTGTTACGTACACATGGATGTTTGATCAGTTCTCAGTTTTGAAAGGCAAATTAAATTCTACATACAGAGCTTTTAAATATGGAACCAAGCAAAATCTCCCATTGATTTATACATGACTCCACTGGGAGTTTTCCCAGCATAAGCACTCGGGGATCAGACTCTTAGTGGAATTTAAAAACAAAACTGCTTAAAACCAATCTAAATGGCCCATTACATTCAGCCACTTTAATAGTAATGGCACTCGATAGTGCTTCAAATGCATCAGTCTCTTGGATGGTGTCATACTAAAATAATAAGGCCAGATAGGACAATAGGAAAGAGTCCACCTGCTATTGAAGAGTCTTCCTCTTCTTGGTTTCTGGAGAGCTGCCAATAACAGTGCTTGAGACTGGGCAGGAGAAGGATGACGGGCATGTGTGTGGCTTAGCTAGGCTGCCCTGGTTATGTGGGCAGGCGGTGAAGTGAGTAAACTAAAAGCAGGGCTCAGAAGCTGAGAAGAGCAGGTTTCAAAGAGGAGGAAGTTCTGTGTTTTCCTGGGGCCCCCTTGTCGTCTGTGGCCTACTTCCAGGCGTGTATAGATGTGAATCTTTCCTGAACGTATCAGTGTTTCTTTATAACTCGGAGTTTTCATTGTTATTGTTAAGGGCAGAGATCATGGTGCCCTTCTCTTTTAAAGATAAAAATACAGGCTGCAAGTTCCTCATTATAGGTACTTTATAAAAGAACAGGAATCGGTAAAGGGCTGCGGACAAAGGGAAATAATAGTAAGGACATTTTAGAATGTAATTGCTATGCAACTGTCACCGTCTTTGCACTCAGAAATAAGGCAAGGTGAGAGAGAGAACTTCTGAACTTGGGTGAATCTAAACCGGTGAAAGACTGATGTTTAATTGTATTCCTTACTTTGATGGTTGCCTGATCCGTAATGCGTTTTCTGACCCTGCGTATTTGCTGCAATGGCAGTATTGAGAATTGATCAGCACACCTGAGTTTCAGTGGAACAAAACAATTGTCTGTCAAATGTAATCTCTCTTCTCCATGGCATTTCTAATGTGCTATAGTACCTCGGAGTGTCCTTGCCAACTTGATCCCAGTTTGTGTTGTACTTAAGGAAGAAGCGCTCTTCTTTTCTTATGGTACAGTAATTCAAAGAGCAGATGCTGTTGGATGCTGTAGGCCAGATTCTCAGCTGGTATATATTGGCATCACTGCACTGACTTCATTGGAATTACACTGATTTACATCAGCTGAGGATCTGGCTCTGTACATTACATGTACAGTAAAACCTCCGAGTTATGAACACCTCGGGAATAGAAGTTGTTCATCTGAAATGTCCGTAACTCTGAACAAAACATTATGGTTGTTCTTTCAAAAGTTTACAACTGAACACTGACTTCATACAGCTTTACTGTGAGGAAGGAAAATGCTGCTTTTAACCATCTTAGTTTAAAGTAAACAAGCACAGAAACAGTTTCCTTATCTTGTCAAATTGTTTTTAACTTTTCCTTTATTTTTTAAGTAGTTTACATTTAACACAGTGCTGTGCTGTGTCTGCCTTTTTTGTTTTTTTTCCGTCTCTGCTGCTGCCTGACTGCATACTTCAGGTTCCGAATGAGGTGTGTGGCTGACTGGTCAGTTTGTAACTCTGGTGGTGGTAACTCTGTGGTTCTACTGTAAAATGTGACTGGCAGAAGTTAGGAATCTAGAGTCTGTGACGGGGAGCCTGTGTGCATTTTTTTACACCACAGAGCAGAAAATCAAGATCCAAACCATTAGTGCACTATTCCTCTATCACACAAAACCCACTGCCTATGATTCATCTATGCACTTTGCAATCCTAGATGTGAAGGGCAGAAAAGAGCTATTGGCTCATCCAGTCCGTGTCCCCGTAAGAAGCCAGACCAGATTCCAATCTTTCAGTTCCACTGCTGTAAATTCAGTGCAGTTACTCCACATTTACACCAGTGTAACTGAGAGCAGAAGCTGACCCTCCACCCCTTGGTGCTAATGAGGTTCAAACCCAGGATCTCTTGTTTACTAGAGAGGTGTGTTAGCCAGCTATTATTATTAACAACAATAATAATTTCTATTACAGTAGCATTTAGAGATTGAGAGTCCGTTCTGTTAGGCCCTGTCCATAAACATACTAAGAGACTGTCCCTGCTCTGAAGCGTTTACAGACTAATTAGACCAGATAGGCAAAGGTGAGGAGAAAGGCAAGCGTGCTTCTTCTTCTTCCCTTATTGCACATGGGGAATGGAGGCACAGAAAGAAAGTGACCTGTCCAAGGTCACACAGGAAGCCTGTGGCTGAAGCTGGCTGAAAAACATGGAAAAACTGTAATGAAAAAATTTTGAAAATATTTTTGTGACTTTTTTTTTTAAATCAAAAATTTGAATCTTTGAAAAGCATTGGCCATTCTGTGAGATGGCCAAAACGGTATCACCATTTTCAATTAGAATTTCATGATGCTTGACCTTTGGCAGAGCCAGGAATTTGTAGGTCTCCTGAGGCCTAGGCTAGACCACAAAACAATCCTCCATCTCATTAGTCTGCCCTTTCGCCTTATGTTGTCCACATCTAACCTGCTCCTCACACAAGTATCTCTTGCATCTTCCTTAGTCCTTCTCCTATTCTTCTCCTGCCCCCTCCTTCCCTACCATCCTATCTCTTTACTTATTCCTCTCTGCTTCTCTTTTCCCTTCCTCTGCATCTCTCTCTTGACCTCTCTTCCTCTTTCCCTCCAGTTCTAGCTCGCTACAATTCCCCTTCCTCTGCCTTCCCCTTCCCATCCTTCTCCCCGCAGCAATGTCTCTTTTTTTCTTTACTTACCCCTACCATCTCCCTGCTTCTCCGTACTATCTCTCCTGACTGCTTTTCGTCTATCCCACCCCTTCCCTTTTCTCTTCTCTTTTTCCAGATCCTTTTCTCCTTCCACTCCTTTCAGGAAAGAGAACACAAAGTGGACTTATTTGTTCACAGAAGATTCCAGTACAAGTTTTCTTCTGACTAAGGTTACCACCTGCTGATATTTTTGGATTGGAATCTCTTTTTTTCCCCTAACCTCCTCATTATCTTGTCTGCGAAATGTTCCTCTGCTTTAATGTGCCAGCATCAAAGAGACTTTTTGAGGGAGCTTTTCAGGTGTCTAGTTAATTATTATTTGCAATCTATACCTCATTAAAAGTCTCAGCAAATTTACACTTGGTGAACACAAGTTTTTCTCTAACTTCTGCCTGTCTCTGCTGCCTGCTAACATTCCCTTTTGCCTGGACTTTTAAGTTAAAGTTGTTTAAATGTTTATTATTTCTAGGCTACAATTACAAAATATAGAATAATAGATCACATCATACATTGTTCTTTGGAAATCATAGGGATGAATCAGGTATGGATCGAGATCTGTTCTCATGACTACACTGGGTCCCACAAAGTTTATTGTTTCCTTTATAGTATGTGAGGGCCAGCACATAGGTGTCCACTACTAAGCAAGGTCAGCCCCCTGACTGATGCAGCATTAGGCAGGCGCAGACATCCTCACACACAAAGCCAACCAGATTGCCCCCACAAAATCTAAAGAGCTTCCAATTTCCCTCCAGCTTGGGTCTGACACTTGGCAGCTCCCAAATGCCATCAGTGGGGGATAAGGAGACAGGGAGGCAAGACATAGCTATTGGAGAAAGGGGAGAACTAGCCCCAGCGATCAGGCCAGTGGTATGCCGTGACATCTTTAGTAAGGCATGTCATTCTACACTTGCATGCAAGGCGTGACCATGTCCTTACAGTGCGGCCCTCCTCACACTGCTTGGAGGACGTCATTTTGTTCACAAAATGGTGTCCTCCATGCACATTCGGGGGCTGGACAGAATTGTCCCACGGGTATAGCTGGTCAGGAAGTCATAGTCCTGGCTTTCATAGCATACAATGCATGTGTTGCCAACATAGAGGGCACACCACTGATTCAGGGTACTAGTGGTGTGAGAGGGAGAGGGAGAAGTCAAGACGAGAGACTGTGTTCAATAGCACATAAAGTATCCTGTAAATATCAATCTCATTACTTTCATTACAATATTTGCATGGTCCTCATGTCATCCTGAAATGTGCAAACAGATTTGAACTCAATTACACCAGTGTGAATTCAGAGTGACTCCTTGGCACGTCCCCAGCTTTATCCTGGTGTTACTGAAATCAGAATTTGGCTCTGTATCTCTTGTTTCAACCAGTGGGAGGGACATGTGCAGGAGAGTTTTCATCCAGCTGTGGAAGGTGGGAGTCCTACACCACGCCTCAAAATAGCACAAATCCTGCATACTCTTTTTAATATTGCACTTAGTTAGGGTTACCAGATAGCAACTGTGAAAAATCGGGACGGGGGGGGGGGGGGAGTAATAGGTGCCTATATAAGAAAAAGTCCCAAAAAACGGGGCTGTCCCTTTAAAAATGAGACATCTGGTCACCCTACACTTAGTTCCCTTCCAAATCCCCAGCATTAGATCCCACAGCCAGTGAAGTGTGGATTATTTTATGTATGGGGGGAGGCGTTTAGTTGCTAATTGGGCTCAAAGTATGTTAGCTTTGATTTTTAATGTGCTGTAATTTGATAACTAAGCCTCAGATTCTGCAGTGACTGGATAAGAAGGGTTGCTTTCATCACATTCTGCAGATATTTTACAATCTCAGACTGTTTTAAAAATGTAGTATATATTAACCTTGACCTCATCAAACTGTGAATCTTCTCCTTCTCCTTACTCTAGATCCCTAGAAATAGCTATTTTGCAAGGGACTTTACATATCAAGTGAGTTTGTAGATACTTTTCTTATATTTGTCATGTTTGTACAGTATCCAACGGAAAACTGAATCGAAGACAGTGAAATCCTATTCAAATTCTCTTCGATTCAGTTTTCCCCAATTTGTTATCATCTAAACAATTTACTACCAATAAATAAAAAACCATTGCATCACAGATTATTAAGAGCAAATACCTGCATTATTGGTCTGGTTCAAAACCCATCAAAATCAATGGAGCCTTTCCATTGACTTCCAGGGGCTTTCAGTCAGGCCCCATGTATCGGGTCTCTAAATGGATAAATTAGCTCAGATATATTAACTTACCAGAATTCTTCAATAGCAATTTGTATATTGCAAAACACCTTGTAAATAAATGAGATTTCCTTTTTATTAGAAATGTGTTATCATGGTGCAATTATGGGATTGAATGATGTTAACAGAAATATTAGGTCTTGTGATTAAATGTCATGTGTGTACATAAGCCTCTTTCATTTTGAAACTCTTTGACTCGAGAGCCCTGATTACTTTCATGTTTCTGCTTCATTATTCCACCCTCATACTGCCAAATTGGGCTGACCAGGCTTGCTACTAGCAGCCTACCTGTGAAAGGCAGCTTGGTACATTTCCCCAGCAGGATTGTTTCAGTATAAAACTATTATCACAACATACAGTGCAGCCCGATGGCAATGGCTCGATTCAAACCTTTCCTCATCTTGCTAAGAAAGCCCCAGGATCAACCCCTTTCCCAGTGCATCATCCACCAGTAGCTGTAGATTCTATTCCCTTTCGTGCTCTTATTGGCTTTTTTGCATCACGGGCCAGTTTACCAGCATGTCTGATTCATGCATTGGCTTTTAAAACCTGATTCTTCTCTCACATTGGTATAAATTGGGAGCAACTCCATTGACTGGAGAGGAGATTCGGACTCACATTTTTCTTGTTTGGCCTTGGCACCAGGTTTTTTCCTTCAATGAGAGAAAAATCATCGTGGTCTGGGAGTTCGTTAAGGCTCTGATTGAGCAAAATACTTAAGCACATTCTTAAGATCCATTGACTTTAATGGGACTAAGGCACATGCTTAGAATTCAATCCCCGTTTAAAGTGCTTTGCTGAATCTGGGCCGAAGTTATGCAGTTTCTGACTCTGTGAAGCCTGATCATATGGAATAGGCAATCCTTTCATGTATGCGGGGTTTATTCTGCAGCTCTTTTTGTTCAGTCAGTGCAATATTTTAGCGTTACTTTATTTTGGAAATATTTTCTGGGGATTCCCAATAAATTTGTGGGTTACAGAGACAGTTTAGAGGCCTGTGATTTTTTAAAAACGTTTATTTTACTATGCTTATTAATAATAATAATAATTAATAATGCAAGTGCTCTCCTATTTCAGACCAGTCATACTTACTAAAGATGACTCATAGGGTATATTGTTAATTATGCCAGTGTTATAGTATGGTGCTAACATCAGGGAACAGACGTCTTATTCACATTTCTGCTTCTTGCAAATGCGATGCCTCCTCTTTAACACTTTAATGTTTTCTCAGATGGCAAAATCTCTCAAACATTCATGTTTAACAATAATAATTTCATACAAGTGAATACTGTATTATATGAAATAATTTTGTATTCACTTAGCGACTACGCATACAACAGAGACCTAGCGGTAAAGACAAACGTTGAACTTATACAATGGGTGAGAATAATTAAGAGATAAGAAGCCTGGAGTTCTAGGAATGGCATGAGTATGACAAAGAATATAGTAGTAGTATTGGCCTCAGAATTAAAGAGATTTGGCTTCAACTTATATGCTGTGTGCGCACATATATGTATTATAGATGCAAACCCACGCCCCTGGATATGTATACATACACACATGCCTACAAAACAAAGACTTTCAATTTAGCATGTTCTGTATGGGTGGGTCTAATGTATTCATTCTTACTATGTACAGTGTTTTCATACATTTATTATCATGTAACAAACATTGTGTCAAACTGTGCTTTTTTATTTCTTCATATCAATTTTTTTTATTATTTGTAACTTATTCCTTCAAGTGGATTCTCTGTCGCTATTAGAGGCATGTTTTAATGTATAGTTGTATACTGACTATTCTGTGTGCTGTATTCTGCTGTTTGCATCTTAATTAAGCTGGTTATTACTGTCCTTAATGTTTTACAGTTGTTTAAAAACTAAATTTGTCTGGGTTTCAATATTTGATGCCGTATGTTTAAGATGCAGTATATTGGAGGACCAGCTGTGATTAAACAGACAGGTCCCAAACTTTCAAATTTAAGTTTCATGAGCAATGCCAGTACTTTCTTTTACTATTGCAAAATTATTTCTGTATTTTTAATAAAGAATTGCATTTACTTGGTTCTATGTATGTTTTATCTAATAAACTGTATTTTTTAAGTAACCGTCTGATCTCAATAATATATCTTTATGCATGCGTGTATACACACTCACACGGCATTTTTACTAGCACAATGCAGCTAGCTTGAAAAAGTCCCTGTGGTATTACACACTTCATGAGCCTGCAGCACTGTTAATGGTAGAATTACCACCTAGCCTGTCCTGTGCAGAGCTAGGCTCATATTTTTAGTCTCACTCCTTTGGTACACAAGCAAGGGATGGATACTGTGGTGTCAGCCTATTGATAAATCTCCACTGCAGCACATTAGCATCAATGATTAGTTGCAGGAAAGGCAGGTTCTCCGGGTTCTGCACTGAATCAGGGGTGTTGAAGCCGCTACACACATTGTCAGATTCCTAACGCTCTAAGCTGTAGTCATAGGGCTAAATTGTGGTGTCAGTTAAGCCAGGGTAAATCTGGAATAACACCACTAAAGACGTAACTCCAGTGAAGATAGACGTGCCAGTCTCAAGGCAGACTTGCCATTCTTCCCCTGCCCACCTAACTGACTAAGGACAGTTAGAGTAATCTAGCAATCTAATCTAAAGGGCCTGATGAAGCTCCAAAAACCTAGCCAATTGCCCTAAGAAATGCTGTCCCTAGAAAATAAGCAACGGTTACACTTTTGCACATTATGGCACCTGGCTGCCTCCACTATATCCATGCATTAAATAAACCGTCTCCTCTTCTTTCTCCCTCATTGTATTTCCACCTCTTTAATGCTACCAACCCATAGGCATGTTGTTACTTCCATGTAGAGCTGGCAACTTTCACATACACTAAGTTCACGGGCACTAAATGTTTTAGCGGAGGAAGAAAAGCTGCCTGGGATGCTAGTTGCTCCACATCAGAGACGGTCCCGCACTCAGCTGCTGTGGAGGAAAATGGAGTTCCACTGGGATGCTGCAGCCCCTGCCGTGTCTGAATAATGCCTGACACTACATGGGGTTCCTCCCCTGCCCTATTTCACTACAGCTAACCCAGCCCTACTCCTGCCCTGACACTGTAAAAACACTTTGAACATACATACTTGTGTGGGGGCAGCTCTGCTAGAAGTTTCTAACCACATTTGGACCCAGTCCAAAAAGTCATTCTGGCTAAGTCTTGTACTTTCTGCATGACCCTAGCCCTGTTATAGGCCTGTAAAAAGGCTAGTAGAATGTGCAGCATTTTTCCTGCGCCCGCTGTGGAGAACCTGCCCCTCTCCCGAGACAATCGTTAAAGCTGATGGGCAGGGACACCACTAACAGTACATATGCAGTTGCAATCTGAAGTCACGGAGGGGCCGCATTTCTCAGAGGGAGGTGTGCAGCTTCTTAGTGTCTGGTCTGTGTATCTATAAAATGCCAGTCACTGTGCGCTGAGGGGGCTCAGGATAACACCTTGGCTGTACAAACACAGGAAGCCACCTTCTTCAGAGTACTCAAAGTCTAGCGGCTAGAGCACAGGGTTGAGCCACGAGATTGGAACAGTGCTTGGGGAAAAGGCTCTGTATTATTATTCATTGCTATTTTTTTCTGCAGTAGGATCTAAGGACCCCAGTCAGGGATCAGAGCCACATTCTACTAGCCTTTTTACAGGCCTATAACACAGAGACAAGCCCTGCCTCAGAAAGCTCACACTGCAGGATATAGCCACCATGCGGCAGCTGAAAAAACAGTCAGGGCCTGGGTGACAGTAGAGGCATCTGCATTTCGATGTGCAATTCTATGTACTAGTTGCTATATAATTATTGGGGGTGATTTGTTTCCCTGTACAAGATATTGGGAGTGAGTTTTATTGTAGGCAAAGCTGGTACACCGCCTGTAGTTACAGTTGCCTGACACTTCCCAGTATAAGGCTACGTCTACACTGGCACCAGGGGCGGCTCTAGGTTTTTGGCCGCCCCAAGCAGTCATGCCCGGGAGGCGCCCCCGAGCCGCGGGAGCAGCGGACCTCCCGCGGGCATGACTGCAGAGGGTCCGCTGGTCGCGTGGCTCGGCTGGACCTCCCGCAGCTGCGGGCGGTTCGCAGGTCCGGCGGCTCTGGTGGAGCTGCCGCAGGCATGCCTGCGGGAGGTCCAGCCGAGCCGCGGCACCAGCGAACCGTCCGCAGTCATGCCTGCGGGAGGTCCACTGGAGCCGCCGGCCGAGCGTCCCCTCCGCAGTCATGCCTGCGGCAGGTCCGCTGCTCCCGGGGCTCCGGTGGACCTCCCGCAGGCATGACTGCGGCAGGTCCGCCGGCCCAGCCTGCCGCCCCCCCGGGAAAGGGCCGCCCCAGGCAGGTGCTTGCCCCGCTGGGCTCTGGAGCCGGCCCTGACTGGCACATTTGCTGGTAATACTTATGTCGCATAGGGGTGTGAAAAAACACACCCTGACCAACATAAATTACACCATTCCACCAGCTTCCCTCTGTCCAGAGAGCCCCCTTACAAGGAGGGTATACCCTGATGCGGGCTCTGCTCCTTTCACAGACCTGCCTGAATCAGACCACAAGAGTTTGTTTCTGTTGGTCCTAACAGTGCCCAGTAGCAGGCCTTTCCTTCTGATCACTGACTTCTATCTTGCATTCCTTTTTTCCCCAGTGACTTTTAAAACTAATATGCACATTTTGCTCAAAAGCAAATAAACCATCTTTATAAATACTATTACTGCTCTCCTTGAACATTTCCCCATGAAAGACTTGATGTTAGTCTTGTAGTTGCTCTTAACTAATTGTTAACCTATTAGTTGAGGCTATAAAAATTATTGAAAGGTCAAAGCTAAAGCTGTTTGAATGAGAAATATTTCTATACAATTCCCCTGAGATGAAATAAAAAAGCCCCTGCCGGCAGAGTGGCTGCCAGTTTCAGACTAACAGGTTTGAAGATGATGTTTTGCTAACAGCAGTTAATCAGTAAATTCCCATTACTAATAAGGCCATCACTCTTGGCTGAAGCTACAAATTACATGTTATGTTTCTCAGTGTCGAAGAGAAAATGTTCTTTAAATGTTGCATCTGCATCTATAACATTTAGAACAAAACACTATCAGGAAAAACAAGAGGAAAATTGAAAGAGTGTCATATACATTCAGCATCAATTTGCTCTTCTGTCACTGAAATTATATGTCTTTTTGTTCAAATATTTATTATTGGCTTAAAATGTGTATTTATGAAGGGAGAAAGCAAACACGGGGGGTGGATTCTGATTTCACTAATGGCTTATATCCAGAGCAACTTCATTGAAGTCAGATTTAATCAGTTGTAATTGAAATCAGAATCTGGCCCAGTCACTAGCACAATATTTTTTAAAAGCTTACTGTACTTACTTAATACTGACTGTACTTACTTAATATGATATGCTGGTTATGGGACAGCTTCTGCTCTCCGTTAAAGTAGTGTAAATCTGGAGTAATTCTACTGAAATTACAGAGTAATTCCAGATTTCCACTGGTCAGTACAGTCTTAGGCCTCAAATGTCCAAAAAGGGAGGGGGACGGTTTAACCCTTTAAAGAATTTTTTTAATTAATTGGTTAATTTCTGCTCTGTTGCATCAGAGTAAATCTGGAGTAACTTCCATTTACAATGGTTTAACTGAGAGCAGACTCAGGGGCAATTACCGGGATACGGAAGAAGGTGAGTACCAATAATTATAGGGTAGGAAGGAGTGTCCAATGTGGAATGTTCTTGAACTATATTTCCAGCTCTAGCTATTCAAATTCAGCTGCTACAATCACAGCTCATCTTGTTTGGTTCTGAATGATTATTAGTGAGCGTCATCAGCCTTGTGTGTCTCATTTCTGCCAACTCCCTGGGGTTTAACTCTGCTCTCCTCTACACTCATTGGCACTGGTGTGAGTGAGAGCAGAGTTTTGTCCTCTGAAATATAAATTCCATACAGATAGTCACAAAACAAACAAAATCCTGTGGGCCTGCCTCAGCCATCGCTGAGACTGGTTTAAATCTGGAGTAAATCATTTGGCATCACTGGAGTCCTGCGAGTGAGCTGAGAATCAGGCCCCTATATGATTACATGCCTGTGTTTTCAGCCTGCATTCAGAGCACCTGAGCCTTTCTGCCTTAGCCAGAGAAAGTGCTTTCCTATATCCATCAACTCCAGCCCCATTCTGGAATATATACAGAATGACTGACCCTTGTGGAAGGAAAGATGGTGTAATGGTGTACAGGCAGCAGACAGGAAATACTGTGCTTGGCTCCAAGGGAGGCTTACTCACGCAGTGGGATAAAACTGCAAGACAATAGTTGGTTTGAAGGCAAAACATATGTGACCCAGGAGAATACACAATATGTTCTATACGTTAAAGCCCCTCTGCTAGAGAGGCCAGTGTCTCTAACTGGCTGAGAGAGAGAGCACAGAACAGGATCACAATGAAGCTGCCGTTGTCAATGATACCGGAATGTCTTTAGAATTCCTGGTGCTGCATTTTCTTGGCACTGACTAACCAACCAGAGACATTTTCAGTTAAGATTTTGACCTCATCGCCAGCTGATGATGTCTTGTGTTTTCTTCTTCCCCTTCTTTTCTGTTAACACCCTGGTATTTCTTAGTTTCCTGCTGGGTGGGACCTTGTATTTTTTGGCTGTGTTTTTCTTTATATGTTTTATGCAGAATTTTCCCCCTTTTGGTTGCGCCACTGTGTGCTTCCTTCAGCCCAGTGAGCTTTTTTTAATTATTATTTTTCCTCCCAGCCTCCTTAGAACAGCCATGTTCCTCTCTTACATCTTAACATTTTCCACCAGCAAATTTACATCCAAGGAAGTCTTGTGAAAAACTCTGTCTGCATTGGTCTCCTGGAAACTGAGTATCAGCTGAAAGGTTTCTGTGTCAAACTGGGAAATTGTAAGAGACACAAAATACGTGTTCCAGAGAGCAGGTCTGGAAAGCTACAAATTTGTCTTCAGTTGTAGCTATGCCAAACAAAGGGAAGGAAAGGGAGCAGGAGTCTGTTTTTCGGTCCTTTCCCCAGTGCTGCCAATCACTTACTCTATATCTCAATTTACCCAGCTATAAAAGGGAGTTAATAATAGTTCTTGTCTACACTAGGGATTTTAGCCAGTGGGGCCCAGACACTGGTCTAGTTGCCCCAGTCCTAACCCTAGCGGCTATAAACTTGAGATCAGGATAAGCTGAACTAGTGCAAACTTAAGTTTACAGTGACTTTGTCTACCTACACCAGGGCTTTGCACTAATGGCTGTAATTAGGGTAAATGCACTGGGGGAGAAGGCCATAGTTTTGTCTTTCCCCGGGCGGGTTGTGGAAATCAATTACTGTACGAGCTAGAGATGGGCCTGAACAAAACTCCTGAACTGAACACTCCCAGGTCAGATTTGAACTCCATAGCCAGGTCCTTGCTCTAAAAAGCCCACAACAGAATCCAGAAGCCAAGCACTCTCTCAGTTGAGATCTGGATCTAATTTCTCAGCTCGCTTGTCTCTTGCTTATATGGAGCTTTGAGATCCACCAATTAAAGGTGCTTTACAAGCGTAAAATAGTATTAGATATTTTTCGTCACATTCGGCCACACTTCCAAGAAGAAATTTTGAACTGGATTCTAATTTATACCCATAATTATGTATCTACATTGCTTGTGACCGTGGTATCTCATTGCTAAGGCCATTCACAATGCCATATATATAGGGCCTTTCATTCACACATCCTCAAGTGTGACAAACTAAGGGCCAAATTCTGGCTCATTACAGAATGCTCCTCAAAACACATGCACATTAAGGACCAGATCCTGTGAGTTGCACAGTGCGCTCAAGGCCCTTCTCTTCCCTATGGAATTACACCTGTAATCCACATGGAGTTTGCCATTTGTTTGTGTCTCTGGGAGCCGTGTTAATACAGTTTCATTTGCAACAGTGACCAGGAAGAAAAAAAAAAAGTACTGATTGAAGCTCTGGTTTTGGCTCAAACTGCCAGACCAATGGGAGTCCTGCCTCTTCAGAAAGAAGCCAATGGTGGCTGATAAAAGTCACCAGAGACCTTCTGAAGAAATCAAAAGGTTCCCTTTCCCAGGAGAAAGAGATGAAATGGAATTTGGAACAGAGGTGTCAGATCATTGCCTGCAAATGCCAGTCACTGCTATTCACCCAGGGGACCCACTACTGGTGAGCCTGCAAGAAAGATGCCAGTTTAGCAACTAGAGCCTGAAGCCAGAGGTAAATGAGTTCCCTTATCAGGGCAGAGGGACTGCCTGATCCTGCCTGCCTCAGCACCTGAGGCTTTCTGGTAATATCCAATGACAATTTAATTAGATTAGTCTCCACAGCCTCATCTGTACCTAGAGACATTGTGGTTCCCGAGGGATCTCCATCCTATTGCTGTTTTGTGCTTCCCCTCTTTAATCATCTATTTTTCATGCCCTGTCTTTGCAACAACAGTTCACATTGTCTACAAGCCATCTGTCACATGTGCCCTTCCCACCGAGTTCCTGTTTGCCAAGGAGTAAGTAGTATAGTTAGCTAATGCCTCTGGGTGTGTTGGGAGTTAGCCCTTGTGCAAGAGGGATCCATTCACTGAGGGTGTTGGTTTCTGCAGCCTTTTTCTACAATTACACCAATCCTTTTCTATTCTTGATTTTCAGTTTCCTGAGGGTGGCCTGTCCATCTCTGGTGTTTTCACTATCTAAATTTGGGTGTTCATTGGTTCCTTGGGTTTGTGTAATGACCCCCACCATGGCTTATCAGCTGGGATTAAAGAGGAACCTACATAACCAAAAGGACATGGCCACTATCACTCGAACTAAAGAAGTAACTACTACCTGTTAGCAATAGTAGACTCTTATCTTCCTTGAGGACCAACCACAAGATGGAAACATAAGACATCTAGCCATTGTGTTACATAAGCGATGCCCCCATTACAGTAAATGGATTACTCTGGGTTTCCTTTAATATCTGCTGGACTTGTTAGTGAGGTCACTGGTTGTTCCTATTGCACAGACTTGTGAAATACAGGTTTTAAAGGTGAACTGATTCACTGAAGAACCAACAGGAGATTCCAGATCGCTGTGTAGATACCCAGAACTGCCGCACAAATTTAGCACAGGAATATTTTCAAATTAATGTCCGGGGCAATAGATTCTCCAGTTCAAGAAATAAACTAAACTAAACAGAAATAGAGTGATTTATTGCTGCAGCTTACTTAGCCACTGAATTCTCTGCTTGCATACTTATCAGAGCAATGAAGGTACCACACATTTGGCACTAATAAAAGCTCTATTAATGCTAATTAATTTTTACATTGTAGATTTATTACAAAGAATTTAATACTTTGCAGACATATGATGTAACCCTTCTGCCAGTCAGAGTTGGCAGCAACAAGGGCTGGGTTCAATATCTAGGGATTCCTTTTCAACACTACAACACAAAACCGGCTCGAGCCCCCACCCAGTGACCTGGGACAATTACACACCACCCCTTGGGCACCTTTAAAAGGTAATACTTCACCTCTCGCAAGCATAGAGTCTGGGTGTAGCAAAAACTTTTAGTAAAAGGAGGGGAGTAACTCAGCATACATTTGGGAAAACACCGCAACTAGGTTAATAAACAAAAGACCCACCCCCAAGTAAGTTGGGCAGTGTCCTTTTCCCCTCAGCATCTTAGTCCAGCAATCCAAAAGTCCCTTTAATGTGCCCATCCCTTCTCTGCACCCCACTCACAGTCGCTGTCCTTGGTCAGTGCAGCCCTAGAGTCCAGAGGTTCATCTGCAGAGTTCACCTCCCACCCTGGGTCGAAGAAGGGGTAAGGAGGCACCTTACACTCCGCTGCTTGGGCACTCGCTCGCCGCCCCACCAGCTTTTTGCTGCGCCCTTCTGCAGGGCTCTGCTCTGGCCCTCTCCACAAGCCACCCTGCTGGCCGCTTGCCACACCTCTCCACCAGCCTCCCAGCTGGCCATTCACCAAGATGTCTTCAGGGCCTACCACTTAACACAGTGGGGGGAGAGGGGGTCATCTCACCACTGGTGCATATTGGACAGTCTCTTGCATCATGTAACAAGACTCTCAGTTGACTCTAAATTAGCTCTGTTATTATACCACAGGGAGAGGAAGGGTCAAATGTGCCTAAGACCCTTAAACAGTACCCACAGCATCCAATACCAGCACCTACTACCCCCCTCACTGAGCTTTGGAACCCACATCCCCGATTCACACAACAAGGAGAACAACGCCTTATTATTCCTGCCCCAATAACAAGGAGACTGGGGATCCAGCACCAGCCACAAGTGACCATTTGGGCAAGCAATCCCATCTCGCTGAGTACCTCGGCCGGGTGGGTGTGCCCATGCAAATGAGATCAACTCCTGAAGTCCTTTTCCACAGCTCACCACTAGATATCAGGGGAGAGCTCATTCAGACTCTGCTTACAATTGTATAACCATATTCTATTTCTAGACTGTCTAAAGTTCCTGAATGGACACTTGTATTAATGCTCAGCACAGCAGGCATTGGCATTTTCATACCCACCTTGGAGAATGCAACACTGGGAAGAGCTCTTGATGTCATCAAACACATTCTCATATTGTGAAAACAGGAAAGGGCGAATCAGCAAGGAGGGGTCCATGCCGAGCAGAGGCAAAGGGAGTTGATGCAGGGTAGCAGGTTGAATGAAGGAGGTGGCAGAGTCAGCAAAGGACCCCCCTGCCCAGCGGAGAAGGGGCAGGGAAGTGGCGAGGAGGCCCAGGCCCAGTGGAGGAGTCAATGAGAGGGCTCCAGGCCATGCAAAGGAGGCAGAAAGAGCTGGTACAGGGAAAGTGGAGGAAGTGGAGGGAGCTGGCAAAGGGGGGAACTGGTCCAGTCAAAGGGAGTTGGCCGGGGGTGGGGTGGGCCAAGCAGAGGATGGGGAGAGCCCAAGGGAGGATTTGCTGAACTTCTAGAAATAATAACTAGCAAAAATGTTTGTGCGACACTGACAGACCCCGGGTATCGGTGGGCGAGATCGTACCTGTGGCCTCTGGAGCTTAGTGCATGAGCCTCTACTGCATGAGCTAAAAGCCAACTGGCCCTTAGCTAAGGCTGTAGCAGACTCATTAATCTCTTAGTGGTCTTGGTCTTAGATGGGACAGAACACCACACCTTGGAGGTGTGTGAGTTACACTTGTCCAAAATACAAAATGTCAGGCTTTTTTTGAAGTTGTAAAAGCTCAGTTTACTTTTATAAATTTTGTTTTCTTAAATTATCACCTTTCCCGGGGCTACTTGGTCTTACAAACACCCGAACCTTTTTTTTTTCCCTCAAACTTTCCAAATAACTTTTAGCATTAGGTAACGAGCAGGCCTGGAAAATTTCTTTTTGTGAGACTTTTGAATAGTTATAAGCAACTGAAAACAGAGAGATATAATCTAATGGAAACACTTTGGCAGCCTTTATGATAGCCGTCAGTAACACTCCAGCTCTAACAAAAACTTTCCTGAAGTCAGGCAGGGCCGGGCTCTTTAACCCAAGGAGGATCTTCCAGCTCTAATCTTAAGATAACAGCCAGCAATTCAGAAGGCCCTTTGGGGCTGTTCATTTCCAGTGTTTGGGGCATCTTGACCAGTCTCGTGTTCCTGCATCAAGCTCTTGTTCTGCAGCATTTTGACTGCACTCTAAAGCACTCTCATGTCCTCCTTGGGTACTGTGATAGGTGCTTCATGTGCACAAGATATTTTCACTGTAGTTGTTGTTTTATTATGATATCGTCTAGAAGCCCCAGCTGAGTTTGGGGACCCCCATGTATTGTTCTCTGTACAAACACAGAGTAAGAGTTAGTTCCTGCTGCATGGACTTCACAGGCTAAATAGACAAGAGGTGGGAGGGGAAATAGAAGCATGGCGAGCAGAAGTGATTTGCCTAAGGCCACAGCAGGGGCACATGAGAGCTTATTGTGCTCGTGTTCCACAAGAAATGTGAGCTGGTCTTCTCCTAACGCCCACCACCAAACACCAGTTCTGGACGTATTCCCTATTCTCTTATTCCACGCCCCCATCATGTCACCCTGGAACTCGACCCACATCATAGCTAGCAAGGGGAGAATGCTGCACGCTGGACCTCAGGGCTTTCCGCTAGGGCCTTCCTGATCAAAGAGCTTTGACAAGGGGCTTTGGATTTGCTTTTTGATAGAGGCTCACAGTACATTAGGTGAGGTATGTGGTGCGCTTGTACATGTGTAGATCCAAATTTTGCTCTCTGTTGCATTGCTAGAAATCTGTCATAACTCCAGTGACTTGAAACTCTAGTGAAGTTACTCTAGATTTCTATGGGCATAACTCAGAACAGAATTTGGCTGAGATACTATTTATATTAGACATATTCCTGATAAAAATCTAGCTGTTGGATTACTATTA
The DNA here is from genome assembly GCF_020497125.1 of Mauremys mutica. Classification (NCBI taxonomy): domain Eukaryota; kingdom Metazoa; phylum Chordata; order Testudines; family Geoemydidae; genus Mauremys; species Mauremys mutica. The sequence goes on along the minus strand of NC_059074.1, from coordinate 82,600,114 downwards.
AATACTGAAAAATTAATAATTTAGGTCCAGATATTTAAAAGTATCAAGGCATTGCTCCACTGAGTGTGGCAAGGCCTAACTGAATTTAGCCTCATTTTCAAAAGTGATGAGGGGCCAGCTTTTGAAAGGTATTTAGGTGTCTAAAGCTGCAGCTAGGCAGCTAGAGGGATTTTCAAACCGCACCTAGGTGCCCAACTCCCAGTGATTTCAATTGCAGTTAGACACTGAGGTGCATTTGAAAACCCCACTGAGCATCTAGCTGCATCTATAGGCACCTAAATACCCTTGTATAAAACTGGGCCTCAGTCATTAAAAATCACTGTCCAGGCCATCAGGAACTCTTTCTATTTGGTTATGCGTGTGTATTCTTTATGGCCTGAGTGTACACACACACACACACACACACGCACCACACACATCAACAGTGAAGTCAGGACTGTGGAGTCGTGCACTAGAAGAGTACTGCAGAAGGTCCTGGCCCAATAAAGCAAGCCCTTTCTCACTTTAGGAGGCCTGATCATCATAACTAGTTCCATTGACATCAATGAAATTACTTAACAAAGCGAGGGCCATTGTCAGGGTTTCAGGGCAACTGCACCTGTATTCCCCCTCCATGGTCCACTGCAGGAATGCCCAGTCAGGTCTCCGGCCGGCTGTCACCTGTGTCTGGACATGGACCTTCGTCTCACTCCCTTCTAACCACGGGTCTTCAGACTGCACACACCCTGCCCCACACTGCAATATCCCCAGCAAGGCAGTCTGATTAAAGACCAGCACCTATGCCTTGCTTTCTCTTCAAGGGCTATGAACAGAGTATTGCTAGCAGTTACAAGGTACCACACAGCTCTTTCTAAGCAAGCACCTCTAGTCTATTTGATTCGATTCTATTCTTTCTAAGCAAGCACCTCTATTCTAGTCTATTCTATTCTTAAGGAAAAAGCATGACAGAGAAAACATACCAAAAAAACCATCAACAAAACATATGCTAAACGCTTACAAGAGGCCACTCATCAGTCTTCTTTGGCCTACTAGGTCCCCATTCTTTCCAACCCTTCCACAAGGGTAGGGGCCCTTGGACAGACGTGCCTGTCCATTTGCTGGATCAGAAAGAAGGCCCCGAGTCAGTTTAAACCCAGACTTTTTAGGCCAAAAGCCCTTTCTTTGTCTGTTGCCCTCTGGAAAACTGTCTGAACCAAGCAAGCATCCCCCCAGGGTGGTGCCTCTCTGGAGGTGTTTACAACCTAAGAGATTCAGCTTAATCACTCCCCACTACTTTTGGGTCCTGGTGGCGCTGTGATAATCCTCCTCCTTCCTATCCCTGACCCACAGTGATACATAAACTTAGTACAGTATGGTCCCCAAAGATATTGCATGGGATTGTCCCAACTATGATTAAGGGTCTGTAGGAAGAAGGCTGTATTTGGGGCACATTTTTGACAGTATATTTCATGTGCTGTCTGCCACAAAGGTTATTAACTTTTCCAAGATCAGGGTCCAGATTTGTTTCCTTTTTATTATTAAACCAGTGAGCTATATCAGGCATCATTTTTCTACAGTGTTCTCTGATACATTTACTGCCAACAGGTGAGTTATGATGGTTTTACTATCACAAAAGGGAATAATTGTACCGCTACCATTCACTGTCGTGTGCTGCCTATGCTTCACTGATGAGTTACAAATATAAATGCATGGGACAGCAGAATGTTGACAGGATGCCAACAGTGACATAAATGTCTATTACAGTATATTGTAAAGACTAAATCAAACTGGCCTTACTCCACAAGTAGTCAATTATTTCAATGGGGTTACTTTGGGACATAGGTATTGTTGCACCTGACGGGTCTGTCTAGTCCTGTATTCTGTCTTTGCCAGTGCTAGTGGCAATTAGCAGATGCAAAGAAGGTGCAAAGAATCCCCCTAATAGACAATTAAAGAATAACTTTTCTTAACCCCCATCAGTTAGTGGGTGGCTTGTGCCTTGGAGCGTGAGGGATTACATCCTTATAACATAACAGTAAATCTTCTCATTAGCCATATAAAAGCCTAAATCTTTTTAAAAGCCTACTGAGCTCTTGGCCCCAATATCTTCTGGCAATGAGTTCCACAGGTTAACTGTATAGTATGTTTAAAAACAAACTTTCATTAGGGTTTAATTTGTTGTCTCTCCATTTCACAGAGTGCCCTCTTGTTGTGTTATGAGGGTGTAAATAGGAGTGTCCGATCTACCTTCTCTATACCATTCTACTTGATACTTCTATTAAGTCCCTCTTCTTCATCTCCTCTGTAAACCCAACAGTCCCATTCTTCTCTGTCTGTCTTCAGATGGCAGTCTCTAATCGTTCTTGTTACCCATCTCTGTCTGCTACACTTGTGTGAGGAAGGCAAGGTTGTTTTGATGCCTAGATCACCTATGGCCAAACCCTGTGAACACTCACTCACCTGGCAGCTCCTGCCTACTAATCAGTATTGACGTATTGCTTCCTTGACTTAGGCACATACCTGAGGAACCAGTGAGTCACTCAGTCATTGCCTGACTCCTACAGATAAAAAGAAATGTATTTAAAATGTGATATATTTTAGTCTAGATCTTCAGCTGGGGGTGTATCCTTGTAGCCCCATCTAAGTCTATGGAATGATACTGATTTATGCCCGCTGAGAATCTGGCCCATAGGGTGTGAATTTCAAAAGTAATTTAATTACTTAGGAGCACAGGCTCCATCAATTTTTTTTTTCAGTAGGACTTGTCCTCCTAGATCACTTGTGCACTTTGAAAAACTCCACCCTTCATGTACAACACGGGATAAATTGCAGTTGTTATTGTTTTTAACTCCTACATTTCATTCACGTCCAGTATTTAAGAAGGGTTTATAAAAAAGAGAACTACAACGATACACTGTAAAAACAACCAGTGAAAAAAGTAGATGAGAAATAGAGTGAATACAACAGTATGCAGATGATGTGGGGACAATGGGCACAAATAGAATGGAACATGGGTTTTTTCACTAGGGTTTATGGAGAATGTGAGCCTTTCTCTTTGTCTGATTACGCTGCCTTTCCCCTGGGAAGGATAAGTGTTACCCACCCCAGTTCAGATGGCCATTCAGCTATACCTACAAGGAAACAAAATCGTTGTAGAATGACCTTCCACGTTTCTCTAGTGTTAATTCTTTAATCAGAATTGAGGTGAATGTGACTAGGATAAATTATTCTTTTTACAAAATACGCAACGGTCCCTTATTAACCTTTAACCTCCACAAGGCAGAACCACCAGTCCTGCAAATATACACAGTGCTCTTAGATAGGGTGACCAGACAGAAAGCGTGAAAAATCGGGACAGGGGTTGAGGGGTAATGGGAGCCCATATTAAAAAAAAAGCCCCAAACATCGGGACTGTCCCTATAAAATCGGGACATCTGGTCACCCTACTCTTAGCGCCAAATACCCCCGGAGGAGGAGTCGGCTCCAGGGACGAACCCTGGCAGTGCAGCACAGCACACGTTGCCGAGGCCAGTGCAGTCCTTTCCCGGGGCTGGCGCCGTGCAAGCCCGCGGCTGACACCTTGTGGCTAAGAGGCAACATTTCTGCCCTTTTCCTACCTAATTAGAACAGGCGGTGACACGCATCAGCCGCTTTCAGGTTCATAAAGACAAAAGCCAGGACGCATTGAATTCAGCGCTAGCTGCGGGATGCTGGCTGATTCCTCGTGCACTCAACTTGTCTTCATGGACGGAGCCTTCACCGCCAGATGAAAGATTCAGCGGCCAAAGGCAGATTCACCGCAGCCCCGGAAGCGCGCGCATGGAGCGCCGCTTGGGGGCGCCCCAGTGCCAAAGGCTTTCTGCAGCTGCAGCCACGGTGGGACACTTCACCAGGAATAACAACTGAACAACATAAAGGCGTTTGCTTTATTTTTAAGAAACCAGCTGTTAAAATCAAGCTGTGGTTCAGTTGTTTTCCAGTTGAAAGACGGAATTTGGGTTTTTAGACCCAGGTTTTTAAAGAGAAGGAAATCCATGTATGGGCATTGTAGCCCTGGCTAGTTATCCCAGCAATGGCCAGAATTTGGTCACGGTGTTATACAGAGCGGGGTGGGAGAGCTGAGGCTTTTCCTGGCTGTGATTTCAAGAGTGACATGCAAATGCAAGGAGCGCTGTAAGAAATGAGGCACTTGCGCTCAAGTGCAACAGAGAAGATCATTCATTGGTGAGCTGAGCGTATTTGTGTAGGGAGCTAGTCATTGATAAATCCCCCTTTGCTACTGTGTACTGTCTCTGGCTAGATTTTTGTGCTTAAAAGGCCCCTTTATAAATACATTGCTCTGGAGGTTGTCAGGTCATGTAACAATACAGTTGTGTTTAGACTGTGGTTTTTTATCAAAGCTGCAAATGTGCCATTCGTTGTTTGTAAAGGCATCATGGGGTGCAGAACTTCCCTAAGGGAGTCACAAATAATCCCAGTAAGCCGAGACGCAGTGAAACGAAAAGTCTCCATTTCTACATCTTAAATTATTTTAATTCATAAATGATATAAAGAAAAATCCATTCGGAAAACAAATGTTATCAGCTGTGACACTGATGGCCTATTTGGGGCCATACCGTGCACTTTAGTGTACACTGACCACTAATGTCTCCTCAGATCTTCTTTGAAAGCGACTTTAATGATACTTTAGGCCTATTACCAGAGGAATGACTGGGAATTGTGGAGATTGAAGAGATTTAAAGGTGTGTTAATCTTAACCCTGAAGAATCTCTGTCAGAGAAGATAACACAACATTATTCTGCTTGTCAAGCGGAAACATAATATGTGCCATGAACAAGAAAGCTGCATTCTGTACTGGTCCCACCATCTTCAATTTCTCTGACTTTCCACGGTGGGCTGTAAATTGTTTGCTAGAAATATGTCATAAATAAATAGAAGTATCTTCTCTAGTGTGTCAGGGTTATAGGTTCATTCTTTCTTCCCAGCCATTTAAATTGCAAGCACTCTGCCGGTTGTAGTAATGATAGCAACCTTTCAGCCCTGCTGATCCAGCCAGCAATCAGTGGCAGAAAATCCACATGGCCTGCTGGCACATTTAGTGAACATAATGAACTCAGGTGACTGCCAGATTCAAAGGTGAACTTAGAAAGGGGCCTCATCTGATTGCACTCATGCAGTGTTTCATTAAAGGACTTTGCACACACCAGAATGATGGCGCATGGCCCTGCATCTTGGCTCTGCAGGCTAATTAGTCTCTCAGACCTTCTGCTCCTCTGGAAGCCCCAGCACTGCTGGACAGGACAGTGCTTTGTGTTCCTGGTGTCAAGTGGCCAGGTTCCACATCTATGGTGCTGGTATTCGGTTGGTCTGTATGGCTCTCATTTGGCCTGTAAAACGCAAACATCTGCTGGGGTTATGGTCGGTTTGTTGGCTGATTTCAGCAGGGGTAGTGACCTGCTGTACTAGTCGATTAGTTCTGGAGGAGCAAACTGGATGCGGTGTGGAGGAGTTTGAGAGAGCAGGAAAATCATTCAGCCAGTGAAAAACAAAACAAAATGAAATATATAAATAGGAGAATGTGGCACTGCGGTACTGCAGTCTGATCTGCTAGGTGAGACTAAATCCTGCTGTGTCCCTGCCATTGCACCTACTGTGTAGCATTCCCCAAACATTTCATTTCCTCGCTGGCCAGATATTATTTTCTAATTTATGTTGATAATTGAGCAGGTTATTTTATCAATCAAATAAGAGAAACAAACACCCAAAGTAAAGGGGAAGAGGAAGTAAATTACTCAAGAGGAAAACATTTCTTGCACCTACGCCAATAATACTCTTAATGATTTAGTCAGGGAATAGTTTGTATTAAGTGATATAAAATTAATTAATTCACTGTAATAGTGCTGATCACAATGAAGTGTTTTGCTATTAATGTGGATGTCATGTGTCTCTCCAGAGAGATGTCACTGTAATTCAGCAGAGTGAAAAAGGAAATGTATACAATAAATTCTGCTCTATGCTACCCCAGTGTGAAGCCAGAGCAATTCCACTGATATCACTGTAATTACTCTGGATTGACATTGATGTAAGTGAAAGCAGAATTTTACCCTGACACCCTACATTTTCATGTTCCTGCCACCTTTTAAAAATTCACTAACACTGACCCTGGTTTTCCTCTCTCTTACACCAATGTGAATCTGTTGAAGTCAATGGATTTACATCGAGAGAGCAGAGTCTGGCCATTCATAAGCAAAATGTATGTAATTCTTCCCATGTCAGTTCTGTTTCAGTGCAATATTTTGGGTAATCATTTGTAGATGAGAACTACCCCTTCCAGGATTCTGTATACACAATTAACATTTATATCCAGGACTACCAAGCAGTAGGTATACAGATACAAGTGACTCAGCATGACCCAGGAAAAGTAGTGTATTTTTGGCCCAATCGGGCCATCCTTTACAGGCAAAACTCTTATTTAAGTTAATGTAAGTATTGCCTGAGTAAAAGCTGCCTGGTCTGTTAAATGTTTTTCTCAGCTGCTCAGTTCAATTATATTACTTCAAGAAATCGAAATGTGTTATAGGGAAATCCTGTATTTTACACAGTGATTTAAATACATATACGAAAAGCCACTGCTGTTGTTCCTCACTGTCCTATAATTTCCCATGAGTGTAGATTGGAGGAGAACCAGCTGTCTTATCTTGATCATATTCCCAACCTTTTCAACAATAGCATTTTTGGCTGTCACTCAATGGATTAAATTATAGAAATCATTTCATGAAATCGTCCACAAGATTTGCCTTTCTGAAAAATGTTGTGTCAGGCTGGATTATGGTGCCAATCCACCCAGGTTCTCAGTGATCACTTCCCCTGCTAATACTGCCCAGCGCTCATGAAACTGAATGGCATTTGAGCGCCTTAGGCTCCTATGAAGATCCCAGCCTGAGCATCTGTTAATCAGCACCGCTTGTGGAAAAATCCTATGGAGTTTAATAAGGATAAAACCAGGGAAGTTCTACAAGAATTACTCTGAAAGCTATAGAATTTAATGGAGAATGAAATCCTGTCTGTTGTTTCTTAGCCACCCTATAGAATTCGACAGCAGGGAGACAATTTTCTATTAAGTTCTATATGATGGCAAGGTTATCACTTTCTATTCAATTCTGTAGGACTTTGCTGTAAGGGATGACAAGTCTGAATGATAATATATGGCATCAGACATAAGGACAATTATCTAATTTATAGTCAGTACTGCAAAAGCCACCAGCAGTAGGATAAAATAGTTCTCCATATGGTACTCTGAAGCTTCCAAAATCTACAGTTAAAAAAACCCAACAACTCTTGTAACAGAAATCTTTCTATTGTATAAAAAATAGGGGACGATAGCAATGAGGTTCTTAAGAACTTATTGGAGGGAACAACCCCTTTGATTGCTCTGTATAAATACATAGCATTGGTATACAGGATTACAAGTATTAGATGCATCTTTGTGCTAACAGAGCTCATGTTTTCAAGTACAAGAAAACTCTACAGTTACATTCTGTGGAGGCTTCAGGATAGAGTTTGCCAAATGGAAAAACATTTGGAGGTTTGGAAAAATCTTGCACATAAATTACCAAAGGCACGAAGCGCCTGAAAGATGGATGAAATCAGAAGCCAAGGAAAAGCAGCGTGCATGCCAAAGGGGAAAAAAAAAAGATGCAATGATTTCTTTTAATGACTTTCCTGCAAAATGGAGAGCAAGCTTCCAGGGCATGTCATATTCTCATAAAAGCAGCTTGCTTGGTGATGAGAAATACCTTGTCAGTGGTGAGACCAAGCCCCCATTTTTCATCCTTTCTGCACGTAGCTCTGCATTGATTATGTTAAGTGCTACCCACTGGTTAAAAACACAGAAACCTCATTGTCTCTGACTGTGGCAAAGGCCAGCTACACACTTGTTAATTTCCTGATTTATGACACCATACAGAAGGAATTGAAAGTGGGCGTTTTTTTTAAACTATTAAAACAGAGGCAGATCAGGAAGTTTGTGATAAAGAAAAGCTAGGTTCTTGTCTGACATGTAATCTCTCTTTTGGCTTTAAGTAAAACTGCTCTTTCAAGGCTGTGCCATCAACAGGGTCTGGCTCAAGTTTCACCACTAAATCTTAGTCAACAATCTCTAATCTGGACACTGGGCTCGGGATCCAGGCTCAGGTTGCAGTTGGAAGCAGACAACAGTGGCAAGGGGGTAGAGGGGCCAGGGGAGGAAAAAGGCAACCTTTGTTTCACATCTGATTGTCCACGCAGGCCTGAGCTGAGGTCGTGTGTCATTTTTTTGTCATCAACAAGATAAAAGTTTGCACCACTCTGGCCTTGAAATTGCCTCCTTGATACTTATATTAAGTACAGAAAATATATATGTCCAAGAATCAGGGACACAAGTTTGTGGTGCAGCTCAGATTTGGAGTTCTTTTCATCTTTCTGACATGTGATACCCTGCCATAAGCTGCCTGCAGTCAGGTTGCTATGCAGATATACAATTTCTGAAAAGTTACACCAGGAAAACTAAAACCTACTGCTGGATTAGCTTTTCACAAAGAAGCAGGATAAAATGTGTAGCCGATAAACTAAAAAGGTGAATTAAACTTTCATGAAAACAATCTCCCTAAAAAAGGATCAATAAGTATAAAAGTATCTTGTTGCATTCCTGGCCTTTGCTCTGATGGCTTAACCCAGCTACTGTATATAATAAAGGAGATACTTTGTGTTTCATGGCAGAAAGTGGGGGGATAGAGGGGAAAGAAAAGCCAACCAAATTTCAACTCTCTTTTTCATCATTGTTGCTGCCTCCTGATCATTTTATTTTGAAATATAAAGACTGGGATAAAAAAAAATATTGTCCAGGGCGTAGAGCCAAAAATATGCCAGCACTTTCCCTCCTCACCCCACCCCCAGCCTCCTTAGGCCAAAAGCCTTAACAAAAGCTGTTTTCTGTGTGGAAGATCTCCGGGTCCTCCTCTCTCTTTCCTAACCCCTAACACAGGAAATGATTTTATAATTCACATTGTTAAGAAAGTCAACTCCCCACCCCCATTCTCTGGAGGTCAACCTACAATCAGGCTGTGGCCCATCTCTTTTCCTCTCTGACCCTTTTGTGTCAAGCTCCTCTACCTGACCCTGCTTGTAAATCTCTCTTTGGACCTCTCCACCAGCAAGTCAACCGGCAGGATTTCCCTAGGGCTCTGAGGCACTTCTGTTTTGCTCCTGGTGACTGCTCCAGCCACTCCCCAAATGCTCCGGCATCCTGAATGACTGCTGAGTGGGTTCATTTTTTCTCCTGGTGGAACATTCCATCATAGTGGAGACAGTTGTTCATTCCTTAAAAAGCTACCTGTACACTAAAAAGAGCACTGCAGAGGGGGAGGAGAGGAGCACAAAATGATTTATAATCCATTAATACATACCACTGAGGTGTTTTTTCAAGGGCCCAGACTAATAATAACAATTAGTAGCTAATAATTCTTCACACTTCGCACTTACGGAGTACTATTAATTCTCAAGGGTGGGTGACATGGATAAGTCATTTATGCTACCTGAGCCTCACTTGCCATCTTAAAGCAGTTAAAATCTTGCAGTGTCTTGGATGATTATTGCACTTAATTTGTATAAGGTCACACTCCTGATTGCGAAGTCATTTTTCATTCAGTGCTCAGACTGAAGACAATGAAGTTCTGCCGGCGGAGGCCAGGAAATTAAAGACTGGGAAATTGAGGAGCAAGGAAGTGATGTGACCTGCCCAAGGGTCACCCAGCAAGTCAGTGACAGACCTGGTAATAAGCCCCAGTTCTCCTGACTCCTGGTCCAGTGTTCTATTCAGTGGGCTGTACTGCCAAACTTTCAGGCCTGGCTACCACAGAGGGCCTGATACCCCACTCCATTACTTCACTGAGTTATTCCCATGTAAAACTGGAGTAAGCACAGTGATGAATCAAGCCCAGAGACTGTCTATTGACTTTATTATCCACGCTAGATGCAAAATGCCTACAGGCTCAGGAGTGTGTCCTTATAACAATGACTACAGCAGGGGTCAGCAACCTCTGCCACGTGGCTCACCAGGGTAAGCACCCTGGCAGGCCAGGCCAGTTTGTTTACCTGCCGCATCGGCAGGTTTGGCCGATCGCGTCTCCCACTGGCCGCGGTTCGCTGTTCCAGGCCAATGTGGGCTGCGGAAAGTGGCGCGGGCCAAGGGATGTGCTGGCCGCGGCTTCCCGCCACCCCCATTGGCCTGGGACAGTGAACCGCGGCCAGTGGGAGACGCGATCAGCTGAACCTGCCGACGAGGCAGGTAAACAAACTGGTCCGGCCCTCCAGGGTGCTTACCCTGGCGAGCCACATGCCAGAGGTTGCTGACCCCTGGACTACAGCAATCATTCAAAGTTCTGCAGTATTTTTCTACTACTGTATCCTACAGCTCTTATGAGTGGCAATGTTTTAGCCTATGCCTATAGAATAATGGATATTATTATTTATTATTATTTAAATTTGATTGTAGTGTGTCCTCTTCTTCCAAGTAAAAGTTCCAGAACTGCTCAGACTAACTTTGCATTTCTCTCACCCACACCATGCACAAGCAGACACTGTTCTATCAATGAGGCACCAATGGCATGTCATATGTGTGTACTTGTTCTACCACACTTCAAAATGCTCTACCAAGGGACATCTTCCATCTGAACAGATAAGACAGACTTGCAAGGTTAGAATCTCTTCTGGCTTACATCAGTATAACTCAAATCTATTGACTTTGAGAGAGTTGCTCCTGCTTTGTACCCAGTGCAATTAAGATCAGACTCAAGCCCTCAACAGATAGGGCTGTAAGCTCGGTGCAGTGTCCTTGGACCCACAGAATCCAGATGTACGGTCGGGTTTGATCAGGATGCGATGGGGCCTAAAATAAAGTCATCTTAGGGGCAAATGCCACTGTCAGTTACACCTCTGTAAATCCAGAATCATTCCACTGAAACCAACATTTATCAGAGTAAATTAAAGCAGAATTTGGCCTTTCATCTGAACACAAATAAGAGTATCATAACTGTTATTAAAAGAAGCCTTGTGATTGTCTCACTACATATTCTGAGACCATTTTTAAAAGCAAGGCATCAAAGTTTGGGCCACCACTTCCATATATGGGCACTCCAAATAGGCGAGTGTTAATTTGGATGTCCAAGTAAGGCCTTGGGAATGAGATATCCTATTTAGATCATTATGTTGGTAAATTTGGCCCACAGTGACTATTTGAACAAAGCAAATTCATTTCAAACATTTAGCAAGGAAAAAATTGTGAAATACTTTCATGTGATAGGACATTTTACTTCACGAAAGTGGAGTAAATATTTTTACATTTTTTATTTCATTCTGAATCCCCCCCACAGTCAGTACAGAAGGTAATTAATTCAGGATGTTTACAGGGCTCTGTCCTGCTTTTTTTGTAGTCAAGAGAAAAATTCTCATTGCCTTCTATGAGAGCAGGAACAGGCCTTTATTCAATGAGAGCCTGTGCTGCGGTCTCACAAAAAAACTCTTGTTAACTTAAATAGCAGCATAAAGAAACGCAGGCCTGAGATACAGTTTGTTAGAGACCTATCTAAAGCTTCTTCTGTTCACCCTGTGAAGATATTCTATGTATCTCAGAACTGTGCATATGGAAGAACTGGAATGACTTCTGTTACGGGTAGGAACCTACCTGTGCATCTCTCAGGGCATCCTGCCTTTCTTTGTTTGCCTTCTAGGTAGTAAACTCTCTCAGAAAAAAACTGGCTTGGTCATTATGGCTATATTGTGTGTAATAAATAATAATAATAGTGAGCAATCATAATGGTGTGCTACTTTGCTGAGATCCCATTAATCACAAAGGAACAAATGTATCCCTTGGTAATGCCACTCATTTTGTTGGGTTTGTACCAGGAATGAATTTGGGCTAAAAAAAAATAAAGGTTTTCCTTTGCATGATGTATCATACCATTTGGGCTACAGTTAGTTGAAATTTCATGTGTATTCAGACACTTCGTCACTGGAGTACAGCTGTAGATGGCAAACAGTGACCAACCAGACTACCCAAACTCTGGGCTAGAAATTGTGATGATTTGATAAATATTATCTAGGCAAATTTTCACAAATCCAAAGTTTTTGTGTAGCCCGCCTTCAAATTGTATTGCTTTCTGAACCTCTGGCTTACCTTATGATTTTTTGTACTTATTTTATTTCTGGAAAAAATAATTACAAAGAAAGAGAGAGAGATTGTAATCTTGAAAACAAAAGGGTTTTCAGAAAGGTCAACATGTGTGCTAACAATCCTGGACAACTGACAAAAGCAAAATCAATATACACAGCCATCCTGTCATCGCCAAGTTCAGATGATTAAATAATTAAAGATACAGGAAGTTGCTTACTAGGGAGGCAAGCTTTGGTGTACAGTTCCTTCAGAGTTGGAATGTGCAGTACCTTGCTTGTTGTGCTTACCATGAAGTGTAAATGAAATCATGCCTTCAGAAGCAACAGAGCTCACCAGACATTTCAAAGTCCTCTAACAGTGAGGAACCGACATTTGTGAATCCATATAACACTTGAAAGGTGAACACCACTGTATGATATTATTCAGAGCCCAATACGTGGGAGCGTGTGTAGATATTACAGGGACTTAGGTGAGAGTTCAGTGTGTGAAGATACTTAGAATTGTGTCCTTACAGAAGATGGAAGAAATGAGTTGAAGCCTCAATCCTGCAGTGCAGTGCAATCAGGCTTCAACACTTGCACAGAGCTCCAATCAAGTCAATAAGGCTCTGCCCAGCGTAATGGTCCAACCATATGGTCCAACCCTTGCAAGATCAGGGCCTAACTCAACACTTTGAAGTGCTTTTCTCTTCCATGATCACTATGGAAACTGACAAATCATCAGAGAGAAAACAGAGTGAACATAGATTCAGCCTCTAAGAACCATCTGTCTGTCTGTCTCCAATGGTTGTTTCTTGGTTTATAAGCTTTGGGGTCAGGGACTGACTTTTTGTTTTGTATTTGTACAGTGCCTAGCACAGTGAGTTACTGGCTCGTGACTAGGGCTCCTCAGCAGTACCTCAATACAAGTAATAATAAAAATAACACTTGTCAGGGTGTTTTTGTTTTTTCGATTTCAGATTGAATTTTGCTTGATCTGTGGTCAGTCAGGGAGAGAAAAGAACAACTTTATGTGCACAGGAAAAAAAATAAAACAACAGCACATTTAAGTGCATTTTTTTTCTTGGAGATTTATTTTCTTTCAATAAATCTGACACCAGTCAGGGAGAGAGAGAAGTGTTGTGAGCCCAGAGAGAAAGTGAGCACATTGAAAGTGCTTCGTGTTCTTGTTTTCTTGGAGATGTTTCTCTGGTAGCTCTTAGTAACTTCCCCTAGGCTCAGGAGCTCTTTTTTTTTTTTTTTTTTTTTTTAATATTTTTTAAAAAGCTCGCTCGCTCGCCTGGTGTGTTTTCCAAGCGTTCACAGCTCTAATAAATAAGGAGCACCTGTAAAACAGTAGCTTGACTTGTTAAGTGACTTTGTACAAAGGAAAATATAGAAATACAGTATATACATAGTGCTCATAGTGCACCATCACTACAAGGCTCTGGTGTGATTGGCTTTGATACCCTGCTCCCAACTTCACTGAGACTAATAGGGACACTTCTTTTGCAAACTGCTTCTTGGTTCCTAACAGCAGCCTTATAGAAGAGGTGTACTCTGAACACTTGAGAGTGAACAATTGCTTTATTCAAGTTAGTAAACAGTTACACTGAATCACAAGGTGATTTGAATTTTTTTTCTTTTTTGTATTTGTCAGAATGGGATACTCCACAACTGTCTTACCAATTCAGTGCCAGTATACATGCTCTAGTGTACTTTTGGACTCTTGGCTACAACTGTACAAGTGCACACAAGTAAATTCTACCCTGTTATCCTCCACCCACTGATTGAGGATCGAATTGCACATTTCTCTTAACCATGACAGGAGAAAGCAAACAGTGAAACAGAATCATGGGGGATCTTTCTCAATTTACCCCTTGTTTTCATTGGTTTGTCCATACCATTCTAATTATCATGAAAGGGCTATGCATATGGAGAGATTGTCTCACTGGCTTCCTGGATCACTGAAAATCATCAGGGTTGAAATTTCATCCAAGTCTTCCGTGACGCCCAGCAAATATTCCCCTCAGATTATTTTACACCTTGAGGGAATTTTGGTCTTTAGTTCAACACTCTTGCTCTGTTCCCAAATGGGGCGCTATTTAGGGGAATTTAAAGAGAAAGCTGAGAAGAATAAACATTTACTGAGTTCTCTTGGCATTCAGGCTCTGAAAAACCACAGTATAAACTATTCATGCTGCTTCTTACATCTGTCAAATCAAAAATTAAAAGCCATAAAAGTGTAACACTGAAAATATGGCATTAGAAAGGATAAAGGTGGCCTTTGTAAAAATAACAAGGAAAGTATATTAGCCAATAAAATATTCTAACTCTTCCTTTAAAAGTGCATCATGGGTAGGACAGAGATGACTCTGAAGCGTTGCTACTCCAGTAAAACCCCTTTCCCCCATCAAAACGTGACTAGGTCCAAAACCATACAATGCAAATCACGATTCTTGGTGTAGCAGCAAAACCACAGCAGTTTTTGAAAAAAAAAATCCATATCATTGTCCAGTCTCAAATATCTGAACCTTGAAGTCAGAGAAGGAAAAGTACCTACATTGGTCCGGGTGGTTTTTGAAATAAGAGGGAAAAATTCCCCAGCAAGAAACCAAGAGGAAAAAATGTTCCTCCAAGGAGAAGAGGAGGTGGTAGTGGGAATGCGGAGCACATTGCGTAAGTCCATGATAGGCTGTCTTCTGGGCCAAAGGCACCCGTGGGACTGAGGCTTCCTCTGAGAGACTTAATGAAAGGAAGCTGCTTTATTTGTTTGACTTTTAGCCAGATGGGGTGGTGAGCAGCCCAGCTGGCATCATTCGGTGAAGTGACATGGTTTGCTCTGATCCCTTTCTCCATGCAAGGTACCCTGTCAGTGAGCATTCCTGTAAAACAGACAAGAGGAGCTGGTCAGAAAGAGTTGGGGATGATTCATTGCAGGGAATGTATGCAAAAGCATGAGCTTGGGAACGCAGCTTAAAACTGTCCTATGTAAGGACACCAGTTTCACTGCTTCATCCTCAGGTATGTCTGCCTGATACTACCAGGACTGTGAGTATATGGTGAAGTCAGCAAAGCCTCCTTTGCAGCAAGATTTGTGGAAGCATATTAGAACATGGAGTAATTCTCCTTAAAACAAGCTAGGGAGAGATACAATCATCATTAATACTTTTTGCCTCCCTCCTTTTAGTCTAGCAGATCAAAGGTGAGTAATAATCTCTTGCAGTTATCCAGTGCTCTTCACCTATGGATCTCAAAGTACTTTACAAAAGTATATGTATCATTATCTCCTTTAAACAGATAGAAGGACTGAGCCATGGAGGATATTTGATTTGCCCAAGATCCCACAGTGCCAGGAATAATGGTAGCATTGGGAAGACGGCACATAGCTACTAACTCTCACTTGCTTGTTTTAACTATCAGTAGAACCTCAGAGTTATGAACACTAGAGTTACGAACTGACCAGTCACCCACACACCTCATTTGGAACCAGACGTACGCAATCAGGCAGCAGCAGACAAAAAAGCAAATACAGCACAGCACTGTGTTAAATGAAAACAAAAAAAAATAAAGGGAAAGTTTAAAAAAACTTGACAAGATAAGGAAACTGTTTCTGTGCTTGTTTCATTTAAATTAAGATGGTCAAGAGCAGCATTTGTCTTCTGCAGAGTAAAGTTTCAAAGCTCTATTAAGTTAATATTCAGCTATAAACTTTTGAAGGAACCACCATAACGTTCTGTTCAGAGCTCTGAACAAGCTCCACTCCTGTAACTCTGAGGTTAGACTGTATTACTGGCTGTCTCCCAGTAACTAGTCCTCCTCCCCGTTTTTAAGCTATCACAATTTAAAAAAATTGGAGAACTGGACCCAGCAGTGATAGGTGAACAACTCACCCTGGACACCAGTGTTAGAGTTTGGTTGTTTAGTCATGTAATTAGGCTTCCTGTGCACTTGTACTCTAAGCACATTAGAGGTTGTTAAAACACACACCGTAATACTGAATATTAGAGCAAGTTTAACAAATCTACACCATGCCCAGAAAGCCTTCTCATCACAGCCCTGCCTCCCTCATACCCTGCATGACAGACTTCTCGATGAGCCCCCTCTCCCTCCTCACTCAGGCCACGTTTACACTTACCTCCTGGGTCGACGCGGCGAGTTCGACTGCTCGGAGTTCGAACTATCGCGTCTGATCTAGACGCGATAGTTCGAACCCCGGAAGTGCTAGTTCGAACTCCGGTACTCCACCGCGGCAGGAGGAGTTGCCGGAGTCGACCTTGGAGCCGCGGAGTTCGCTTCCGCGGCGTCTGGACGGGTAAGTAAGTCGAACTAGGGTAGTTCGAATTCAGCTACGTTATTGACGTAGCTGAATTCGCGTACCCTAGTTCGACCCCCGACCTTAGTGTAGACCAGGGCTTAGTCTTCCCAGAGGAGTCTCTGGCCACATGTCCTAAAGATCAGCAACTCCAGGCTTTGGTGAACAGGCAGAAGAGAGGGCCAGAGCCCAGGCTCCTCACCTAGAATGCCCTTCTGCCAACCTCTTCAGTTATGCTATTATATAAACAGGGCTGACTCAAGCCAATGCATGGCCCCTTGCAAAGCCATGTGATTGCTCCCAGCTGAAAGCCCCAAGATGCAGTGTGACACTTTCTCTCCCCCACCTAACCCCACCCCATGCAAATCCCATACCATCTGAGGAGGAAATGGGTTCATTTCCATGAGAGTAGCGTGGAGACATGGAATAGGGGAGCAGGCAGTATATGCAGAAGTACAGAACTAGTGTTTATGGAGGGAATTAGGGGAACAGTGGGTCAAGATTACATATCAAATGGAAGGGCAGGGAGCAGTTATGTATCCCAGCGTTGCACAGGGAGATACCTCCCATTTTCCAAGGGGCTTCAGTTATCATCACAGAGATCTCTAGCTGCTGCTCATTCTCCCAACCATGTGGCATTTAAACATGCATATTAAGCCTCACCCTCGCTGCAGTGCCCCCATAACCTGTGCAGCTCTGCTGGCACCATTCACTGTGCCAGTCCTGAATATACTTTATGGTTCTTCCACGCTTTGCCATGAGGACAACAGAAGTTCTGCATGGGACATGAGTACAGAGACATAGGGTATCAGAGAAATTCACACTGCAGGTAAGGGAACAACAATGCAGACTGAGGAGGAAAATGTTGCCCAGTGCACAAACGGAGACTGATAATATGCTTCAGGATTTCCCTCTAAGGTTTTAGAGAATAATGGAGTCCAAGCCATAAGATGGTCTCAGTGTGCACCCAAAGCACAGGGACTGTTTTACAGAATTAAGAAAATACACATTAGCTTATTTACTTTTATAGTCTTTGAGATGAAGTTACAGGTAGGGAATAGGCATGCAAGAGAGGTAGAAGATAAAACTCCTTGCATAATACTGTAACTCACACTAGCAGAGTGAGGAGTTTGTCCCTTCTAGGGGCCAGTCCACATAAGAGGTTTATGGATCAACTACTGCCTCTAATTAATGAAGCTACAGCCCTTTACCTTAAGCAGTAGAGGCTCATGCTTTGAGCACTGAAGGTCCTCCTGGGTTCATACCCTGCTGTCAGCCTAAGCAGAGTCAGTTACAATAGTGTTTGTGATCATCTTAGACACTTGAGCTGCGCGCTCTGTGGTATAAAACACTACACACCTATATATATAGCGAGAGGGTATAAGACACTAAAGGAAAACAATTTTTGCCATTCTTACTTTTTTCAGTCTTCAACTCCAACCACAGCATCAGATTGTTCAGAAACAATATCGTGACTGAGAATTAGGCTTAGTCCCGGGTGATCATTGATGTGGGCTGGCGGAGCTTTCCATCTTTTAACACAGTACTTAATTCAACCAGGCAATGAACATGAAAGCTGTTGATGCGCCAGAAGACGCCTGGTTCATAAATGGCCTCAGAGTGAAGGCAAGCCCATAATTTTCTCAAGGAGGCTCTGCTGAGGTCATAAACCACAAGAGTGCAGCTGAAAGCAGGCATGGGAGCATGTTCAGCCCTGTAAACACGCTGGGGTCATCTGTTATTTGTAATAGCTCAGTGCTTTTTAGCAACTCTTCAAGTAGTTCAAGCTTTACCATTAAAACCTTCCCCTTTGAACAGTGAGTGATTTATCTTTCCTCTCCATGAAATTACAGAAAAGGCACCACATCACTACAGCCAGGGGAAGCATTTCTGCACACAGAGCTCTGACATTTTATTTCAGAGGGGACCCAAATTCAGGGAGAAAGTCAGCTGGGCTCAAATTCAGAGTTCCTTACACAGTTCTTACCATGACATACTCTCATTAATGTCAAAGGGATTTTTTTTTCATTCACATCCTGCAAGCTCTGGGTCTTTTGTTAACCATGGGTCAGATATGCAGACCCTGGCTTCCCACTCTCGGCAGTTGGAGCTGTAACCTGTACAGACCTTAAAAATCCAAACAGGCATGCCTGGGACTTACTCTGTGTGGCCGAGCAAGGGCTAGAGACAGTATTGTCCTAAGGGAACTGTGTTATTGAATTGTCATAAAGATACATTGGAGTTCGCATGTAGATAATGCAATGGTCGCTGTCAACTAGGGTGACCAGATGTCCCGATTTTATAGGGGCAATCCCGATTTTGGGGGCTTTTTGTTATATAGGCACCTATTACCCCCACCTCCATCCCAATTTTTCACACTTGTTATCTGGTCACCCTACGGTCAACTTTATATTTAGAGAAGAACTTTCTGGGAGAAACTGGGAAAGAGCTGTTAGCTATTGCTTCTCTGTGTAAGATCTGTGCCTATTCCTAGAAAAGCCTTCAGTGAAATTGCACCAGGTTAAACTAGGTCTAACTCTGGATCCTCTTCTCTAACCTAATTTAGTCTATCCATCTAGACGAGGGTATACTATTAAATTACCCACTGGAATTGATAAATACCAATCATCTGACAAGGCTATTAGCCTGATCCTTGTCAGATGATTAGAGCCAGGAAATATAGCTGAGACTTTGACTAGTACTCGTGTATGTCACAAGTCAACTAAATCACTGGCAAAAATGGAGCAAATAACACCCACAGAGTCCCTCGGGCTGGACAGGAACTTGGGAGTTAACAGGAGGTGGTGGTTGCAGTGCTTCCAAATTTACCAGAGAGCAAGTCCTATGGAAGAGCAATGGGAGAGAAATCCCACCCACAGGTAGCAGCCGAGCAGGCAGGTGAGACCATTGGCCACCCTTAACAGCACTCCTGGGCTTCACACCTTTCATACAGGAACGACAATCCAAGTATAAGGAGGAAAAAATCCTACCAAACAAAAGAGGGAAAGGAAGAGCAGATAAAACCAGGGACACACAGGTAAAGGAGAGGGAAGAAAAAAATAGAATCTTTTGCCAAAAATGTCACACATGTTGCTCTGTGAAGAGAAAAGAGGCTGGGGGCAGGTGCAGGATGAACAACAGCATCTTGCTCTGAGCCCCTCACCCCACCCAAATAAAGGAGAGTTGAGATGGAGGCTCCTCTCTTTTCTACACTGAGTCAGGTCACGTGCTGAATAGCACTTCAAAGCTGAACAACGATATGCTGCCATGGGAATTTTGTGGGTCTTTGGCACCTCTGAAAAGCAAGCTGAACATCCAAAAATGGAGGTACTCAAAATCTGTGGCAAATTTTGAAAATTTGTCTGCCTAGCAATAGCACTTGTTACCCTTTTTTATTGCTCTGGTTTTTGCTCTGATCCGGTTCTAAGGAGCAGCTGTGACTACTGCAGCACAAAGACAGATAGAACCACACTGTACGGATGTTATAGACATGGCTCCCAGCTCCAGGTGAGGTAAGGGAACATAAGGAGAGGATAAATGGAATCTCTTCTCCCCCTTATATCCTAAACGCACGTGGCCCCAAGCACAATGGGACCTTCATAAATATTGAGCCCTGAATCCATATGTAGCTTTCCTTTAAAGCCAATGAGAACAGATTCATGTGTGTGCATTAGTGAGCAGAAATTGGCCCTGTGTTAGGTTCCATGGAGTGGGGATTGGGTATGGTGTGACTGTCACCCTATAACATGTAAAGGGTCAGCTTTAGGTTATTATTTTTTAATTTGTTCCACATCCATGGGGCAGGGCATTTCTGCTCCATATTTAGGACTGCATTTTGTTTTCCAGAACTGCTGTAATTTGGATCCATTGGGCAGTCTGTGCCCTAGCAGGGAGCAATTATTTTTTAAACTTTAAACATTTTTAACATCAGTGATCAGCTTCTTGCCTGATCTTGCTGAAGTGCATTTCTTTTCACTTTTGCGCTCCCTCATGGTTTTGTGTTATTAAGATCAGGAGGGCAGACACACAGATTTCAACCAAGATTCATAGATTGCAAGGGCATTTGCAATTATTGTGATCATCTAGTCTAAACTCCTGTATAACACAGGCCTTCGAACCTCCCCAAAATAACTCCTAAAGCAGATCTTTTAGAAAAACACCCAATCCTGATTTTAAAATCGTCAGTGATGGAGAATCCACCAAGATACTTGATAAATTGTTCCAATGGTTAATTACTCTGACCGTTAAAGAATTATGGTCTTACTTCCTGTCTGAATTTGTCTAGTTCCAACTTCCAGACTGTAATCAAGTTACCTCTTAGCCCTCTCTTTGTTAAGCTAACTAGATCAAGCTCTTTGAGTCTATCGCCATAAGGCAGGTTTTCTAATCCTTTAATCACTCTTGTGGCTCTTCTCTGAACCCTCTCCAATTTATCAACATCCTTCTTGAATTTTGGTCACCAGGACTGAACTCAGTAATCCAGCAGCAGTTGCACCAGTGCCAAATACAGAGGTAGAATGACTTCTCAACCCTAATCAAGATTCCCGTTTATGCATTCAAGGACTACATTCGTCCTGTTGACCACAGTGTCACACTAAGAGCTCATGTTCAGCTGCGTATCCACTAAGACCCCCAGATCTTTTTCACAGTCACTGCTTCCCATGATGGAGTCCCCCATTGCGTAAGTATGGCCTACATTCTTTGTTGCTAGATTTATACATTTACATTTAGCCATATTAAAATGCATATTGCTTGCTTGCTCCCAGCTTACCAAACCATCCAGATCGCTCTTTATCAGTGACCTGTTCTCTAAATTATTTCCCATTCCTCCAATTTTTGTGTCACCTGCAAACTTTATTAGTGATGATTTTATTTTTTTTCAAGGTCATTAATAAAAATGTTAAATGTCATAGGGCCAAGAACTGATCCTCACGGGACCTCACTGGAAACATACTTGTTCAATGATGATTCCCAGTTTACAATTATATGTTGAGACCTATCATTTAGCCAGCTTTCAATCCAGTTACTGTGTGCCATGTTTGTTTATATCTTTCTAGTTTTTTAAATCAAAATGGCATGCAGTACCAAGTTAAATGCCCTACAGACGTCTATTATACAACTCTATCAACCAAATTTGTAATCTCATCAAAAAAAGATATCGAGTTAGTTTGACAGGATCTATTTTCCGTAAACCCACGTTGATTGGCATTCATTATATTACCCTCCTTTAATTCTTTATTAATCGAATCCCATATCAGCCGCTCCGTTACATTTCCTGGGATCAATGTCAGCCTCACAGGCCTGTAATTATCTAGGTCATCGTGTTTACCCTTTTTAAACATTGGCACAACATTAACTTCCAGTCTTCTGGAACTTCCCCAGAGTTCCAAGATTTACTGAAAATTAACATTAATGGTCCAGTGAACTCATCAGCCAGCTTTTTTTCACATTCTGGATGCAAGTTATCTAGATCTGCTGATTTAAAAATGTCTAATTTTAGTAGCTTCTGTTTAACATCCTTCTGAGATACTAGCAGAATGGAAAGAGTGTTATATGATATGAGCACATCATCAATTTTTCCCCAAATACAAAAATATTTATTGAACACTTCTGCCTTTTCTGCATTATTATTGATAATTCTATCATTTTCCCATGGACCAATATTATTGTTAGGATTCTTTTTTTTCCTAATATACTTAAAATATTCCTTAATGTCCTTAACTCTGCTGGCCATAGATTTCTTCTTGTATCCCTTTGCTTCCCTTATTCAATTTTCTACAATTCCTAACTTCTGATTTATATTTATATTCATTACTACCTACTTCTATCAATGCTGATGAACTATGGCTAGTTCAAAAATGATTGTTGCTTATGTCTGATGTCCCTCCCTCACCCCCGCACCCCCGCCCTTACAGTTGTTGTTCATTCCTTGGTGCACTACTAGGGTAAAATTCATCCCATTCCCGTGTCTCACTTAAATCCTTAAAACAGAGTTTCACAGTGTGTAGGGCCCTGCATAAGTTTTTTGTGCTGAGGCAAATCCACTCCACATAACAATTTGTGTTCCTACACTCTCACATTAATAACCCTGTCTCCTACAAACAAGCAAAATCTTTTCCCCTTAACCAATTCTCATTTAATACAATTTTTGTGTAATTTCACACACATTTTAAAGTCTTTCAGATTTTAACACTCTGCAGATCATGATCAAAAGAATAATGAAGCTTCACAACATTTTCAGTTTTACTTTTAAAAAATCAGCATTTGTGGCCTCCCCACTCCCCATGGCACCATCTCCCACTGATATCACTGAAAAGGGAGCCCACTGGTTTATACTCTGGTAACACTGAGGGACACATAAGCCCGTATGCATAAATGCTAGGCCATGGTATGAGCAGAGGAACTCTGCGCTTCTAATCTCCGCTCTAAGACTGACTCATTCTGGGGCTTACAGCAAATCACTTAACCTGTCTGGGCCAGGCTCTGTTCTCGTTTACACTGAGGTTGTTTGATGTCACAGCACTAAAGCAAGGCTGCCAAGAGTCACGCTTCTATCGCAACCCTGCCACATTTGGCAGCAATGTGGAGCATTCCCCCAGCTCTGCTGAAACCTTATGGGTTGAGCAGGACTGGCCTGTTATTGCCAGTTTTGGCCTCCAGGAGCTGCTGTGGCGCCAGGGCTGAGCACTCAGACTCTCTGCCTCTTCTCAGGCTGCTTTCCCTGCTGGAGCCAAGTGGAAAAGGAGCAAGGAGGAGCAGCTGGCAGCAGCAGTGAGAAGAGGCAGCAGCAGGCAGAAGGTGAGGAGGAGGGGCTAGGGAGTGCCCCGGCTGCCCCACAGCCATCCCCACTAAGCTCCCTGCCCAGGCACCCGCTAGCACACACCCATACACCCACACTAGCTACATCTGCAAGTTTTGTGCACATAGCACCCTGCCCTGTGCTCAAGGATGGGTGTGTTGACCGTAAATTGAAGTTTAGGGTCATATGTAAATTATTTGCAAATATGTTAGCTGCCTCTAGCTCATTTACATAAAATATTATACATGGACTGGCACAGAAGCTGGTAGCTGGGAGTGAAGTCGGTCAAGTCACAACAATGTAAATGAGATCAGAATCTGCCCCTCTGCTTCAGATACCCTGTCTTTAAAATGGGGGCAACAATCCTGAGCTATCTAGCTGGGCTGTTGTGAGGGTTCCTTAGTTAATGCTTGAAAAGTCCTACGGAAGTGTTCCAGGTTTACTGCTTCCGTACAAACGTTACCATTTCTGACTCCATTTACACAAATTATATGATCTTGGGTTATATTAAAAGAGACATTTTAAAAAACTAACATTTTGGATTTCTTAATATTAACTACGCAAATCAAAATACAGCAGCCACAACAAAGACTTGTAGGTCCTAATCCTGCAAACTCTTGCCACCCTGAAGCCAATGGGACTACCTGTCTGTGTAAGGCCTACTCCCACAGGCATGTGTTTGAGGAATCATTGTAGTCAAGACCCTAAGGCTGCAACCAGGGGGCCTGATTCTGATCTCTCTCTGGTTTTACACTGACTTTAGTAGAGTTTTTCCTGATTTATACCAATGTAAGGGCCTGGTCCATCTCCCACTAGTGTCGGTAAAGCTCTGATTCATTTCAGTCATGCAGGATCAAATCCTGAGAACAGAATTAGACTCATTGAATTTAATGGGTGCAGGATAGGGTCTCAAAAAGTGGCCAAAAAGTCTTGCAGATTATGTTAGAGGACGGGATAACAATCAAGAATGCATGGAGCAAATAACTTTTAGCTGGAACATTTCACAGGTGCCGTGCCAGCGGCTTTAGAGTGTCCCTTGTGATTACTGGTAATAGTTTAAACTAGCAGTAATTGTTGCAGAGTTTGCCATTGTTTAAATTTTTCTACAAATATAGAGACAATATTTTTATTGCTGGTTCAGCAGTAATTGGTAAACTACTGCCGTATCATGCGAAATTTGCATCTTAATTGAACTCAGAAAGTTGGGGACAGCATTCAAGTCTGTAGTGACCTCATCATGTATCTCTTTTTCTGTATCAGTATTCGGACATCACTAGATTACCGAATTCCTGTGGGAAAGGGGGTTTTGGATAAAGTACTTAAAAAGTGGATCATAAAAGAGTATAAATATTTGAAGCATGAGCATGCAACAAATCATAATAATATAAAGATTTACAGCTAGCCACAAGGGCTCCAAATAAATAGCTGAAAATTGCTTTAAACATAGGTTTAAAATATCAATAGGTTGTTGATGGGCTGCAGAACTTTGCAAAGAAATCTGAACCAGATAGTTGTTTCCTTCTACACCACCCAATTTCCACAACTTTAAAAAAAAATGTGCTTCCATAGAGGATGATTGTATTACACAGTTTGAATGTCCAAAACAAGGACTGGAAGATGAAATGCAGCGGGGGTGGGGGTGTTCTTCCAACAAATGCAGTTCAGTCACTTTGCGTCTAGATAATTTGTTATTGTAGGTTGGCTCAAATTTAAGACAGTAACATTTTAGAAACACTTGGAAAACTAAGCCAGCTGCAGGAAGGATATTATTACAAATTGAGACACATGTTGTACAGGAATACCATTCTTTTCAAATACCAAAAATATGTCTGGGGAAGCAAATCCATGCAAATGAGACCGAGATGGGGCCTACTCTTGTAAACTGCTGAGCACCCTCAACTCTCCCAGGAGGCAGTGGGAGTTGAGGGTGCTCAGCCTCTCGCAGGATGGGGTCCATAGATTTAATACACTTTTTTTTGGAAGCAAATGTTTTATATTTGCTGGCTCTGTACCAATTCCATGTTTACTTGATTTGTTCCTTTCATGGGATCAGGAAATACACTCCCAACCCCAAGCCCTTTTCACGTGGGTATAGCATAGTTCATTATCAAAAGAACACAAACGAGCTGATGTACAATGAGGAGCACAACTGAGTAGCAAGGCTTCAATCTGGTAAAGCAGTTAAGAATGTGTTTCACTTTAATGTTTTGCTGGATGGGGCCTAACGATAGACAAGGAGAGTCACCTGGCAGTTTAGATATAAATGGGACTCTGTCACAATTAGTTCAACACTTTCCAGGTCAGGAATCTGGGAAGACATTATTGCTACTTCACATGAATCTCCTACCTGCTTTTTATGTGCATTTGCATTTTAAAATGGATTTTCCTAAATCCTAGTGCTCCCTGTTTAATTATGTCCATCTCTTGCCTAACTATTTCTTCTGGTTTTCAACCCAAGTTCAGGATTTTTGGGAGGCTAATGTGAGCTCTTAGGGCCAGCTCTAGGGTCAGAACTTCTGCATGGACATTTTCAATAGTTGTTTTTGTCTCCCCCTGCATATGAAGGCAATAATAACTTCATAATTTCTGATGATGTTTCTGCAAGAGCCTTCAGTTGTTGTGGTAAAAGATCCATAAATGTATTGCAGAACAGCTGCCTGTTCTGATTTCTGCATTTGAGCATGAGCTGTGATTTTTTCCAGACTTTCCCTGTGATACAGAAACCTTGTGTTCAAATAGTACAAGAGTAAATGACAAAATGAAGAGCTTGATTCTCCTTTCATAACCATTTTACACCAACTCCACTGAATGGAATTGATGTAATTGATGTAAACAGGATAATCAGGTCCTAAATGTGTCAAAATGTTTATTTCTTTGGGGCCTGATAGCAGAATCATTTACGCAAGTAACCCCATTGCTTACAATCCATCTGGATGAGGCCTACTCACATGAGCAAGGGTTTGCAGGATCAAATCATTGGTTTTCTCTTTCCTAAAAAAAGTATGGCTTTTCTTTTCTTTCCATGGGACGCCCACGTTTCACATGTGATGCATAGGGGATCATATCAGCTTAGTGCATGCTTTGGATGTGGTGTTTGTTTTGTTATTTTAAAATAAGCTCCTTCTCACAAAAGTCACAGAGAACAATTACATCTGTAGCGGCCAAAGTAGTCTTTGGGGTATCCCCATTGAAGTCAGTGGTCCCAGTCATGAAATATTTGAAGATCACAAGTGGCCTTAAATCTCAATGGCCCAGAACCGCTGCCTGCATTAATTGTTCTAGCTCAGTAGGAGCGATGACAGTTTACACCAGCTGAGGAGCTGTAATTTGTATGAAAGGAGGTGCAGGTGCTCGGCACCTTTGGAAATCAGGTCATTTTTACGTAGGTGGCTAAATATGGATTCAAGAGCATAGTTTTATGTTTGAAAATTGTGGCCTATGGCAGTTGATTCTGTGGAAGAGTAAAAGGATCAGATCCTCAGCTGGTATAAATCAGCACAGGTCCTTTGACTTTAATAGATCTGTGCTGATCTACAACAACAGAGGGTACGTCCAGACTACCCGCCGTATCGGCGGGTAGCGATCGATTTTTCGGGGATCGATATATCGCATCTCATCTAGACGCGATATATCGATCCCCGAATGCACTCCCCATCGACCCTGGAACTCCACTGGAGCGAGTGGCGGTAGTGGAGTTGACAGGGGAGCCGCGGACGTTGATCCCGCGCTGTGAGGACGGGAGGTAAGTCAGAATAAGATACTTCGACTTCAGCTATGGTATTCCCGTAGCTGAAGTTGCGTATCTTACATCGACACCCCCCCTTAGTGTAGACCAGGTCTGAGGGTCTGGACTGTGGTCTGCTACTTTACTCTCATGCAGGCTGAATTTAGTGCACGCAAAGCCTGACAGTCTAATGCCTGGTCTACAGTAGGTGGGGGATCGACCTAAGATATGCTCCCCCGTCGACTCCGCTTCCGCCTCTCGCCATGGTGGAGTACAGGAGTCGATGGCAGAGCGATTGGGGATCGATTTATCGCGTCATAAATCAATCCCCGATAGATATGGGATCGTACTCTAAGATGTGGGAACTGAAATCTAGTACCAAGTATGTCACCACTTAGGGAATCATTTCTCTGGGAAACTCTCCTTTAATTTAATATATCTGAGTGCTGTCTGCCATGGTGATTCACAATTGTAAGATCACTGTTAGTATCAGGCATTTCTTGAGGGCTGAACTTCAATTCCAGACAAACATGTACGTGTTTGTAATGTGAACAGTCTGCCCCAGAACGACTGGCAAAAATCTGGTTCATCAGATGTCAGGTATAGGAGTTATTTTTGGAAAAGCTTTCGCCTGTGTTAAATATAGAGGGCCAGTTTCTAAACCAATGTAAATCATCCTAGCTCCATTGAAACCAGTGGAGATGCATCAGTTAACCCCAGCTGTGAATCTGGCCTATAGTGCTGTGTCAACAAAGATAACTAGCAGGAACCATGTAAATATATAAAATATGTTTTTGTTTAGACATGTAGGGCCCAATCCTATCATGGTCAGTGCATTGAGGGGAGAACAGGATGCTGGTAGATCCACAGAAATGCTACAGTGAGGGCATCATAGAAAACTGTCAGACAGAAGAAAGGTTAATAGATATGTTCTCTGCCTCAGGAATCCCACCTCCCACAGCAGGATTTCTTGTGCTGGGCCAGTGGGGGGGGGGGGGGGCGGGGGAAGGAAAGAGATTTCACAGTGGGATACATATGATTTCAGCCCTGAAAAGAAGCATTCTACACCATGAGTGTCATTATGACCACAACATATGCACTAGCCAGCTGCAGGACTAAGCATATTACCTATTCAGCAGACTGTGAGTGCATGGGGACATGGTGCATGGGCCAGTGCAGTAGTTGGTCTGTTCTTAGCTCTTCCTGTAGAGCTACAAAGCTATTCTGCTTGCAGAGAGTAAGAAGCCCCCACCTCCTGCACCTGTGCGCACGCGCACACACACACACACACACACACACACACACACACACACACACGAAGGTAGGAGCTGGTTCTGAGTGTAGCCATGTGTGCCATTTAATTTTAGCCAAATGTTCTGTAGCATTTTAACTTGTTCACCTTAAAAAGAAACTAGTGTTAAAAATGATGCTGCCTGGATGTCCTATGTGCAGGCGGCCAACACTAACACTGCTAATTTTAGAAAGCTCACGCCAGTCAAATTGAAACAATTACACCCAGCAAGATATTCCTCTCACGAGCTGCATGCCTTTCTCGCACTGTTGAGCTGGCACTGAGGCTTTTTAGCTAGTTGCTTGAATTGCATCAAGCTAGACCAGCTTGACAGTCTACATCCTGATGGAGAGGCTAAACTTTAACATGGAGGATTATGTTGCTGATTAGCATTTCCAATAATCAAGTAATTGGTACATTATATAATCTAGAGTCTTGCCCAAAAAGGTCACACTTGCACTGATTCCTTTTTACAGCCATCCATGTTGCTATTCCTCAGAATCTGTCTGCCTGCCCAGAACTCTAGCATGGATGGATCTGGATCATTTCCATCAATAAATAGAATTTGATAGGAAACTAAATTCAGGAAAAGTTACATATTATGTCACATATGTTCAGATTTCCCAATTAGGGGAGCCAGAGGGAGAGAGAACTTTCAGGACTGTTTCGTCTAACAAGTTAATGAGATTCTGGGACCAGCATAATAATTAAACTGCCAGGGCCCAGGTTATCAAAAATAAGGGACCAAATCCTCCCCATGTTGCTTATTCCTACACGGGGACCGGGAAGCTGAGTGTGTTCATCTGTACGTGTGGCGTTTCCTCATCCCATTGCCAAGGGAGGGGGATTTTATCTCTACCCTCACCATGGAACAGGTAGGGGGGTTAGGCAAAAGAGCTTGTGGCTAGGGTCATCAGCACAGAGACCATGTGCCTCAGAATTGCCTTCTGTTCACACCCACAGACACCTATCAGAAAAAAGCTCAAGAAGTTGGTTGCAAATATATTCGGGGCCCTATCCTCCTTTTAAATCCAACAGGGCTATTCAAGTTAAACCATAGCCATGGAAGCAGCATCCTCCAGGCCTTTGGTAGCATGCCTTCTGGAGGAGCTGAACTGCCATGGCCTCCCACTGTCATCTGTTGCTGGGGAGTCGGGATTCATAGTGAGAAGGAAGAATTAAGCTAAAGGTGATGGTATCAACAGTAACATATTCAGTGATTGCCCATGGGGCATGGGGTTGGAGGCTGGGCAGCAATGTTTTGTATCTCCATGCTCAACCACTCTGTACCCACAGAAGATCACCCCTGTGGAATGTTCACAGAGGGGCTTCTTGACACTGGAGGCGGGGGAGGAGGGGGGATGGGACTGGGGAGCTGCCATAGACCTGACATCACCCCATGTGGGATTGCTGTCTTTTTATTTGCAGTGGCAAAGGAGAGTTAGCCCCATTATTGGGTTCTATGTGATGCGAAATATTCAAATAATCTCAAACCAGTATCAGGTTTGTGTGTTTTCCCACCCACTGGCATTTCACAGAGACCATGGCGTCATTTGGCGGGAGGTGACTATTCACATCATTTTCTTCTATAGGGTATTTTGGGGCTATGTTCTTTCGTTGGAAATACATAAAGATTCTGCCTTTGCATTTCTTTTGTGCAACTTTTTTTTTTAAGTCACAGGTGACCATTAACCATTTTCTGTGCTATTACACACAACTCTTAGAGGCACTGTAGACACCTGGGAACTGAAAACCTACCAGTAAAATAAGTGACAAAAACAATCCATACCCCGAGACAAAGAAATACCAAACTATATATACACATCTTTGTGAACAGGAAAATGATTACTCATTCTGTAATTGAACTGATAGTTTTCAATGCTAGACATGCTGATGCTTGATGAATTTAAGAAGTGGGGGAAACAACAACTGACTCATGAACCATTCTTTTTTTGTCTTTTGGGTGCTGTCTGTCTGAGCTCAGGTTGTCCAGTTTCTGTGTGGAATATTATATGCAAAGTTATGTCACATACAATAGTGTCAGCACCACAAACAGATAAACATCTGAATGAAGCCAGAGCTTTCTGAGCTTAGACTGCCTATTGTGGAAGGTGCCGCAGTCTGACTGATGTTAAACTAAAGTGAATTGAGCTCAGGTATAAACATGGTATAGATATTGTGGATTGAGGTAAATGGGATTAATGCAACAGGCATGGGTTAGTCTGATAATAATTAATAGAGAGATAGTCAAACAGCAGTGTTCCCTATAGATCAAAGCACTGTTCCGATATAAAGCACAGTTGTGTGTATGATTATACAGTTTGGCTTGAACAGGAGTGTTTGCAGCAAAGATCTTGATGCTTTAATAGCAAGGTAATATAATATGCATATTGCAAGGTCCATTTGTTTTCCCTGGCTGTGAGGGACTGGAAGATCTTAAATATGTTTTCAGCTTCTGGGTTATTATATATGTTAATTATTGGTCCAAGAAACTTACAGGTGTAGTATATTTAATAAGTGTATTTTTAAATGTCAGTGTGTGCCTTGAGCATAGGATAGGGGTTCAATTTCACTGAATGAGTGTGGACATTAAAATAAGTAAATAAGTACTCTGTGTGAGCAAAGGGAGAGCTCATTCTGTATTCAAAGGTGTAAGAGCAAGAACAGTAAATACAGTGGTCCTCGTATTAAAAGTTAGCATTTATCACATCACAGTGTCTGTGGTTGTGCACTTATTCTCTATTATTAGCATAGAGGAATATTGCAGTATCCCAGATACCACAACATGTTAATTGTTAATGGATACTGAGCTGTTAATGGCAACTTCAGTGAGTCACTATTGCACTACAATGGACAGCACAAAATATGATTTACTGGAGGTTATGGAATACTCTACAGATTGTAATAAAATTTGGCATGTCTCCAACCCATATCCGGCAAATCATCAGTATTTGATTTCTGAACGGGTTCTTGTAACACCCACCGCTCCTTTTTTTCTTAAAGAACCTCTCCAATCTCATGTATCTAAGGGAAATGCAATTACATTTGTGCACACACGGTTGAAGCAAGAATAGACATATATTAAAGTATTAATTTTATATAGGTACTGTTTTGTCACCAGGACTCAGTGACTTGAGGGTTGAAGGGAATGGGTTGCAGAACTTTTTTGCCTCTGGATCGCTGTTTCACCCCAAGGGGATGGAATTATTATTTATTATTTATATTGTAGTAGAGCCCTCTGGCCTCAGTCAGGGACCATAATAAAAAATATAAATTTGAAAAAAAAAAGTGCTAAAATGCTTTTAAAAGTGAGAGAGATGGACTGAGACAGGCGTCTGGGCTTAAGGGAACAGAGTTCCACATGGGGGAAGGGAGCAGAGATCCACGGGGGGGAGGGATAGCTCAGTGGTTTGAGCATTGGCCTGCTAAACCCAGGGTTGAGTTCAATCCTTGAGGGGGCCACTTAGAGATCTGGGGCAAAATCAGTACTTGGACCTGCTAGTGAAGACAGGGGACTGGACTCAATGCCCTTTCAGGGTCCCATCCAGCTCTATGAGAAAGGTATATCTCCATATATTTATTTTGTATCCTAAAGCCCACCAGGACATAAACATCACTGCCTATTAACCTGAGTCAAGATGGTAAGATCCCCAATGGGAGATGGTGTCTAAGCACACCCACTGGAGCAAATCTCAAGAAAGAACTCTGGACCATAGCCAGGGCCTACACTGCTTTTAACTCCAACAGTGCCAGCTTGAAGTCAGTGTATTACTCTGAATGCAGGTTGGAGTAATATGATTGTGGTTAACCAAAACAATGAGTAATCATGCACTGAACTAGCAGCAAGCAGTGGAGTTGCTGAGGGGGAATGACGATAATTAAACACTGTGGTCATGAGGACATGACTTGCCGGTACCCAGTTGGGTTAAATATTTAAAACCAGATTGACTGCTCAGACCTAGAAGTTGTGATAGGCAGAGATCCACTAGTTCAGACATACACAGCACAAGAACTTCACAGCCAGCACCATAACAGAATGTTCTGTGAGCACAAAGCTGATGACACTGCCGATGGGTGGAGGATTGACAGATACAAAGATGATACAAGACAAAGACAATATTAAAAACATAAATAATAATATTTTCTCTTTTTTTGTTAATAAATTGGAATCTCTATCTTTGTTTTACAAAAGCCATATCCATATGAGTTTGACTTATACCTGAAAACACTGATATTCATTCTATTCACACAGAAGGCAGTAGTGGTTACACAAACCTTTACTTATTCTGATTTCGAATTCGGAGACACCTCCTTTTCAATGGTGGCTCCAGATCCTCTGGCCCTGTGCTGAGTATTGGCGTTGAGATTATACACGGTGCTATAGCAGTCTTTTCTGCTGGTTTTGGCACAGGCTGGATCACACAACCTGTCTTGGGCAGCATCCGCAAAGCATACGCATGGTCCTCATCTGCAGGGTTGTTAAGGTTGGGGTCTTGCTTGTCTCCCACAGTGAGGGGCTCTTCCCCAATCTTCTTGCCAACCTCTCCTTCTAGGTGGCAGTTTGATGCACAGTTGTTCTCCTTAACAGATTCCAACTCACTCACTGCTGGCTCTTCTTGCGGTTGAGGCTTTTTCTGCTCTGGGGATTGTTCTGAGTTCTTAGAACCCTCTGTGCTCTTTGTGCCATTCACAATGACATTGCAAACTGCTGCACTAGTTTCTAGTCCTGAAGTGCCAGAGGCCAGTGAGACAGGACCACAGTGAGCTGGGTCGCTGCAAGGTAACATTTTTGTTTCAATTGGGCTGCAATTGTCCCTGCAGTTGCTGCAGTTCCTTTTATCTGAGCTACTAAAAGCCAAATTTACAACACTGTTAGGTTCACGTTCAACTTTAACTTGAGCATGTAAAGCCCTGTGGATAACATTGTGTAGCCTAGACCTGTGCCCTACAGTTAGGTCTATCACACCATCCTGTGGACCCTGTAGTACACTGGAAAAACTAAATTTACTGTTCATTGGACTACTAGGTCTGACAGTCAAATCAACAACTTCATTTCTACAATGCTCCTGAACCACTTGAGCTTGATTTAAGGACTGGCCCGAACAGCTAGGTGACGAGTCGGAGGATTTAGAAGGCCCTTGCTTTGAATCTCTAGGGGACGTAGAATTATTTGTTGGCTTTGCCCCGGCTGCATCACTGGAGGTACTTGGAATGAAGTTTTCACCATTGCTGGAGAAGCCATTGGGGGGCTTGGAATCATTGATGTGCGGGATGGGAATGGGAATAGGGATAGGTACAGGCAGAGGAACAATGACAGGATATGGCACTAAGAGGGTTGGGGGTGGCACAAGTGGGGCAAGAGATGGCAATCCAAAGTTCATCATCTGTGGCATAGGCATAGGACCATTTGGCATCATGCTGACAGGGGGAAAGGGAAGGCTAGTTAAAGGAGCTCCTGGAGGGGGAGGCGGTAGTAACCCTGGGGGATTGCCAGGCATGGTAGGTGTTGTTGGGGGATGAATATGAGGTGATAGCATTGGCCTGTGCATGGGGCTGGAGGTGGGACCCATATTTCTGGGACCACCTGGTGGCGGACCAATTCCAGGAATCATTGGATTGGACAAAGGGCTGTTAGGATTCGAGGCATGATGAGGCGGCCCGCGAATAAATGGTGGACGGATTTGCTGCATAATTTGCTGTTCCATGAATATGGGCAGAGGAACTGGCCCCCGGTTTGTCATCACCATAGGAGGACTTCGAGGTGGGACACCAATTGGAGGCACAATGCTAGCAGGTGGCTGAACAGAAACTGGAGGAATATTTGGATTCTCATTGATAGGAATAGGTTTGGGAACTGGCGTGGGGATTTTAGTGACAGAGCAGTTGGCAGTGTCAGACGGAGAGGCAGTGGTAGACGCTGATGGTCCAGGGCCTTGAATTTGGCCAGCTGCAGACACTGGGGATGGGGCCTTTCTCCGAGCATCTGCTAGCGGTATATTCCAAGAATCTGGAGTCAGCAGCTGTACCCCAGTGCCTTCTGCTTTATTTTCGATTGGAGGATGTAATGTGCTGCACAGTCCAGCTGGAAGATTGGCCTGTGTCTCTTTGTAGAAAATGTCCATTTTGTACTGATTGAGACATTTTGCACTGCAGAACTGAAGCCTTCGTTCCCCGTCCCCAAAATCCAGATACTCTTTTGTGTGTCTTATGTGCTTACACCAGTCACATACCTATAACACAGTAACAAAATCAAAACAGGTAAGAAAAGTGATCTTCTCTTTTTGATGTACTTTTAATAGTCATTTTTCAGTGCTTTCTAAATATCTGATTTATTTCTCTAACCGGGACAAATTAGAAACATCGTGTGAAAATTACATTTATTTTTTTTTACATCAGAATATAACTGAACTAAATGTCCCAAACTTTTATGGCCCTCCTATTCTTAAATTTGTCTTATACAGTACATTAAATATTATATATACATACTGTGGAGGAGATCCTCAGCTGCTGTAAATTGGCATAGCTTCACTGACTTCTTAGATATAGCTTCTATGACAACTTAAGCTGAAGATCTGCCTCTCTGTGTGTGTGTGTGTGTGTGTGTGTGTGTGTGTGTGTGTGTGTGTGTGTGTGCATGCGCACGCTCATGCACGCATATGTGGCTATGTACCTACATGGTACATAACCTACGTGTTCTTTGACATGTTGAGTTGCTACACAGTAAATACGATCAAGAAACAATTTGAAAAGGATCCCAGAAAGTTCCACAAAAATGACTGCAAACAACGTCTGCTAAGCTACAGCACCTTGTAACATTTTACATTATTAACTGTGTTAGATAATAAGTTGGAAAGGGAGACGTATTTTAAATGGTATCAAAAAGCAAAAGCACCATACATCATTTGCTATGCGTTCCAAATAGAAACTTGAAAATAGTCATGAAATCTGTATAAGGTTCAGATATTCCCAACTTGTGATGTTTCGACAAGCTGGAATTATTTTCTGAGCTGTTTGCCCACTCTTGTTCACTAGTCACTTTGTGTAAAACTTCTTGGCAGATGAAGTCTTATTTAGCAACTTTTCAAATACTATAGCAAAAAGTTGGTATTACAGGCTTTTTTTTTTCCATTTTATTCTTTTCTGCGCTATGACTGGTGTGATGAAGGCATCGCCAATTTTTTTTTTTTAAGTAAGGCTGCAGAACTAATTAAGCTGTGAAAGGCTTTCCCAATTGTAAACCACTAGACACCAAAGTTCAAAAAATAGTCACTCTAGGCTTCAGAATCCATTACTTCAGAGAAATTATTGTGATTTCATTAACACATTAATTTTGCAACACCAACAGCTCTCACAGATGGTGAAGACATGATCTACAATTCAAATATGACTCTTGTTTGCACAAATGCCGTTCCTTCATATGGCATTTTAAACAAGAATTAATATGAGTAATCTTGCCATAGCTATAAACAGATAAACAGATGTCAGATTTTTCAGTGCCTTACTTTTTGACAGAATTTTACATACACAAGCCCTCCCACCATTTTTTGTCATTTACTTGAGTTCTCAAAATATTCCATAAACAGATATTTTAGCTCTCTCTATAATCAGTACGTTGAGCCTCTGACCATGTCAGAATACAGTACTATATTGGGTGTATTCTTACTTTTCCAAACAGCTTTTTTAAGATGACTGTCTTTACATATATATATATATATATATATAAAGGAAAAGAATATCACTGTGAAATGGCAACTTTAAAAAGATAATTAATTTTAATAACTATTGGCCATATAAACAATTCAAAACAACATATGTCGGGCATTTGATTACTCATCTCATTTAACTCTCAGCTTTCTTTCAATATAAACAGTGGTGACATTTTAGAGTATTCATATATATATATATATATATATATATACACATACATACACACACATCTATATACTATAGTTTTTTTTAACTATGCAGCTATTTGGTTATCTCTTTTTGGTCACCATTTTTCTCTCTCTCTTTCTCTCATGCACTCTCTCGCTCTCTTTTTATTCACTCATGAGGTTTTCATCCTGACTCAAAGATTTTAAAAGTATTAAACTAAATGATCCTTTGACTACTAAGTCACCTCTGAAGTCTGGAAATCAATAGGCCAGATTGTCAGCCAGTATAAACCAGTGTCGCTCTATAGAAGTCAAAAGTGTTACACTGATTTATACCACCTGAGGATCTGGCCGTATTTTGCCCTCTTCACATTCCCACAGAGGATACCTGCAAAATGGGGCAATTTTCTGAAGCGGGAAGAAAGTTGAGCACAAACCACAATTTCCCCCTAGCTCCAGAAATCCCTTGTACTGAATGGGGAGCTGTGGTTACTGGGAAGGGGGTAGATAGCTGCCAAGAGAGAGCTGAGTGATGGACTCAACATAGGTCATTATCCCCATTTCCTCAGAGCAACTGAGATTCCTACAGTGTACTGATTCCTTTGCTGGGATGGGCGTTCCTCACCCCCAAACAGGAGTAGCTGCCATGGAAAAGCATATAAAAGCTAAGGGAACCATAGTGCCAAATGGGCAAATGGGGTCTGGGAAGTAGTGCCGAGTATTGGGGCCAAACCCTGTCCCCCAACAGGATGATCCAGTGAAACCCCACAAGCTGAACCTGAGGCTTCTCTGGCCCTTACAGTTTTTCAGGAAGGAGAGAGGATTTGGCTCTGAGTCTGCACTTCAATTAATAGGAGCTTTTCCTCAGTAACGCCTGCAAGATTTGGCCCAAGGTAATTTTTGATGTAGAGTTAGCCAAAATAGTATTCACATTCCATGTATAGAATTAGGTGTAAAGGAGTAAGGTGCCTCCTTAATCTCCCGGGCAGGCTACACTTCCCATGGGCTACAGCTCGGGGAAGGCACTACTCTCTCTCCTGCACAGATAGGTGAGGAGGACATTGATTCTGTCTCTACTCCCAACACACTTCTCAGCAGAGTTGGGCTAATGCAGAGGGATTGTAATCTGCT
This sequence comes from Mauremys mutica, assembly GCF_020497125.1. Taxonomy (NCBI): domain Eukaryota; kingdom Metazoa; phylum Chordata; order Testudines; family Geoemydidae; genus Mauremys; species Mauremys mutica. The sequence goes on along the minus strand of NC_059074.1, from coordinate 82,562,815 downwards.
ACTGATCTAGATCAGCAGTAGAATACTTCCTCCTCCACCCAATGGAGCAAGGGAGAAAACAGGACTCCACATCACAACTCCCTCTCTGATCTGCTCCTGGGATGGTGTAGCTATGTGCTGACCCTTATTCAGGGCACATTGTAAAGCAACAATCTACTCCTAAAGACTTCAAGACTGTAGGCAAAGAAATAATTGAGAAAAATAGGAAGGGGTAAAAAAAAAGCTTCTTTATCTTTCTACTGAAGAGCTCAGTGGCTTTAGCTAAACAGATTAAAAGAAAAAATACAGCAGAAAACTCCTGGCATCTTTCTAATAGTTTAATTTTATTGGTTATCAGTTGAAGAGTTCACTGAAATATGTCAGTGTTTTATTGTTGTATTGATTTGTTTGTCTCCAAAGGGTTCCTATGGCACCTGCAGTTAACAAATATTTTCTCTTCTCTGCTAAAATATTTAGAAATCCTGCTTAGAAATTTTCTACTGATTTCTCCTGTTTTCAATCATTCACTGAGGTATAAGAAATGCTCAAGCCAGTCTGCCTCACTCACACATTGATCACAGCCCGTTCAGTATATTTTATCATCAGATAAAATTAAAGGCACAAAAGTTAGGTGGGAATATTTCTGTTCCTGTGAACGTTCTAGATTGACCAATGTCTCATAATTATCTAACTGATTTTATGCAACATCCCAAAGTGTTTAGGTTAAGGTAACTGATACCTGCCTATCTGAAATACTTTGTGGGGAGGGGGAGAAGTGTGTGTGACCTCTTGGTAAAATTACATCCTAGAATATCATGCTAAAAATGGAGAAAAACAATCCTTCAAAGGGGGGGAAATTACTGGAGGAGAAAAATGTCACTTAAGAATTAATGTATCAAGTCTGTCTTACAGGATTGATCATTTAAGATGAGGTCAATGAATTTATGATACCAGTGGCTATATCACTCAGGGTAATAAAACAGAGCAATATCATTCATTTTACATCTAACTAATGACATGCTCAAAGTAATTGCAGATTTCTTCTAAGAGCCAATGCTGATTACTTAAGATGTGATAGCTAGGTGAAACATATATATCTTTCAGTTCAATAAAATAACATTTTCCTATCTGTGAAATATACAGCAAGTGTCATTTTAACAAAAAGGAACTTGCATTATGGATTGATCCTCTGTGATAATTTTTACAAGCTGCTTGAAATCTGTGTGCCCTCTTTTCATTTTCTTTTTTTATTGCATTATCTTTTCCCTTTATTGTACAGTCAAGTGAGGAACTAAATTGCTACAGAATGTTTTTTAACAGCTGTGTGTAAAATGCTGTAATCCTTATGCAGGCGAGTAGTCCCACAGTTCTCCTGGGATTGCTCATGTGATTTAATGCTGCAGGATCAAGTTCTTATGGCCTGATTCAATGCTCATGGAAGACAATGTAAAGACTCCCATTTACTTCAATGGGGTTTAGGCCAGGCCCTCAGTGCTAGCCTCTGCTTGCGATGAAATCAGTGGGAGTTCTGCCATTGATTTCAGTAGGGTCAGAAGCAGGGCCAGAATATTTTCTAAGTAGCCGCACAGTGTTCTACAGATATAAAATTCAGTTTATCAGGCTAACATAAGGGAATGCAAAGCAAAATGCTAAAATGATTATATATGTAACCTTTCCCAACAAACCTCTACAAACAACCATTTCCAGGTGCATTTTCTATTTGCAAATTTCTAATAAAAAGGGATGTGAGGCCATCAAATTAGTGCCTAATGAATAATGTGTGATAATGAAAATTATGGTGATGAACAGTCTGATCTTACAAGGCGCTCACTGCCTCTTGAGCGCCTTCATCTCCCTTTGAATATCCTTCCAGCATCAATCCCTAGATCAAGCTAGAACATTTCATATCTCAAATGCCATAAGACCTGAATGACAGAAAGATCAGAAATGAGATAAATGCATATCCCATTCGACTGTAACACAGCAACCCTCAGGAAGATTAAATTTACCTTACTGGGGCATGTCCAATTCTAAACAACAGAATGAACATTTCCTTTAGTACATTTAATGTATTTATATTTTAGTGGCAGGATGCCAATGTACTACTTATCAGCTCCAATGGCTTGATATCATTCAACCTTATCCTGTGAAATGTGTGGCATTCTACACCACTAGACCACTCGGAAGACACTGCATCAGCAGAAATACTACTCTCTCTTGGTATGGGAACACCAAAAAAAACAGAGCTGTGGGATCCTATAACTCTTTCCATCTTGTATTTCTCCAGAACAGAAAGAAAGCTATTCATGTTGGCAGTCAAGCCTTTATTTTGATAGAAACATCCAAAGTGGAGTCCAAAATTTGCCATGAGGTTACCCACACAAGCACAATGTACACATTCTGCTGCTCTTAAACGGATATGCTTATAGCCCTGGGCCCAGAATAATTAATACTTTAATCAACTGTCAAATGCAGGAGTGAAGTTCATCCATTAGTGTAGCCCACCACTAACCTCTGGGCAATAACCTAGTATCAGACACTATTACATTAAGAAACACATTTGCTAAAACCTCTCTGTCTGTGGAGATATTTGCATCAGCCTAAGAGAAATCACACATTAGTAACACTCAAACAACACAGCCACAATTAAAAAGAGTATCCAGGCGTTATCCCATGCTTCCACAGTATTTTGCATCAATGGCAGCTCCGTTGTAGAGTTTAGACAGAGAGAAGAAAGGGACCATAAGGGGAAAGATGATCTGCTTTTCTGCTTCTCCAAAACCAGATAATGGGTAACAAAACTTCCTTCCTTGTTCAGGGAAACACATATACTGATATCAGTGCGAGATTGTCTAAGTAAGGCCCTCAGGATTGTGCCTTTATCAAACATGGCAACAGCAAAAGGCTGCAGCCTGTCAAAGTATTTTGGAATAAAATCACACATTTAACTACATTTAAAGGTTGCCTTGTGCTCCCCCTGTATCTTTGTTGTATGCAGCTAGGGTGAATCCTGGCTCCACTGATGTGAACAGCAAACTATTGATGTCAGTGGAGCCAGGATTTCACTCAGATGGTAAGCCCTTTGGGGCACTGTATTTATGTTATATGTGTATAGTGCCTAGCACAATGAGGCCCCAATCCCCGACCAGGGCCCCTATAGCAGCGGTCCCCAACCTTTTTGGCACCAGGGACTGGTTTCGTAGAAAAAAAAATTTCCGCAGACCTGTGGGATGGTTTTGGGACAATTCAAGCGCATTACATTTATTTTTGTACTTTTATTTCTATTATTATTGTAATATATAATGAAATAATTATACAACTGACCATAATGCAGAATTAGTGGGAGCCCTGCCCCCTATCTGACTCCCACCCACTTCCTGCCCCCCCGACTGCCCGCCCCCCTCAGAATCCCCGACCCATCCTGCTCCTTGTCCCCTCACCATCCCCCTGAGACCCCCACCACCCTGGGATCCCACCCCTGCTCCCTGTCCCCTGACTGCCCCAACCCCTATCACCCCCTCGCTGAGTCCTGACAGACACCCCCCCCCCGGAACACCCACAATCCAACCCCCCCCATTCCCTGCCCCCTGACCGCCCCCCCAACCTCCGCCCCCTCTCTGTGCCCTGACTGTCCCCAGGACTCCCTGCCCCTTAGCCAACCCCGCTGGCCCCAGCCTCTTACCCCCAGCTCCCTCCTCACCCGGAGCCTCAGCGCCTCGCCCGACAGCTGCAGCGTGTCCCCGGCGGGGCCTGAGCTCCGTCCCGCTCAGAGCCGCGTGGTGAGGGGGCGGGGCTGGGAGCTCCCTGCCGAGCGGAGGCAGCTGAGCTCAGCCCGGAGCTCGCAGCCCCGCCCCCTCACCACGCAGCTCTGAGGGTGCGGGGCTCAAGGGCCCCGCCAGAGACACGCCGCTTGATGTGCTAGGGGTCGGTTCGCGGCCCGGTTCCTAACACGCCGCGGACCGGTAGCGGTCCACGGACCGGGGGTTGGGGACCCCTCTTCTAGAGGACTATTGCACTACAAATAATAAATAACAATAGTAACATTTAGAGCCCACTGCAGAAGGCTCTGTTGATCTCTATGATTCTGAAGCCACAGAATTGTTTACAGACTAGGCCAGTTGGGTGAGGTGCCTCTAGCACAGGGGCAGGCAAACTTTTTGGCCTGAGGGCCACATCAGGTTTCCAAAATTGTATGGAGGGCTGGTTAGGGGAGCCTGTGCCTCCCCAAACAGCCAGGTGTGGCCCGGCCCCCACCCCCTATCTGACCCCTCCTGCTTCTCGCCCACTGATGGCCCCCCTGGGACTCCTGACCCATCCACACCCCCGCTCCCTGTCCCCGACTGCCCCCAGATCCCCCACCCCTGACTGCCCCCTGCCACCCCATCTAACCCCTCCTCTCATTCCTGACTGCACCCTCCAGGACCCCTGCCCCATCCAACCACCCCTGCTCCCTGATTGCCCCCAGAACTCCCACCCCTGACTGCCCCCCCGCTGCCCCATCCAACCCCCCCTCCTTCCTGACTGCCCCCCTGGGACCCCTGCCCCCATTCAACCCCCCTGTTCCCCGCCCTCTGACTGACCCACCCCCTATCCACACCCCTGCAATCTGATGACCACCCCAAACTCCCCTGCCCTCTATCCAACCCCCCCCTGCTCCCTGCTCCCTTACCGTGCTGCCTGGAGCACCGGTGGCTGGTGGCACTACAGCCGTGCCGCAGAGCACCAGGACAGGCAGACGTGCCACCTGGCTGGAGCCAGCAACGCCACCACGCAGCACAGAGCACCGGGTCAGGCCCGGGCTGTGCAGCTGTGCTGCCGCCCAGAGCCTTGTGCCAGTGGTGCAGTGAGCTGAGGCTGCGGGAGAGGAGGAACAGCAGGGGAGGGGCCGGGGACTAGCCTCCCGGGCCAGGAGCTCAGGGGCTGGGCAGCAGGGTCCCACAGGCCAGATGTGGCCTGCGGGCCATAGTTTGCCCACCTCTGCTCTAGCATCTCCACCCAGCCACACAAATCCTGTGTTGGTGCCTGATGATTTCATTCTGGTCAGGCACCATGTTGTGCCCCTTGTCTGCCTTTTCCTTCCACTCACAGGAAGGTTCTAGCTGTTTCCTTTGAACATGCCCCACACTGCATAAGATTGCCTGAGCTATGAGAAGTAACTACCCAAGCAGCTGGGCTTCTGACAGGAGGAATGAATCCTGAATTCTACAGCCCAGTTTTCCCCCTCTCATTAAGTTATTAAATAATCATCCTGGAAGCCTAACTTGCCAACACTACTCCAGTTATATGTACCCTGCAGATTTTCTAAACCCCATTTGGCCCAGTACCTTGCCCTCTCATTCTCACCCATGGTTGCCTTTCCTTTAACCCAAATCAGGGCCCCAGCTTCTTCCCTCTCCCTCCCCACACAAAGCGACCCGCAACTCTCCCAGAACATACAAAGAGAGGAGGCAGGGGCCTCCCTCAGCCTTTCACAGTAGCCAGAAAGGCCACCACCCTCTCATGCACACCTTCCCAGCAACCAAAAGGGAGTCTGGTTGTATGTTTGTCAACAAGAACCCCAATTTTTGCATTCTGCCAATACTGGATTCTGCAGCAAACTAGAAAGTAGTAAAAGCAGCAAAGAATCCTGTGGCACCTTATAGACTAACAGACGTTTTGCAGCATGAGCTTTCGTGGGTGAATGCCCACTTCGTCGGATGCAAGAGTGGAAATTTCCAGGGGCAGGTAAATATAAGCAAGCAAGAAGCAAGCTAGAGATAACGAGGTTAGATCAATCAGGGAGGATGAGGCCCTGTTCTAGCAGTTGAGGTGTGAAAACCAAGGGAGGAGAAACTGGTTCTGTAGTTGGCAAGCCATTCACAGTCTTTGTTTAATCCTAAACTGATGGTGTCAAATTTGCAAATGAATTGAAGCTCAGCAGTTTCTCTTAGAAGTCTTGTCCTAAAGTTTTTTTGCTGGAGGATGGCCACCTTAAAATCTGCTATTGTGTGGCCAGGGAGGTTGAAGTGTTCTCCTACAGGTTTTTGTATATTGCCATTCCTAATATCTGATTTGTGTCCATTTATCCTTTTCCTTAGAGACTGTCCAGTTTGGCCGATGTACATAGCAGAAGGGCATCGCTGGCATATGATGGCATATATTACATTGGTGGATGTGCAGGTGAATGAACCGGTGATGGTGTGGCTGATCTGGTTAGGTCCTGTGATGGTGTTGCTGGTGTAGATATGTGGGCAGAGTTGGCATCGAGGTTTGTTGCATGGATTGGTTCCTGAGCTAGAGTTACTATGGTGCGGTGTGCAGTTACTGGTGAGAATATGCTTCAGGTTGGCAGGTTGTCTGTGGGCGAGGACTGGCCTGCCACCCAAGGCCTGTGAAAGTGTGGGATCATTGTCCAGGATGGGTTGTAGATCCCTGATGATGCGTTGGAGGGGCTTTAGCTGGGGACTGTATGTGATGGCCAGTGGAGTCCTGTTGGTTTCTTTCTTGGGTTTGTCTTGCAGTAGGAGGCTTCTGGGTACACGTCTGGCTCTGTTGATCTGTTTCCTTATTTCCTCGTGCGGGTACTGTAGTTTTGAGAATGCTTGGTGGAGATTTTCTAGGTGTTGGTCTCTGTCTGCGGGGTTAGAGCAGATACGGTTGTACCTCAGTGCTTGGCTGTAGACAATGGATCTTGTGGTGTGTCCGGGATGGAAGCTGGAGACATGAAGGTAGGCATAGCGGTCGGTAGGTTTTCGGTATAGGGTGGTGTTAATGTGACCATCACTTATTAGCACCGTGGTGTCTAGGAAGTGGACCTCCCGTGTAGATTGGTCCAGGCTGAGGTTGATGGAGAGGTGGAAGCTGTTGAAATCGTGGTGGAATTTTTCCAGAGTCTCCTTCCCATGGGTCCAGATGATGAAGATGTCATCAATGTAGCGTAGGTAGAGAAGGGGTGTGAGTGGACGGGAGCTGAGGAAGCGTTGTTCCAGGTCGGCCATAAAAATATTGGCATATTGTGGGGCCATGCGGGTGCCCATAGCGGTGCCACTGATCTGGAGATATATATTGTCATCAAATTTGAAATAGTTGTGTGTGAGGATAAAGGCACAGAGCTCAGCAACCAGTTGTGCTGTGGCATCATCAGGGATACTGTTCCTGACAGCTTGTATTCCATCAGTGTGTGGAATGTTTGTGTAGAGAGCCTCTACATCCATGGTGGCCAGGATGGTGTTTTCTGGAAGGTCAGGAAATCAGTAGTGTCACGGAGATAGCTGGGAGAGTTGATGGCGTAGGGTCTGAGCAGAGAGTCCACATATCGAGACAGTCCTTCAGTGAGAGTTCCAATGCCCGAGATGATGGGGCGTCCAGGATTTCCGGGTTTGTGGATCTTGGGTAGTAGATAGAATAACCCTGGTCGGGGCTCTAAGGGTATGTTGATTTGTTCTGGTGTTAGTGTAGGGAGTGTCCTGAGTAGATGGTGCAGTTTCTTAGTGTATTCCTCAGTGGGATCTGAGGGAAGTAGCCTGTAAAATTTGGTATTGGAGAGTTGTCTGACGGCCTCCTTCTGGTAGTCAGACCTGTTCATGATGACAACAGCACCTCCTTTATCAGCCTCTTTGATTATAATGTCAGGATGGTTTCTGAGGCTGTGGATGGCATTGCGTTCTGCACGACTTAGGTTGTGAGGCAAGCGATGTTGTTTTTCCACAATTTCTGCCTGAGCACGTCGGCGGAAGCAATCAATGTATAGGTCCAGGCTGTCATTTCGACCCTCAGGAGGAGTCCATGTGGAGTTCTTCTTCTTCTTGTGCTGTTGGTGGGAGGGTAACTGTGTATCAGTGCGCTGTTCAGTGTTGTCCTGAAAGTATTCTTTGAGTCGGAGACGGCGAAAGTAGGCTTCCAGATCGCCGCAGAACTGTATCATGTTGGTGGGGGTGGCAGGGCAGAAGGAGAGTCCCCGAGATAGGACAGACTGTTCTTCTGGGCTGAGTGTGTGGTTGGATAGATTGACGATATTGCTGGGTGGGTTAGGAGTACCACGGTTGTGGCCCCATGTGGCAGGTAGGAGTTTAGACAGCTTACAGTCCTTTTTGCTTTGTAGAGAGGTGAAGTGAGTAATGTAGATCTCCTGTCTTATTTTAGTGAAGTCCGTTTGTATGGAAGTTTGGTTATAGATGAGAGTCTCCAGGTTGGAGAGCTCTTTTTTGATGTTTTCCTGTTTGCTGTATAGGATGCTGATCAGGTGGTTCCTCAGTTTCTTTGATAGAGTATGGCATAATCTCTCACTGTGGTCTGTGTAGTATGTAGATAGCAGTGGATTTTTTACCTTTAGTCCATTAGGTATGATGTCCATCCGTTTGGATGTAGTAGGTGGCTTGAAATGCACAGAGAACTGTTCACATATAGAAGTGTCTAGTAAATATTCAAATGAGTCACAATCAGGACTGTTGCATATAACTCAATACACCTCCTTGTTTTTCAAATATTTTCTTGTGCACAGAATAGCAAGTATACTGCAGAACCAATTGTGCTGATAAATTGGGGAATCTTACCACAGAAGTTAGGTACACCATGCCAGAAAGTACAGAAGGCCCTGATCAGTGGCCCTCTGGGCTGTGTATGGTGCCTTCACAGCAGGCTCTTGAGGAGACAAACTAGCCTCTCTGATGGACAAAAAGCAGCCCTACTTGCTCAGGAGTTACGGAGCAATTGCAAAGAAAGTGCCATGCACAGCTCAAAAGGAGAAGCATGTGGGCTGTCTGTGGGGGGGAGCCTATTTTGCATGTGAGGGGTGTCTCAGCTGCTCACCATAATCAGCAGTGAAGGGTCTCCAACCTCCAACCAGAGAAGAGTGTTAGGAGGTCCCACTGTTGTTGCAGAGGTCGTCATCGAACAAAGTGAGGGCTCTCCTACTCCCCATCACCACTGGGTTTTGGAAGAGTAAAATGGCTAAAGCCTTTGCTATAATGGGCCCCTTTTTTTCTCCCTGGCTGAGTTCTGCTATGGAGCTGCCAGCCAAGATAATATCTCTTGGCCCTATAGCTCCTTTAAAATTCTTCCCCAGCTGACTGAGCCCAGGCCCATTTTGATGTATCAGGGAGACAATCACCAAAGTTATTCCCATGAGCCTGACTGCCATAGGAGGAAAGTCTAACAGGGAAGTAACTTCTTCTTGGTGAGTTATGGTACCACAGATAAGACATATGGTGCTGGAGGCTGCATGTGCCTGCACCCAGGCAGATCCACTTGCATGACCCAATCCTTAGATTATACACTCTTTGGGCCAGGGGCCGTCTCTTACTCCTGGAGGAATTCTGCGCCACTGTGCATGCACAGAATTCATGTCCCCCGCAGATTTCTTTGCTTCCCCACAGAAAAATAACTTTCTGATACGGAAGCAAAGGGAAGCTGAAAGAGCAGTCACACACCACTCCCTACCTGTGCAGGTACATCCTTTCAGGCACCCAAAGCAGCCGGCAGAGAGGTAAACTACCACAGGGCTGGAGATACCCCAGCCAGTGGCTCCTACCATGAACTGGGATCAGCTGCTAGTCCCAGCTGGGCTGGAGGCAGGAGAGGACGGGACTTCCTCTTCCCTTGCAAGGAGTGGCTGGGGCTGTGTCAGACCCACCCCCAGAAACCTCCCCCAGCTACAGGAAGCTCAGCATCCTCCCTTGCTTCCCGCCCCCATCGCTCCTCAGCTGCAAGGGGAGGGGTCACTGTACAGAGAGCTGCTCACCCATCCACCCAACCCCTGTGCTTCTGGACCTCCAGTACCCAGACACCCCTGCCAAGCCTCACCCCGTACACCCAGAACCCCCCTAGTCCTCCATGCCTGAACCCCACCCCACTGAACCTCAACCCCTGCATCTGGAGTCCCCATGCACCCAGACCCCCTGCCTCCAGACCCCCCACCCCTGCACCCAGACCACCTCGCACTGAGCTCCCTGCACTCAAACCCCCACCCTGATGCCCCACCCCCTGCACCACCTTGAGCCCTCCAAGTGCGACCTCCCCCCCATTTATAAATTGAAAACACTTTTTTATATATTTAACACTATTATAAATGCTGGAGGCAAAGCGGGGTTTGAGGTGGAGGCTGACAGCTCACGACCCCCAGTAATAACCTTGTGACCCCTTGAGGGGTCCTGACCTCCAGTTTGAGAACCCCTGGGTTAATTTAATTTTAGCATCCTGTGTCCATTCACATGCATGTCCTATTTTGAGCATTTCAGTTTTGACAACATAGGCTCATCCCAGATTCTGGAACAAGCTCAAATGCTCAGTTTGTGGACTATGTACATAAGCTATACTAAAGACAAACCCACAGTAACCGTCTTCAGTTTGTGAGGGACCCCATGGAGCCAGTCTCTAGGAAACAGATAAATGCATGGAGGTTAAGTCCATTAATGGCTATTAGCCAGGATGGGTAAGGAATGGTGTCCCTAGCCTCTGTTTGTCAGAGGGTGGAGATGGATGGCAGGAGAGAGATCACTTGATCATTGCCTGTTAGGTTCACTCCCTCTGGGGCACTTGGCATTGGCCACTGTCGGTAGACAGGATACTGGGCTGAATGGCCTTTGGTTTGACCCAGAATGGCTGTTCTTATGTTCTAACCTAAATGAACCAAAGTTATGGAGACAGATATGAGTCAAGGAAGCCAGCAGAGTATCAGAAACCTGGAAAAATCTCTGACTGGATGGGCTCAGGCGTTTGGTTACAAGCTGAGGTGGTTCAAAAGTTTTGGATTTTTTTTTAAGCAGAATTTTTTTATTGTTTCTTTAAACAATCAAACACAGCAAGCAGCAAATATTTGGCCACACACTTCTGAAACCCCAAACCATGTTCAGGTTTTGGCAGACTAATTTCAGCTTTTCAATTAAAAAAAAAACCAACAAATTTTGAAGGAAAGCAGACATTGTCCGTGATTTTTTTCTGCTTTTTAAAAACCCCTAGTTTTCGATCCAGAAAAAGTTTTGATGGAAAATATTTGTCCAACCCTTTTAATGAGCTTTAGTGCCTTTTAGCACTAGCTGATGCTGAGAACCAGTGATACCTTGTAAAGAAGTTTTCTCAAAACTGGGTTTGTGCTGAGATGCGGAAGGTTTATTTTTCCCAGGGGCGCCTGTGGGGGGGAGCAAGTGGGGCAATTTGCCCTGGGCCCCGCAGGGGCCCCCACGAGAATATAGTATTGCAATTTTTTTATGGAAGGGGCCCCCACAATTTCTTTGCCCCAGGCCCCCTGAATCCTCTGGGCGGCCCTGCACACATAAGCAGCTAGCACAACAGGAGCCCAATGCCCTAATCATGCTCTATCAGACAGTATCACAATGCAAATAATAATAACTCTGAATTTTGTGCTGGCACTTCAACCGTGACCCTAGGCACCTCACTAGAGGATTCAAGTTTAAAGCTGCATTTGTGGTAGGAAAGCCTTGAGTCAAATTGGAAAGATGCCGTTGAACTGTTCATAAACAAACATGCAGCAGTTTGACTGACAGAAAGATCACTCCAACACACTAGAATTTCCTTTCAGTGTTTCCTGATTCCGATGAAAAATGAGTATTAAGCAGTACAAACTAGGGCACTGAAATATTTGTCAGTTGCTGTTTGTATAGTTTGCCCCGTATTGCTGAGGGACTGGAGCTCGTGAAGGTGTCTGCACAGGTGAGCTGGGTTGGAGTGATGCAGAGGAGGGGAAGACGGGGTGAACATGCTCAGCCCAGAGACAATGGCAAATAAAATGGAGGGAATAATAAAAAAAAACAGGATTTTCCCATATAGCTGACCTGTAATTCATAGATTTCTGATTATTTTAATGATGTTTTATTCTTTCCAGTGAATTTAATTATACGAAAGGTGCTAGACTGACAACCCTGGAAATTTAGGTCTCCTAGTCATTGATAGGATCGATACAGCCTAGCCAGTGGCAGCTCAAGGCTTCCTTTCCATACCCTGCCGATGTATCTCAAACCTCAGCTAAAGGGAGCAACTCTAGGGGAGAGAGGGCCGTTCAGACTCTGTACTCCGTCAGCTTTTGGCTTCTCGGCTGAGGCTAACAAAGAAGGGTGGCAGGGGAAGAGAGAGAGAGAGAGAGTGTGTGTGTGTGTGTGTGCCTTCACTAGGAACCACACCAAGGCCACTAAGCTCGTGTGAACCGGCATAGCTCCAGTGGAGCTACGCTGATTTATGCCCACTGACAATCTAATCCATAATGTCTGTTTAATATAATGAAGTGGATACACATATTTGTGCATAGGTATATAACTAATGTTTTAAAAAGTATTTGCCTGCTGTAATGTTATTTCAGCTATTTGCCTACTGCTGTCTATTCAGTGACATGAATTACTTTTATTATAAGAATCTGAATGTGTGGCATATCTTCTCAATGTTGGTATGTAACCCAAGAACTCCCATTGTGTAACTAAGGCCCTGTGTACATTACAATTACTACCAATTCACAGAACCTGGTTTCAACACGAGTGTAATCAAGCCCTCTGACTCAGCTGTAATTAAAGTGAGATATGGCCTGAAGTCCTGTCAATACTATGAGTTGAACAATTCTGGCAACAGGCATATTCTAAAGCAGTCGTTCAGCACAGTTCTCCATATTTGATCACCATTTTCCAACATGGTGATTGCAAGGGAGATTGTAGCAGGGTTTCCCAGTCCAATGAGGCTAGGGATATTTTTTAAATAACCATTTCAGCTGAAATACTGCTATAAAAGGATCCTAAAGCAGGTTCTAGCACGCTTTAGGAATGTGGTTATAATACAGTTTGAAATCATATTAGGTGTGAATGCAAACATGTTATTACATTATTTGTAGCTTTGCATGAAACAGTTTACAAGATAGAGCATTGCAGTGGCCTGTAATTTAAAACTGTCCTGTGACAATTTTAAAGTCTAGATACTACATTATATACTACACATATATACATTTAAAGAGGAAGAATATGAGGATTGATTTTTTTTCTTTCTGCTCATTTTATACAACTCCCACATCCTGTTGGTGATGTGACTCTCCTCACTCTCTTCTCTTGAAATCTTCACCACAGTTTTCTGAGAGGGGAATACTGGGTCATTTAAATGTGAGATCCACTCTGTCTCCATTTTTCATTCTAATTAGGCAAAAGTCTATGCTACATGAAGCATAAGGAGAGAATAGAGCTATTTGGTAATTAATGGCTAATGATAAATTGATTTCATTTTTGAATGACTGCACTTGTCATTTGTGGTATTTAAAACATACTCTATTCAAAGCCCTTGTGTTTCTTTATGGGGGGGAGGAGAGGGGCTCTTTTAATGTTTCCAGTCAAAAGCAATGAATGTAAGCTATGCGAATACCCAGTGGAAATCTAGGTTGGTTCTTATTTCATCACAATGGCTGCATATCTGATTTTGTATATAAACAGCTGAGCTCTGTTTTTTCCAGCTCCAGTCTGAGGCTTTGAAACTGAAGTAAGAACTTTGGATCTGAAACCACCAGTGAAGCTCACAGTATTTGGAAAGCAAGACTTCAGGGAAAATGAATGTAGTGTGTAGTGGCATTCACCAAGAAGAAAGTACCAGAAATCTTCCTATCTAAAATATTATAGAATGCAATTAGTAATTTAAACCTTACTCTTTCATGTGAGGCTGATATACTTCTAGAAGAGAAAATATCCTAAAAATAATAAAATAATAACTTGCTGAAGATGTAAAGATAGCTGGGGGGAGGCTGAGGGCGGTTAAATACTGTCAACAGGACAACTTGGCAGGCAGAGTGACCAAGTGCTGGAATGATTTTGAACGTCTGTCTCCTGGACTGGAAGAGTCTAAGACAGTTGTACACATGCTGCTCTCAGGCTAGCTGGCATGCAATTTACATCACTCTTCTTTGCCCCTTAGATGCTAATCCTTGAAACTGCACTGTGGACCAAAATGCACATCACAGGATTCAGCCTGAGTAACTGGTCTCCGTGCTGGTTGGTTCCCCAGGATTTGGCGGAAGGAATCCTTCCTTTGGGCTGTGGATGAACAGAGGAGCCACTCCATAGCTTCTCCTGTAGTAGCCCCTATGTCTGTGCACTTCTTTCCCCAAGGAGATTTGGCCAATGGAACTTATTTCTTACTTGTGAATCCATGGCCCTGCCCTATCCCCTGAGGGGCAGGTTATAGGCAAATCCTGCAGAGCACAGTTCTACAGTACAGAGGAGTTCAGAGCCCCCGTACAATTTCCTGGCATCCTTGCAGGGACAGGGAAGAATTTCCCCCTCTGAGAAACAGAACTTCCAGCTTATCCATCCAGCCACTTACACACTCACTTTAAAACTTATTTTGGAAACACCCTAAAGAAATGATCATTCCACTGTCGGATTTGATGTGTTTGTAAGATGAGAGGCTAGAAAGAAATGGCATAAAGAGACTAGAGGGCGAGGGAGAGTCAGGGCTGCTAAAAAGGGGGTTCACTCTGATTAGCAGTTTTTGTGATTCAGACACTAGCCCACAAGGAACTCGATCAAGGGTAGATTTTTCAACAGCACCTAAATGACTTAGGAGCCTAAATTCTACTGAAAGTTAATGAGACTGAGGCTCCTCCATCATTCAGGCACTTCTGAAAATTTTACCCTCCAGCCTTCAACTTAATTCATGTGGGTCAACTACAGTTTTGCCATTGACTTCAACGAAACCGGGGTCAAGACCTTTCATTCTGTGTGTTATTAAAGTTTCCTTTATCAAAACATTCATACTCACCATCATGAAATTTAGCAGGGAAAAACTAAGGGACTAGAAACAACAGTTAAATTACATAGGTGTAGCTCTCTGTGTTTCTGAACTACTGTAACAGCTTCCTAAACCTGGTGATTTTCCTTTCTGATCTGTAAGCCATTCGCACCACAAGGAGACCATTGTTTCCTCTTGAAAACAGCATGAACTTTTGCCTCAAACTGCTGCTACTGCAGCCTTTCAAAATATCAAAAGTGAGGAACATTTTAAGCACCTTAAGAACATGACAAAAATTGTCAACTTTGAATACTCATGAAATAAAATGAAAGAAGGTCACAAAGAAACAGCTGGAAAAACATTTCTGGAGTCTATAAAGCACTCCTCCACCATGTGCAATGCCTTCAACTGCTCTGGTGCAGGAGTGGAAAGGCACACTAGGAAAAATCCCCAGAAGATAGTGGAAACTCGTTTCTTTATTCAAGATGAAGTTCACAGAGATGTCCATGCAAGGCCCTCTAACCACATATGTCTCTGCTGCTCTTCTATACAGGGCCAGCTCCAGGCACCAGCGCAGCAAGCAGGTGCCTGGGGCGGCCAACGGAGAGGGGCAGCATGTCCGGCTCTTCAGTGGCAATTCGGTGGCAGGTCCCTCAGTCCCTCCAGAAAGGTAAGACTTGCCGCCGAATTGCTGCCAAAGAAGCGGCGGCGGTAGAGTGCCGATCACAGCTTTTTTTTTTTTTTTTGGCTGCTTGGGGCAGCAAAAACACTGGAGCCGGCCTTGCTTCTATAGGAGTCAGCATGGGTGGATGGCTGTGCAAGGGTACTTCTTCATTCCCTGGGCACTGAAAACGTGGGGCTCCATATCAGCCCTGGTTTGGAGCAGCTGTTGGGGCCATCCACGGGGGAGGCAATTGATCTGCACTTATACGGCTCCAGCAGCCCCAAACTCCTACAGAAGAGGCATGAAGACTTAGCAGCTGCTATTCCAGATAATAGGATTGAATATCAACTGCAGAAGGTCTGTATTGCAGCCCTAGAGTTGACCACCGGGTTGAGGGAATGGATTCTATATTTGCTATTCCTTGCAGAATTCTCTGCACCAAGCCCTAGTAATCAGGAAGAGGAAGTGAATTTAACCCTAAGAGTAATTAGTGTTGAAAATGTATTCGATCATTTTGAGAGCTGGGAACATTGCTAAAAATGGGGAAATTGAAAGGTAAACGAGGAAGCAGCCAACTTACTAACTCCAAATTGTTTAATAGATGGCTGAGATCTCACCACAGGACAAACACTCAAGCCTAACAGTTTTGTACAGTCAAATTTTTAGATAATATTAGAAAGCTGATAAAAGATTTTTATTCTGTAATTAATTTACTCCTTTAGTCAGCACCTAAATAAACATGTTCTCCCTCCTTTCAGTATAAAACTTTACTCTGGTCCTACAGCAATATAACATTTTGAGATGGAAAAAACCCCATGTGGCTCATCTGTCTAGAATTTATACCTCGTAATATCTTTTTCTTCTATGTATTTTTCCTTAATATTTTCTTTTTTATTTCCAAGTGAATATAAAAATAACAATCCCTTCTCCAGTATGTTTCCAATATCCCATGAGATGGTTGACAGGAATATAAATGTAATAATGAGGTGGTTTGAGGGGCAGGTTAATGTTTTTTGCTCTCACATGATGCTTTTAGCCTTAGGCTTTGCTTCAGGCTAATACCACTTTGTCTGAGCCAAAATCACCAATGAACACCCATTAAATCAGTCAAACTTAAATGTACTATTTACTGAGTGTGGTGAATAACACTGTAATCTAAGTTTGAAATATTGTAGGTCTATAGAATAGTAAATGGAAATGTAAGTCGAGACCTTGATAAATCTTTGTGATTTATCAGTAATGAAGAATTCTGGGCCTAATTCTCCCATCACTTGCACCAGGTTTATACTGGTGTAATTCTCATTGACTTCAGGGTAATTACTTCTGATTTATCCCAGTGCAAGTGAGAGGCTTGTGGACAGCAGACTCTGGGTGCTATTAATGGTAATTCCATCTATCTATTTAAGTCGGGGATCTTCAAACCTTATTAGTAGTACTTAATATTTGTATCGCAGTAGTGCCTAGAGGCCAGGGCTAGGCGCGGTACAAACACACAACATTTTCATAGTGTGGACCGCAACTCAAGAGAGTCTCATAGTCTGCCTCACCTCCACACCAGCACAGACCACGTCCCCTCCTATTCCAAGCAGTTGCAGTTGTGGAAGATAAATACTGGGAAGTTATTTAATGTATTTTTAGTAAAGCTGGTTGAAAGTTGTTGACATTTTTCATGACCAAGCTTTGTTATTTTTCAACCTGCTAATAGAGTAGTTCAGCTCTTTCCAAAATTGGACCATCAAGAGTATATACATTTTGAGAACTATTGAACTAGGTTCTTACAATGGTGCCCATCTCCTGTTGCCTTAGAACCCGCTACAAAGCATAAATAGAAAGCCCACGCTCCAAGGCCCTCTTTAATTTTGAACAACAGGGACCTGATCCAAAGCCCATTAAAATCAATGGAAAGGCTTCCATTGGTTTGAACGGGTTTTGGATCAGGCCTCAGAATTGTGACAGTGCCTTGCATGATGGGGTGAAAAGTGGAAAATAATACGCTTGTGTCCATATGTGAGGCTGCATATGTGTATGAAAGGATGTAAAGCAGAAAAATGGCATTGACCAGCCCAGAGGAAGCATTATGGATCACTCCAGTTTCTCTTGCCTCTAGGCTCCAATCCAGACTGACTACCATCACAACCAGAGCTGTATGTATAGACTCATAGACTTTAAGAACCTTACCCACCCACCCCTATAATAGAGCCATAACCTCTGGATGAGTTACTGGAGTCCTCAAATCATGGTTTAAAGATGTCAAGTTACAGAGAATTCACCATTTACACTAATTTAAACCTGCAAGTGACCCATGCTCTATGCTGCAGAGGAAGGTGAAAAAACCCAGGGTCTTTACCAATCTGACCCGGTAGAAAATTACTTCCCGACCCCAAATATGACGATCATATAGAGTCCCTCTAGCCCCTTCCCAGTCTCTTAGCATAAAATCAGCATTTGAGACAGACCTAGTCTATAAATGGACTATCCTCACTTTGGACTCTTTTCCAAGTGAACAATTCATAATTAAGGCTACAATTTAATCATGGTTATTTTTAGTAAAATTCCTGGACAAGTGACAGGAAGAAACAAAAAATCATGGGCCCCGTGACCTGTCCATGACTTATACCATAAATACCCGATTGAATCTTAGGGAGGGCTGCTGGGGGGGGAAACCCCGGGGCCTGCTGTGGGAGAAGAGCCTTGGGGGGTCTGCAGAACCTACTGCAGGGAGGGAGAACGCCCCATGGGCCCATCGCACCTGTTGCCATCAGGAACACCTGGGGGGCCCGCCGGCAGGGGTGGGAGAGCCCCGGGGGTAGCCAGCACTGCTCTAGCCATAGATACAGGGAGGAGGAAGAAGGTAAATACCAGGGCAGAGTATACATCTTCTGCCCAACCTGCATACTCTCAAATTAGAAAGGAAGTAGAAGAGAACAAGGAAAAAATAAAAAGAAACCAAACCTCCGTGAAGTTCTCTGCGGTAGGAAGGATTTCCGACGTTCCCTAGCATGACTAGTATAGTTCCTAACTAAACTGATCACTAAAAAAATTCCCCGTTTCAATAAATGTATTGAATGTATGAAATGAGAGATTATGAAGGTGAAGGACTAAGAGCACAGTAGAGCCAACCATATTGTAGGTAAGTGTTTGTGCTTACAAACCTTTGCTAATGAACCTCTATTATTTTTGGCAATACCCCTCTTAGTAGCCTGGGCTTCCTCTGAACAGAATAAACATTGTGCCATGTATTGTGTGTCATGGTGACAAATGTCAACAGCGACTAGATTTATTTGTGACCTAACTGGAAGATTGCAGAGTGGACAGATTAGTCTATTAACGCCCTGCCCCACCCAGTGCCAATAGCAAACCTTCCTCTGAGCTCAAACATTTGCTGTCTTTGTAATTAAGTCCTCAGTTCTCAATTAATTTCAGGTAATGGAGAAATATGTATTTCTCTTTGCTAATTTACCCACCCATTTCCCATGCAGGTGTGGACAGGGAACTTATGACTCAAAATCTCTCTAGGCCTTTCTATTCAAACTAAAATACAGAGAAGTATTTCTTTTTCAGAAACTTGTTATTTATCCCAGTGTTTTAAGAAAGTTATAATCACTGGGTTGTACCAGACAGACTGCTATTTACATAATATCACATAAAGGGCTAAGATCTACTCTGGTTTATAACAGGGTAAATCAGGAATGACTACTGAGATCAACAGAGTTACTCCAGATTTACACTAATGTAACTAAGAGCAGAATTTGGCTGAAAGTATCCATTTCTGACCAAGCAGGGCATATTATACTACAAGGCAGCCAGACATGCAGTTTGGCAAAGAACACAGCCACAAAAAAAACATTGGTTGTGCATTATGTTACCATACACAGCACACATTTCTTGTCAGTGTGGATTACCTGCACGGTAATGTCATAGATTTTACCATGTCAATACATCATGGCAAAACACTGTTGTCCTTACAGGTTCAAGTTGATAACTTCCTCATAAAACATAAGCATTGAAGTAACGGTAGTTACTGTGGAAGCTTCACTTCAGTAAGGAATAAAATAACACATTTAAGCCCTGATCCTGCAACTGGATCCACTCAGGCTGACCCTTGTGGAGTTCCCTTGAAGTCAGTAAAGCTCCACAGAGATGCAACGGTTTGCCTGCAAAGTTCTGACTCAGGACTGATGTTTTATTTTGTAACTGTGTTTTCCACAGGGTAGAACTTTAATGGAGCTATGCTGATTTAAACTAGTGGAGTATCTGGTCAGTGAGTCAAAGACCAATAGTTATTATATACAAAGACTTCTAATCAGATATTTGTCCTATACAACTAAAGAGCCACAAAATATTTTACTGACTGAAGAAGTCAAATCAGGGTCAAGCGATCATTCAGTAATTCACAGAAAGACAAGAAAGGATGATTCTGTAGTGAAAGCATGGACGTGGGATTCAGTAGATCTAGGTTAAATTCCCCACTCTACAACAGAATTCCTGTGTGACGTTGGGCAAATTACTCAATCTCACTCTCTGCCTCAGTTTCCCATCTGTAAAATGTGAATAATAATTCCTTTGTCTTTCTCAGCTATTTAGGTTGCAAGCTCTTTGAAGCAGGGACTGGCTTTTACTATGTGTATGTACAGGGCCAGCACAGTGAGGCCTCAAGTTTAGTTGCTGCCTCAAACCACCATATCAATAGTACACAATATTATTATTGTCCCTCCTTCCATCTGTGTGACTGAACAGTCAGCGGGAGTTTCACCTGAGTATAGACTGCAGGATTTGGACCACAATGCGTGTGTACACACTGAGACTCATACAGACACCTTGTTACATAACATATAAGTCATGAAATCAGTAATTAGAGGATGCAGTATAATAACTAATGTGGAAAAGAAAAAGTCATTTAAGGAAAGCATGTTTACTGGGGAACCTGATTGAGGGTATTGACTGTATTCACATCTAGATGGGAGATGGTGAGGAGGTGGGGGGGCATGCTAGTTAACCTCAGGCATTTGTCCAAGCACTACGAGAGATCTGAGGAATGAGTTAGGGTTGAAATTCCATTATAGGTTTTAAATAATTAAACGCTACATGTTTGGAAGCTCATTTCTCCCTATTACTTTTTAAATAATTAATCTGTATTTACATCTATTGAACTTCATGGAGCTATACACATAACAAACTTGAATCAAGTTGAGAGGGGGAGCTTTTTCTGTCTGATGGCAGTAAGATTTTTTTGTCATATATACTAACAGAAGCTTGACTATACTGAATCATTCAAATTATAGTTCAGCTAGATGATGTAAATCACAGACACGTGTAAGTAGTTTTCTATCATATTAATCAAGAGTCATTAAGCAAAACAATAAAATAAGCTGTAAATCCCAAAAGAAAAATTGTGCTTCTAAAATCTTAGAACTGCAAATAATGATAAAAATGAAAGTAAATGAAAAACCCCAGGGACAGATCTCATTCTTCGCATTATTTTCAGTCTAATGTTACTACTTCCACTCAGCTTGTTGTTTCCTGATTCAGTTCATTACATTTTGAAAGACAGTGAGCCAGACAATCTGAATGGCACAGAAATACAGTAGAGCCTCACAGTTATAAACACCTCGGGAATGGAGGTTGTTCATAACTCTGAAATGTTGGTAACTCAGATCAAAACGTTATGGCTGCTCTTTCAAAAGTTTACAACTGAACATTGACTTAATACAGCTTTGAACTTTATCATGCAGAAGAAAAATGCTGCTTTCCCTTTATTTTTTTAGTAGTTTACATTTAACGCAGTACTGGACTGTGTTGAGGGTTTTTTTCTCGTAACTCTGGTGTTCATATCTGTGAGGTTCTACAGTATTTCTATTTAGAGTAGTTCTTCTCGTATAGGTACATTATTTATTTACCTGCACTTCCAGTTTCATCTAACTAAACTCCTGTTGAATTCCACATGTTTAAAAGCAAAACATGCAACTGCAATTTCTTATTCATAAAACTTCTTAAACTATAAAATGCTAAAACAATCCCCTTAAAGTGCTATTCTGCTTTGAAAAGTGATTCTGTAAGAATGGCATTAAGGTTACATATTTATTGTAAATGTGATTTCCAGCTCAAATTAGCTCTATTTACCATATAAAAAGATACACATGCACATACAGGCACACTCTTCTAGTTGGCAGCCTCGCCAATTCAGTATGAAAGTCAATCTGAGTTCTTTTCTTATCACACCCCATTACTACTACTAGAAATTCTGCTGGCTGAACTGTAGTCTCAGTTGCACCCATTGCACCATTGCAGGGCTGCCCGGGGTGGGGGGGCAAGTGGGGCAATTTGCCCCAGGCCCTGGGCCCCATAGGGGCCCCCACGAGAGTTTTTCGGGGCCTCTGGAGCGGGGTCCTTCAATCGCTCTGGGGGCCCCGGAAAACTCTCGCGGGGCCCGGGCCCCCGGAGCTTCTTCCGTTCTGGGTCTTCGGCAGTAATTCGGAGGCGCAGGTCTTCGGGGCACTTCAGCGGCGGGTCCCAGAGCAGAAGGACCCCCTGCCGCCAAATTACCGCCAAAGCGGGGGCCCCCCACCGCCGAAGACCCCAGGCCCCCTGAATCCTCTGGGCAGCCTTGTACCATTGTCTTCAAATTAAGCTCTCAGTTACATCTATGCAGGTATATTGAAGTCTAATGGGTTGCATAGGTATAACTGAGGACTTAATTTGGCCTGTGGAAGCCTTAGTACTGGTGATGACATATTAGGGGAGGATGGGGGAGAAACCAGCTTGACTTTCAGATCACTGGCTGACTTTGCAGTTAGGGGAAGAAAAACATCTTTGATCTGAGGTGAAGTAAATTTGTGTTGGAAACCACGGAAAAATGGTCAATAAGGAATCATGATGTCAATTTTAGAGTCACATTTCAGGATAGAGCAGCACTTAAAACTTCTTATAATTTTCCTATTATTATTACTAAAAGAAACAACACACAAATCAGAGGATAAACTTCAGCTCTAACAATGACGACTTTCCCATTTGCTCCATTGGCCCGTACAGCTCTAATTCAGAGTCCTGGAGATAGAAACTAAACATCTCCAAACACTAGAATGCAAACATTGCTGCACAAGGAGAGAGCATGCGGTCAGATTTCATTGGAATACGGGATTCTATGCCAGGCATAGAGATCAAGGATTGACTAATTCAAAGCACAGAAAGAACTAACACTTTAGATGTCAGCTGTTTCAAGAATTATAGGCCCTACTGTTTCTGGAGTCAAGGTAATAATCAGAATGGTGTATGTATTAGGCTCCTTGCAGAGATAGCCAAAAGTACAGCCTTCTACTCAGATTCAGTTTTAGGATTTTATTTCCTTTTTGGACAAAGCTAACAGTGCAAAGTATTCACATTTTAAGGATGAAAATCCATCTTAATAAAAAGAGTTCTATGATTCAAAGTGGAAAATTATATGGAAGCTATATACACAGTAGAGAGAGGGAGACAGGATTCTGTGATTTTCTATCAGGGTATCCTTATGGCAGCTACATCCACTGACAGCTTCCTCAGTATGTTCTTCCCCCATCCCCCCTTCACATTTTCACATAAATCCAGATTTGGGCATATTGCTTTGTTGTGGAGACATCTTCTGTGTGCTGGATGGCTTATGCAAATTAAGCAAATGTCCTAGAAATTAATCTTGAAATACCTTGGGATAAAGAGCTTATCACATGGTGCTAAAGTAGTGTACAGAATTCTGTGATGGACTGTTTACAGTTTGGGAAAGCAGAAGAACATTCTAGATGTTCTCAAGCTGCATGATCTGATAGGATATTCCCCTGACTAGCTATTTCTCAGACTTGAATGCAGAACTGACTGACTAGAATTTGGGGGGGGGGGGGAACTAGGGGATTCCTACCTAAAACCTAAGCAAAACAACAATTCTGTGATAGGAAGAGTGGTGTGCCCTTTAGCTACTGTTACTCAAACATTCAGACCTCCATAGTTCAGTTTGCCAGCACATTTAACCCCGCTGAAATTTTCTTGACACAGGTTTTATTTTCATTTGTATGTTTTCCCACTTACAAATAGATATTTATTGTATACATTAAACATTTGTAGATATATACATCTATAATGTATACAAATATAGAAAAAGGCAGTCAAAGACTTACTGGTAGTTAAATTTAGAAGAGTGTTGTCTATTTGAATGCCTACTTTGGGCACTAGAAAACCACTTTAAGAAAACTTGATAGTTTTGTGCAATACTGTACAGTTCAGTTTATTCCCTATCACAACTGATATTTTCCTTGTATTTCTAACCAAAATTCCCAAATGTATTTTGAAAATAAATGTCATGTCAGTTGCTGTTTGCTAGTGACATTCTAGATTTCTGAAGCATTTATTTACGAAGGACTGATCTGTACTTCTGACTCAGGGAATGCTCCATTTGAAGAACACTAGGTAAAACTCAGTATATAGGATGGTAAACCATGGTAAATATGTTTTTGTACTTAACTGACATTTAGAATATAATAATTAAATCTAAATTAAATTTGTGTGTGGGCACCTTCATTTGAAGCATTACAATAATTAAATGACATTAGCACTCTGAAGTAAGTATCTCAGAACAGCAAAGAGCTATTAGCATTATTTAGCAACAGTAAGAGCCTTAAAGGTCAATTTTACTTCTTTCTTTTATTTCTTTGTTACTGTTCCAAAAGAGGGAGAGGGAAAGAGAGAAAAATAAAGATAAATTTCCAGCTGGAGTAATTGGACTGCCTCATTACCTATCTAAGTACTTCCAAGGCCTCATCACCATTGTCTGTTAAGGGCTGCATGTAATGAGCAGCTAGAAGAAGCCATTTGCAGTGCACAAGTTTTACTGACCCTATAAAACTCAGGAACTATGCTATATATTCTGGAGTGCCATCTACTGGCACCTTATCTCATAACTATTTATGTAGACCACTCCTGTAACAGTATCAGAGCACCACACACACTGTAATAAATCTGATTCTCTGCTGCACTGCATCTTGTACAACCAGCTTAATGTTACACAGCAAAGTGGACACAAGAAGAGTTAGTGTGCTCAGCCTATTGGTGCAAAAGCCCTGTGCCAAAAGACTGCCACTCTGGTTTGGTATCATTTGATATACGTACTTGCAACCATGTAAATCACTACAAAAGGGGCAAGGTCAGAGAAAATGAAGGCATGAGGAATTTATTATCACAATACTCATTTGAGGTAGAGATGGTACTGTTATCTCCATTTTACAGATGGGGAACTGAGGCACAGGGAGATTAAGTGACTTGCCTGGGGTCTCATAGGATGTCTGCAGTAGGACTTGGACTTGAACTCAGACTCATTAATCCCAATCTAGTGCCTCAACCACATCCTTCCTCTTCATTAGAAAGTTGAGTTCTAGGTTCAGAGTCCCAGGCCATACAAGGCCTATCATTTTGGCTATATGCGTGGAATGACCTGTACACGGTGGCACGGAAGCCTGCTTTTTAAAATGGATCAAGACCATCTTCAGCAGGAATTATACATTTTACCCAGAGCTTTTGTAACACCTAGCTAAAGCAATAGTTAATAATAATAATATGAATAATAATGAATGATAATTAATAAATAGCTAACAAGTGAAGGAGCAGAAGAGTCAAGGAAGCTTAAAAACAAAGAGAGAAAGGGCTGGAAGACTCAGAGCATATGTAATGGCATCTACACATGGAGCTGGGAGAGAGGAGGAGGAGGAGTTAAAAGGAAGGGAGCTAAGGGGGGGCGGGGGGGAGAGACAAATACAGAACCAGAGGAGAGATGTAGGAAGTAAAGTAGTGGGAGGAAAAGAACCCAAAATGACAACAAAAATAATGAAAAATGGAATATCAAACTCACAAAACTATGGTTGATTGAGATGTCACAGGGAACATCCTCACCACCTACGGATCACTGGTATTTCAGATCAATAAATTTCAGTTTCTATGTGAATTTTGGATTCAGGAGACTGTTTGTCTTATGAACAGTCAAGAAAATAAAAAGAGAACAAAGAAAAAAAAACAGGCAAAGGAGAGGAAATGAACCAAATCCAAGTGACACGCAGCAATCATGTCCCTCAGAGTTGTCTCCTATCTTTATTCAGACCCGTTTGTCACTTGTGGTAGGCATAACTTTAGTAGCAGCTATTTCAGTAATGTCTAAAACTTTCCTGCCCTCTTTTTCAGAGCCCTAGCATTCAGATTCAACCCCCTAGACATTCACAAGCAATTATTTTCTAATGATGCTAGAAGCAGAGCTTCCAGTCTACAGCTTTAAAAGACCCTGTGTGCCAGTGCACTGCTGCTGACCTTTTCAAGACATATATATGAGACACTAGATATAATAACCGGCCAAATTCATCCTTGGTGTATCTCCAGTGAAGTCTGTGGAGTTACACCAGGGATGATTTGTAATCAGCAGCCCAAATTGCAGGAATTTTATCTTTTTACATGTACTGGTTCACACTAAATTCAATAGCTTGCTTGATACTCTCTTTACTTTGCCATTTAATATATTTTTATTTATGAGTATTTGAGTGTTATATTTCAGTGTGTATGCATTTAGCTGTGCCACTTGTTCCCTACTGGGGAAGTAATGTTGCGTACTAGCTGTTATTTTTACCTGGGCAGAATACCTCTCCTATTTCCGTTGTGCAGTAACAGCCTACCACAGAGAATAAGATGAAAACATTTTGTGGCATTATAGGTAAACTAAATAGAAGGGAAATCCATCATCCTGCTTCAGTGTCACCGCCAATCTGAAGGGATGAGGAATGAAGCTGATAGCTTCCACACTGCAAATAACCAAACAAACAGGAAGAGTTTGTTCGTTTCAATTTGAAAAGCTGATGTGTTTAAATATGAATATGTTGCTTATAGCCAAATTTTAGTGACAGCAGCCCCATGGCATCTATCACTGTTTGCACTTTTACTCTTGCTAAAAATAGACACATTGTCTCTGGATTCTTTCACATTCCACATCTGCGGGAAGTTTTTTTCCCTCTTCCTCTATACAGCCTTTGCAGTTCCCTCCTCCCCCCTACCCCCTGGGTGAATCACATTCAGGAAGATGCTAAACACGCAAGGCTTATACAATAACACTGAAACCTGAAATTACTTCGCTGTCTGTATCAGAGGTCTATGTGTGTGTTTCTCTCCTTTGTGATTACAGTTGAGGTGGGACTGGGTACAGCTACGAAATGCTTCCTTATTTTCAGGTAGCAGGCAGAAGCGAGACTGTGGAGCGGTTTCCTTCGGACTAGGTCAAACAACTTGCTGCTGCTCTTCATGTGGAGAAAATAAGCAATGTTTCACAATGTATTGCTGGCATGCTTTAGAAATCAGGTTTTGGCAGGGAGGTGCAGGAGGAGCTCCTGGGTCTTTTCCATTTCTCACTTCTATTATATATAGAAGTACAGCCATACACAGATTTGATTGTTTTCAGAAAAAACACGTCTAACCCAAGCTTTAGTTGACCTGCCATTAAAAATTGAGTCTAACCATAACAAGCAGCAAATCCCACTCTGCAAACAGCAGCCAGTCAGGGAACACATACTGCCAGTCCCAAACTCCTCAGCCCTCGAGTCCCCAAAGGAAACCCCACATCTAGGCTCTCCTCAAATGCCTTTTCATAAGTCTGAGCTGTGCAGCACTCCCTGAACATCAGCAAGTTCAGACTGTTTTGGATCTGCCCTCTTACATCCCATCCTACCCTGAGAACTCCACTGACTTCTGCATAAGCACAGGTTTCCCCACGTGGATCTCAGTGCAGGGTTGGGGCCCTGTATACCACACGAGCTCCATCTCAAGTGCATCCACTGATCCCAGCTGTGGCAGCATGACATGGAGTGAGCAGTAGTCTGTCCAGCAAGTTCCAAGACCATTAAGGTTTTGTAGGTCACAATCATCAGCTTAACTCCATCCAGGTGCCATTAGGTAGCCAATGCAGATCTTAGATTACTAGCCAATCAAGTTACACTGGGGAAACTTAATACAAACATTCCCACCAGTGCTAGCATTGTGCCTGCACCAGTGGGAGCCCTAGTACAGACAAAGCTTTCACAGCCAGATTCGTATTTTCCATTATGCTGATTAGATTTGCTTTCAGCAGGTGGGAAGGGAATGAGTCTGGCCTTGTCTACACTTCAACTCCCAACAGGGCTACCAATGATGGGTGAAAAGCACCAGTGGGAATATTTTTGTAAATTTCTGCAATGTAGATCCAGCCTGGTGTCCATGTGCTCACAGTGAGACATTGCACTTAAGGTAAGCAAGCTGCTGCAGTCTTCACTAGCTTCAGCCTCAGAATGGATTGAAGTTTATTGCATTAGCCCAGGTGAGAGATGACAAAGGCTATGCAAACCACAGTACCAAGGTTTGCATCTGAGAGGAAAGGTCTCAGCCTCCTGGTCAGGTGCAGACAGAAAGATGCCAACTTGGTCACTGCCGGTATTAGATAATTTAAAAGCAGTTGGGAATCAAAATAACCCTCCCCTCCACCACCGCCAGATGAGACCTCTGGTCACAAATGATGGCTCAACATCCTCAGACAAGTAGGAGAATTCAACATTAGCCAGATCCTCCGGTTGCTTCTCTTAACCCACCACAATCATTTCAGTCTAATCCAGGTTGTCTCAGACAGCTTGATCTCTTCCATACGCCAGCCTTGCGGTGAGACACTCAGCCCTACCTTGAGGGCAAGAGGAGATGGAAATATAAAAGATGGGCTTTCAGGACTGTCAAAACACTTCAGCCATGTCTCTTCTCTCTTAATGGACTCACATGCATGTTGAATAAAAGAGGTGACAGCATACACCCCGATAGCACCAGATATGAGAGAACCCTTGTGAGAGGAAAGCATTTGCCCAACACAGCTTCTGGAATCTCTGAGAGAGGAGGAAGTAAGATATGAGCACTATCAAACTGGCCACAGTTTCAAACCCCTTTACAACAAGTGTTCTTGCAGAAATGTGCATACACCTGTCATGCACAGAGGACCTCATGATGGCACTAACACAAATCAGAAAACTGCATGTGCAAGTCACCTGTTTGCATATGCAACTCTGAGCAATTCCATCTACAAATAAATATGGATTTTTTCACATGCACTTGGTGCATTGAAATTAGAAAATAAATATGGCCCCTGAAATATCTGGTATAACATGATTTATATAAAATATAATTTCATAGATTTATTGGCACATAATGAAACATAACTCATATAGGAAAAATTTAATGTTTCTCTGTATCTATTGTTTGTTAGTTTATGAATTTAGTTTGTAGCATCTCTCACTCCATATATCTTAGTACTAGACCAGCTGTAATCAGATACATCAGTGCAGTGTTCTAACTATAAATTGCTGTGTTACATAGAAAACTATTAGGGGCACATTCTCATTAACATTAAGTCCCTTTATACCATTTTGGTACACTGCATTAAGGCCTCTTTACACCGCCAAAAGGCCCTTTGGTTAATGTCTTTAACAAATTAGAAAACTGTTATTTCAATCCAAAAGATCAAGCAAGGGTCAGTAATTGAGCAAGCACCAAATGCTTGTTTACTTAGCAGTCCTGGACCCAGATCATTAGAAAAGTGAAAATGTATTGGGTGTGTTAACCTCATGGTGAAACAAAAATCTCTTAAAAAATGAAGACTAATTTTTCCCCTTGACTAAAGAAACATTAATTTCAGTGGCATGTACAGTGAGGTTATATGGGTACTGGGCACAAGTGGTCAGTTATTTTCCTGGCTGTCTACAAAAAGTATGTTTATTCCTCATAATAAAAAGTAATAATACAATAAAGTGTGTATTGCTCAATTAGGAATCTGACATGCAAAAGACTTATAACCTCTTGCAGAGAGTAGTTAGAAATGATTTTTTTCATCAGCATCAAATGCCTCCCAGCCCCACTCCCTATCATATACTCAAAAACAATACAACTTAAAAGCCCACTGACAGGTTGCTTAGGACCCATATTTAACTTGCTTTTCAAGTTGTATATTACAGTAGGGAATGCAACATTTTTTCCACTTTAATTGATCTGTCAGGCAGAGATTTAAAAAACAAGCACAGAATTTAATTCAGGTCCTAAACATAAACAAAGCTGTGCATTGAGCAGGATTTGAGATTATAGCACGCATGCGCAGTTTGGTCTATGTGTGGGATTTACATTAACTGCTTTGCTTGTTTTTGTTACTAGGCATTGCTTGGACAGTCACATTATTTTTAAATTCATGAAAGTGGAACAAGGAATATGTTTTCTACTGAAATGCATCATAATAATTCATAATACATGCACCTCTCCCCAAACACTTACGCTGCAGTATAGCATCATAAAAACAATTTAGAATACAATAAAAATTAAATGAGTCATCCTTAGTGCTTACTGTATATAGTATTTTTCTCCAAGGATCTCAAAGCACTTTACAAAGTGATCAGATATTATCCCTATTTTAAAGATGGGGAAATTGAAGAACAGAGCTTTAAAACCCAAGTCAGCAGGGTACTTACGCATACGCATAACTGTAAGCATGTGAATAGTCCCATTGTCTTCAATGGGTTTACATTGCATGGTTAAAGTTAGGAACATGCCGAAATATGTTGTATACTCAGGACTTAAGTGACTTGTTTGAGGTCATACACTGATTGAGTGGCAGAGCTGGGAATAAAACCACAGGTTAAATCTGACCCTATTGAAGTCAATGGCAAAACTGTCACTGACTTCAATGAGGCCAGGATTTCATCCCAGGACTCGACTCCCAGTATCATTCTCTATCCGCTGGACAATACTGCTCCCTTCTGCAAAGCTTTACCAAGTAAAACGTGTCAAAGGAGTTGCCAGTGAGGAACAAGTTAATTTTTGGAATAAAAAGGTTTCAAGCTGTTTTATAAATCGGAGGGAGGCAGGTACTAGGGATTGCTGATATCTGTTTTATTCATTTGCTTATTTATATCTTAGCATTAAACAACAGACTTTAAATGATTCAGAACCATCAAGGTGTGTATGATGTAACCACATGTTCCCATCCTGATTACACCAGTATGAATGGAAAAAATGTAAACATGGCCCATTCCCATTTTTAAACCACTTAGGCCAAATTCTGCTCTCATTTACTCATGTGCATCCTTGCTGAAGTCCACTGGAATGGATGGTGTAACTGAGGGCAGCATTTGACCCTTTGAGTCCCATAGGAATGTCAACATTACGGTACAGCTAACATAGTGACAATTATGTAGTCCAAAGGACCCAGAAAACTGTGGGATTGGCCAGTATGTTGAAGATTTCACTCAAGAGTGTGTGTGTGCATGCTAGGTTGGCTCAAAGGAGTGTAGAGAATTCAGCATGGAAAGGACTCAGATTACTACAATGAATGAAAGAGACTCAATTTCCCAAGAAAGACTGCCTTGTTTATGCTGCATCATATATGCTGTTCCATGTTAATGTGCATGTACATCCATTTATGATCTAGCTATACTTTTCAAGATAGTTGTAGAACTGATTGTTTATATATGGGAAAAGAGGGATTCTTTTTCCCTAAGAGAGGTACACTGAGACATCAAAGTCAGACAGTGTAAGACAACATTTATAAAAATGTTGACAGATATCTTACTGTGTTTGACTCATGTAGCCATCAAAAGCTCACTTTCACAGAGCATTTTTAGACATCTTAGCTGGCTGAATCACCAATTTAGAATCTGTCAGACCTCATTATGTGGCTTAAGAGCCTCTTCTTGGTGCCATTTGTTATGCATTAATAAGAAAGCATTAGTGAATGTGTCCTCTGGTACAACCAAAACCATTGTGCCATTACATAGTAAATTTTGTTCTTTCTAGCATTTAAAAAACACCTCACAACAGCGACACAGCTTGGTTGCTATGCAAAGACATAAAGCCACTGCATAAGGATCAGTTCCAGGGTTTGGTTTGATTTGAACCAAGCCAAGCAAATTATGCCTGGATGTGATTTGACAAGGTTTTCCTGCTTGCCTGTTTCTCTCATCTGGAAAAAAAAAAAAAGAGAGAGAGAAAGGCAAAGCAGAGTGTGTGCTCAATTTAGACTGGCCTGATTCCCCCAGCATTTTGTGTGATTCAGATCTATATTTACTGCCTTTCAGTATCATAAATAGAGCAGTTTGAGACACAGTGCTGTTACAAGGCTCTGTATTAAAAGGCAGATTTATTATGAATGCTGGTAGGGACCTTTTTTCTCTCATTGACTAGATATGACTCAAAAAGTTAATGGTAATTGCTCTCATCTTCATTTAGCAAAGAGTGGGGGGGGAGAGGGAGAGAAATGGGAGCAATTTGCAGAGCTGAGAACAGGTCATTACAGGTGTGTTATATTAGTATATTCATGAGCCCCCGGGGACAGGCATGCTGAGATATCCAATAACTTTCTTAATGTGTAATTACACGTCATTGAGCTATAATTGATTAATTGAAAAGAGAATGTAGGCAGATGCTAGGCCAAGGCTTCTGCTGATCATTAAATGAATATGTCCTTGCTTCTTTTTAATAAGTTAAGTGAACTACTCAAAAGCAATTAAGTCAGAACTGAAATTCGTTAAATTTTAAGTAATTATTGGTATTAACTTGTATAATAAAAATAAAGGTCTTATGGAGTTTTTTTTTCTTTCTAATAGATCAGTATATCACAATTTGAAAAGAAAAAAGAAAGAAATTCCTGTATGGAAAGGGGTCAACAGTGAAATATACACTCCCTGCAGGTACTTTTTGGTACTCCTTAAAATATACAGGTATTTATTAGTACAACTAATCTACTAAACTGGGATCTCATTCCTGGAAATTCAGTCTACCATTGAGAGAGTACCAACAGTGCCTGGGGTTGCAGGTTAGCTGTTCTTCCTGTAAGCTTCCAAAGATCCCTCTGGTTGCATTTAAAGATACCCATATTTTTCTGCTTTCTTTTTATTACTACTTAGTCCAGCAACAAAAAGTGTAGAAATCCATGGGTCAACCTCATAATGATTATTGGCCATATCCTAACTCCATTTTTACAAAAATGCTTACTGGATTCAAAAGGACTTCCGTATACAGGGTGTTACCTCAAACCTATCTTTACAGGGCTTTCTGACTGATATATATATATATCCTTTACTTGAGAGATCCAGGGTAAAATTTTCAAAAGTGTCTAAGTGACTTAGGAGCTTAATTCCTGTTTTTAGAAGAACTTGGGTGCTTAGGAGTCTAAATCCAAATTACTTTCAATGCATTTAGATTCCTAAGGGCTTAAACTCCCATGTGTACTTCAATACCTTTGAAGGCACGGGCCTTAAGTGCCTAGGTCTCTCTTGAAAATGGAATTAGGATACTAAATCATCTAGGGCCTGATTCTGCAAGACCTTACATACCCGCTTAATGTAACTACTAAAGTAATCCAGGCCTTAAGACAATATGAAAATATTATTGAAAATATTACCCAAAATCTCTTCATAATGGAAATATTGATGGATATTATCTCACCATTTTATTCTGCATACAGTAAAGCGTATAATAATTTTAACGTATAGTAGTTACCATTGAAAACAGGCTGAATTTCACTAACCTTGGTTATGACTAGGGCTGGTTCAAAAATGAAAAATGAGCTCAATGAAACAATGTCCAATTTCAAAATTGAAGGGTTCAAAACACTCATTTTTTCATATGAATGTATTTGCCTATTTTATTTTTATCAAAATATTATTGAAATGGTGGTCAGAATTTTTGCCAACAAAGAAAAGGATTTTCAATAAACACAAGATATTTTCTGATAACTTTTCAATAAACTAATTTTTAAAAATAAAAAAGCCATCCTTTTGTTGAAATTTTAAATTTTTAAAAAGCTATTTTTCAATTAAAATGCTTTTTTTTTATTTCAACCAACTTTAGTTATAACTCTAGTAAAAAGATCCAAAAGGTAAAGAGTGAAGATAGGACTAGACAACACGATGAAGCATATGGGTGAGGACTTGATGTATGTATCTTGAATGTAGCTGAGTATTTTAGAAGTTACTCAGAAACAGATGGTTGCTGCTCATTTATAATAAGATTTTTTTACTGCTTCTGCTGGGGAGATAGGTGATAGAATTAGGGCTTGTATTGATTTTGAATTTTTTTCAATTTTTTAAATAAACTTTGCTCTTGATTTTTAAAAACTTAGTGATGCTCAATAGAAAAACTTGGTAATATTCCTTCTATCCACAAAACAGTTTATGCTCAGAAAGTAGCATCTCCCAAACACACGCAAGAGAGCATGCACCTCCTAAAATAGCATCCATGTCTACACAAAATGCTAATCTGGAAGAATTCTGGGGTGATCTGGGAGCCACTTATAGTATTTACAGGGAAGGATGTTGCAAAAGAGAGGCGGTGTATTGCCCAGAGCTGAGTGGGTTTTATGTGTCCTAGCACCTACAGTGGCACCTACAGTGGCAGTTGTCATCCTCTAAAGTTCACCACAGTCACCTCTCATACTTCTAGTCCCTCCTGATTGTTTTTTACAATCTTTCTCCTTTTTCCTTTCACTGCTGACTTTGTGTTCCTTAACTTGGCTCACCATTCACTGGACTAAATGTGTGGCTTATGTCAGACTGCTAAGAGTACCAGTCTGCTTCTTGCAGGAATGTATATCGCTAACTGTGGCATCTCTTTGTTTCTTACTTGTTTGGATCTGTTTTGTATTATATGTTACCAGAAACTCACAAAACAATATTACCCTCCAAAAGGGAAGAACTGGAAAAAACCTCCAATCCTATCCCCTCTGCTATCGTTGTTCACTGACAGGTGGCCCAGTTCCTCAAAAAGCAAAAATGGGGTATGGGGAGAATACTCTTGTTCTGAAAAGCTCTGCAGAGGCTGAAATCTCTTCTAAAGCAATGTCAAATTGCTAATCAGCAGCAGCCCTATCAAGAGCTACAAGAAAAAGTTCTCGGCAAAGACACTTACCCTCGTTATTGTTCTCACATAGATAATCACATTTTGAGCACTTACATCAGAATAGAGAGGGAAAATCTCTCATTCTTTTAATGCTGCAAATCAGAGCTACTCTCTAACCCACAGCATAAAAAAGACATGGGCTTTTGGATCTCATTTCCACTAAAGTTACTATATTTGACTCTCTAAATAAATTTGTTATCCCTTCAGAATAGATTGTATTTTCTATAACTTTCACTGATGGTCTCTAAGGCGTATTACAGTGTTCTTCAAATTAAATAGTGTTTTAAAAACAATTTTTTTGGTTTTGCTACAGTGTTTAAATTATTTGTAAGCTCACGTATAGCAGTTTTTGGTCATAAAAAGCAAAGAAAAGATATATTTATATATCAGTCTTTCTCTACTCTTTATGGTACAGTTCCTCTCCCCCTGTCACACCCCACAGCCTGGTCCAAAGCACATTTACAGTTAATGGAAAGAATCTCATTGATTTCATTGGCCTTAGAATCAGAAGCTTAGAGTTCTAAGGCAAAAAATAAAGCAAATTTTAATAGCTACCAGACATAAGGAGGGTAAATATTATTATTGCCATTTTACAGATTGGGAAACAGAGGCATTGAAGGATTTAGTGACTTGCTGAAGGTCACACAGAAAGTCTGTTGTAGACCCAGGAAGAGTCTCCAAACCTCCCAAGTCCATACTAGTGCTACAACAAAAGGACCATTCTTCCACTTCACTATATAGTAGAAAATAATATAATAATAATAAAGGCCAGTGCCACATGTGACAGTGGACTTTTTTGTTCTAAAATTATCAGCTGTTCTAGTTGAGAGAGGTGTAAAGACAAACATATAGCATATAATTTCCTGGTGACAGCATATCTAATGGTGATTGGCAGGTTGGGGTTCTTGATGTTGTTGTCCTTGTTCTTTATTTGGCCATACTATTAACATTGTTAGCTTTCTGTTGTACTGTACCTGCTGAGTTAATGATCATATTTTGTGTCTACCTGCATGTCTATCTAGGAAGTATACTGTTGGTCGGGGGCAAGCAGATTGGCCACTTAGTGTTTCTATCTATACCCATTTAATATGGTTATGGCTGTCAGCATTACAATTTCACTCTGTGTTGGAACTTCACCTAGAAGGAGTGTGTAGTCTCTTCTTCTAAATGTATGCGCTTAACTCTGGTGGACTTGAAGGGTTATTAAGTGTGTGCAATGTGAACAGAATATATCCCACAAATTCAGCCTGGCAGCAATACCTTTTTTTTTTAAATGATTTAAAATCATTTTGCCTATTTTTCAGACTTGAAAAGAAACAGAATGCAAGTTTTTGTGGGTTTTGCGGTGTTTTTTTAAAACATGCTCCTATGACTCAAGAACAATTTAGCGTTTGAAAATGAAATGTTGCAGGCTGTTAGTCTATAATATGACCTAAGCCGTTTTGTTATTTTAATCACAAAAAGGGTTAAAATTCACATGGCCAAGATTACTGAGGTTTTAAGAACAGCAACATCACATCTCTGTGGTAATTATTTTTCCCTGAGATTTTTGTTACAGAGCCATAACATGCAATGCTGACAACTCTGCATAGCCTGATCCAAAGCCTACTACAGTCAGTGGGACACGCTTTCCATTGACTTCAGTGGGTTCTGGGGTTGGGTCTCTTTGCCCTAGCTAATCACAGCATATACTATGCTATTTTGCAGCTATTGAAAGATATGAATTGAATCAGTAGTTCTCAGGAAAGGAGTGTTAACCCATGAGTGGACAGCAGGGGACTTGAAGAAATCTACTGATATCTGTGGAAAAACAACTGCAAGTTGGAGAGTTAGAAAAGAACTGCACTCTGGCAATTATAAAAGCTTTGGGCAAGATTGTGCCTGATCCCTGCACAGATGTACCAACCTCCCCCACCCCTGGGCACCTGAGAAGGAGCCTGAAACAATAAGACTCTGTGCTCTGTCAGCAAACAGTCCTGCTGCTCTTGGCTAGGATAGTACTTCCCCAACGCCCCAGGGGACAGGAAGAGAGTAGGACTAGGGAACGGTGCAGAGAGGGCGGGAAGCCACTGCAGTCTTTTCAAGGATGGTGCATCAACCCGGAGCTCTGGGAGGCATTGTGTCTGCCTGAGGCACAAGGACTCCTGTGGCTTCCACTGAGGCAGAGGAAATCCGTGCAGACCCCAACATGAGGCTGTGCTTTAGTGGCATGATAGAACACCTCAACCACAAAAGCTGCTAGAAGTATACTTAACTAAGATCACACAATTCTATTCAAGCTCACTGGTAGCAGGCACTGTGTATAAATGTTCCTTCCTGGGCAGGAATTGGAAGCTACTCTACCTCTCCCTCTGCTGGCTTGAATGTAAAAGTGAGAAGGAAAACCAACGTGTTGGAAAGAGAAGTGGGAAAAGAAGGAAAAAGAGAGCAAAATAGACAAAGAAGGAAAAAGAGATGGGCACAAACTAAGAAAAAAAAGTGAAGCAGGAGACAAAAATCTCTCTTCCCCAAGCTAAATATCCCCCCATAATTGTTGCACTGAATATAATGTAGGATACAAGATATATAAGTGCACTAACAAAATTTGCCTTTTGTTTATGCTGAAGTGACTATTGGGGCAGATTGGGTTTGGGGTTTTTTTGGCAGCAGGACATGGGAATTTGTTCTGATAAACTTAAAAAAGCAAAGCAAAACGAAAAGCCACCAAGAACATCTCTTATAAGATAGACAATGAGTCAAATACCTGTAATTGTTAAACGTAAGTGTGAATGTCAATAATTTTTGTACTAATGAGGCCTCAAGAGTTTTTTAGAAAACATGTTGTCGTTCTTTGTTTTGGTCAAAAACTCTGTTACATAAAAAATGTCTTAAGAGTGTAATATTAAGGATGTGATATAAACTAGCTATGGAAGGACATCCAAAGTTAAATTAGACTTCATCTTTAACTACTGCTGCAATGTCTAGGTGTCACATGAATGCCACATTTTCTGATCTTGTATAAAATCAGTGCTGCAATATCAATGCACAATGCCACAAATTAAGGCAGATCATCAGCCATAACTTTGGCTTTTGTTAGTCTTTGTCATAACCCTAACTGTCTTTCATTCTAGAGTGAATTTTTTCATGTCTCATACTTAAATCTATTTTTATGTGTGGGTTTTTTTTTTATAGTTTCCCTTTCCCCTTTTGCTAAAGATTAATGATATATGTGTGATCACTGATTTGCATGTGCAGAGTTTTGTGTAACAACTGATGGCAGGGTATTGTTTATTTTGTATTTAAATAAGGACTTTTGCCCAGCTAGCCTATCTTTTAACTAATTGTGTAGTAAAGTCATGAGGCAGAATTTATCATACCACAGCAATATAGTGCTATTCCAGTTACAATCCTTGGTGGTATATTTTTTATATAATTCCGTAGGTGCACATGATGCTTACTTTGTCTCCCTAAAAAGTGATCTGGGAAAGCAGTCCAGCAATTCATTTCCTTAGCCCACCAAAATTATCACTTGCTTAAAGAGCAATATACTAATCCTAAAACTGCACTGAATATTGTGGGTAGCAAGAGAGAACAAGAACAAACTGTTGTTTTTTATTTTCTGTTTTTGTGGGAGGAGCATCCTGGTAGGGGCTCTCCCTTGCTCTGACTAACCTGGGTATAAGCCTAGGACAGGGGTGGGCAAACTTTTTGACCCAAGAGACACATCTGGGTATGGAAATTGTATGGCGGGCCATGCATGCTCATGAAATTGGGGGTTGCAGTGCGGGAGGGCTCCGGCTTGGGATGTGGGCTCTGGTGTAGGGCTGGGGATGAGGGGCTGGGGATGCAGGAGCAGGGGCGGCTCTAGCCATTTCACCGCCCCAAGCACGGCGGCACGCCGCGGGGGGCGCTCTGCCAGTCGCCGGCCCCGCGGCTCCGGTGGACCTCCCGCAGACGTGCCTGCGGAGGGTCCGCTGGTCCCGCGGCTCCGGTGGACCTCCCGCAGGCATGTCTGCGGATGCTCCACCGAAGCCGCGGGACCAGCGGACCCTCCACAGGGACGTCTGCGGGAGGTCCACCGGAGCCGCCTGCCGCCCTCCCGGCGACCGGCAGAGCGCCCCCCGTGGCATGCCGCCCCAAGCACATGCTTGGCGTGCTGGGGCCTGGAGCCGCCCCTGTGCAGGAGGGTCTCTGGCCTGGGACTGAGGGGTTCGGAGGATGGGCGGGGCATCAGGGCTGGGGCAGGGGCACCAGAGGGGACCCGGGGGCCAGGATCTGGCCAGTACTTACCTCAAGTGGCTCCCAGAAACAGCAGCATGTCCCCCCTCTGGCTTCTATGCGGCAGTGAAGTCAGGCGGCTCTGCACACTGCCCTGTCTGCAGGCACCACCCCTGCAGCTCCCATTGGCTGCGGTTCCTGGCCAATGGGAGTTGCGGGGGTGGTGCTTGGGGAGGGGGCAGGATGCAGAGCCCCTTGGCTGCCCCGTGCCTAGAAGTTGGAGTGGGGTCATGCCGCTGCTTCCGGGAGTCGTGCAGAGTCGGGCAAGACCTTGACCCAGCTCCACGGCTGGAGCACCGGAGCGGGGAAAGCCTCCAACACTGCTTCTCGGTGAGAGCTCAAGGGCCTGATTAAAATGTCTGGAGGGCCATATGTGGCCCCCAGGCTGTAGTCTGCCCACCCCTGGCCTAGGAGGACTTGTACTTTCTCTAGGCAATGATTCAGGAATTTGGGCTGCTTAGAGGAGGAACTATAGGCTTTTCACCAGTCCTTTCATTCTAGCACATCATTTTTCACTCTTTAATCCCAACTCTTTCCCAACACCCAGCACTAGCTGAATTGCATTGCTACTTGACAATCAGCTTCCAGGGGACTATACTCTGCCCTTTCCTCCTGGAAACAAAGAGATGTGCCTGTATAAAAGCTCCCAGCTGCTGAGAAATTTAAGTCCTGATGCAGGGAACCTTGGCAGTGGATTGCGCTGCCAGCCAAGCCACCATGCTGGCTTTATTCTTTTAAAAACTATTTGCATTATGTAATTCCAAGATTTTATCATGTATTGCTAACCTAAGGAAAATTTAATTTTCAAAATGACTAAAAGTTCACAAGGAAAATTCTGTATCGTCATTGAGTTTAATATCTGGATTTTTGTGTGTGTGTTCTGCATTAACTATGATGGCACATAGCATATTTTGGATTTAAAGTGGGAAATCAATACCATGAAGTAATCCTATAACTGCACGATGGATTTTTATGCCAACCAAATCTTTAATTGTCACGGCTTTCTTAATACACAGAGCTGCCATATGCACTCAGAGCTTTAATTTTTGTTAAATGATAATGTAGTCTTCCTTCTACTTCCTGTCTAGCTGTTTTGGGTTTGTTTTTTTAAATAGCTGAGTTGTATCTAACTAGCCCAAATATTTCTCTCTTAAGCAATGAAGAAATAAGCAAAGACGAAACCATGCAATTTGCAATAGCATAGGTTATTATTATACTTCCAAATCTATCCAAGTATTTAGGGGTTAAGTCTTTCAATGAGTGTCTGTGACCCAGGATATTAACATTCTAACCATGTACTCTCGTTCTTGTGGGAGCGCACTAGCATACAGAACCCATCAGTGCTTGATCCCCTAGATCCATCCTGGCAGCACCCTCGGAGCAGAAGCATTTCCCAAACAGTAGGGACTGTACGTGCTGCAACAAACCATACTGGAAAATGGCAGATGAACCCTAAAGCTAAGAAAGCACTTTTGAGCCTGAGCTTCCAATTCCATCTGACAGGCTATTATAAAACTTACTCTAAATGGCACTAAGAAAACTCCAAGGATTTCTGGATTCTCAAAAGAATAAACAAGTTTCAATTTCTCTTTCATTTAAAGTCTTAACTCTTCATTGTTTTACAAAAAGCAAGAAACCAACATCTGCCTCTCACTGTTAATGACTGGTTACGCTTTTTCCATTGGGAAACAATCTTCCTGTCATTTTGTTTTTGTTTTTTCCTTCTACTTTCTTTCTATTTTTTTCCTCTTGTCCAGCAGAAAATTGCCCACAATGATACAGAAATATTGACAAGCACTTCAGACAGAGACACTACCCTCCCTTAACTTTCAATATACTTGTTTTCAACTGCATTTTAACACAACATAGACTCGATGGAAATATATAAATAAAATGACTGCCTGACTATAAAACATTTAGCATCCTATCCAAGTCATAGTATCCACCATCTCCAAAGGCTAGTATCAACATATTTTCAAAGAGAGGTACTGTCTAAGTATATCTTAATGACAGCAGAAGTGCATATTCATAATTTTTGTCCTCTTTCTTTCAGTGCAGATTGACTCCAGGCAGCATCTCTGCCAATTCTTTTTTTCCAATAGCATCGGAAAAGTAAAACTATGACAAATTACTTTTATTACTTCCTTAAAAAAGAACTGAAACCTGTCCAAAAAACACACTGAGGACAAAATACTAGGTTGATGACTCAGAGCTTTTGGTGAGTACAACAAGAGTTACGTAATAGTACAATATTTTAAACATAGATTGATGGGGGAAATGTAACTGTACATTAAAACAATGCTTGGAGTGGGCATTAGTTGCTCCATTCATCTATTTTAAAAGAAAAGCAAAGTTACATTTGGATTAATAACTGAATTATTTCATGGATCAGACAGTGTTAATGTATTGTGTCAGACTCTATCCAGCATTCCTGGTACACTCAAAACTCCTGATGACTTCAGTAGGAGTTTTGCACATGCTGGGAATGCACAGTATTAGGCCTGAGGAGACTAGTGCTCTTGTAATTGGTTGTGGTCATTAAGGAATTAAACTCTTTTTATTTAGTAAATATATATATTAGGGGAATAATTATAAATTTGGCTCAATTTTCCTACTCTTTGGCCACTTAGGTCTTAACCTTGCTCCAATTGATCAATAGGAACTTTACAATTGATTTCAGTGGGAGCAAGATCAGTTCTTGAGGCCCAGATTCATGCCTGGTGTAACACCTTTTAGTTCAAGTGGCGTTCCATTATGGATGAGTCTTGCCCTTCTGGGTAACACAAGTGGCACAAAGCAGCTGGAAAACATCTTAACCAGCTAGTGGAGATTTCCTTAGTAAAGGGTATCCTTGGGTGACACATTGCTACCACTGTGGCTCTCAGACAGTCCCTGTCCTGTACCTGTTGTATGGGGCATTCCCAGGGAATAAGGGCATGGCCAGTGTGTCTCTGTGTTTGGGCTGTTCACAGTTATTGGAATGACCCCTTGGGGGGCTTTCACTGCTTTAGTTTATGCCGGATACTAAACGGATCCAAGGCTGATCCTAAGATTAGGAAGAAAACAAAGGTAATAGAAAGCCACCTTTGTTCCCCATTTCCCCTGGTCTGTGCCAAGCATAGCTCAGCTGGACTGTAGAACCCAGCCTTTTGTTTTTAAACCACTGATATGAGAGTGAGATCCCAGGGACCAATTTCTGCACTTAGTTACATGAGCGTAACTGACTAACTTACTTGGGGGTTGCACATCTGGAACTGAGAGCATTCTCCAGTCCTACTTCTTCCGTAGAGAGGATTTGCTGAGGCAGAGGAGTCCCCCGCCCCCTTTTTTTTTAATATACTTATAACTAGAAAAAAGTCTGTAAGTTGCTTCAAAATAAAACTGAGTGTTCTCATTTTCCCCAGATATTTCCACTTAGCCAAATGAGGTATTTACTTACTGGTGCTGGGAAGAAAAGGAAATGTAGGGAAA
Organism: Mauremys mutica; assembly: GCF_020497125.1. Lineage (NCBI taxonomy): Eukaryota > Metazoa > Chordata > Testudines > Geoemydidae > Mauremys > Mauremys mutica. The sequence continues at coordinate 82,520,817 of NC_059074.1, read as the reverse complement.
AGTTCTATAAACTCATCAAAAGCTCCATTTTCAATGGCAATGTGTGAATCTCTTTTTCAATAAATGACAATTCATTCTCTGTTTACTTTAGGTAAAGAGAAAAATTCATTGTGGAGCACTCATTTTCAAAAGCTAATCAAGAATATTAGGTCCCAACAGATTCATTTAATAGAAATATAATAGGCATTCCTGCTTGTTTTTAATCTTGCCTAGTTGCAAATGCTAAAATGAACAGCAAATTAACCCTGCCTTGGAACAGAGATCCTTTCACAGCTGATATCATCTCTCTTACGGCTTGTAAACATTCCAGGCTCCTTGTCAGTACTTCGCTGGTTTTCACTCCTTCCCCACAAAAGAGAAGAGGGGGAAAGCGCCTGACTACATTTCACTAAAAAATAGAGGAATAGTTGAATTCTAAAGGGAGTACTGCGTGTCAGCTCTGCTGTGTTTCCTAGCAGAACAAAATATTACAATAGTGTCTGAGAACAATGTAGAGCTAAGATTGGGGTGGGAGGGCGGGGAGGCGTCTTTTACAGTTTGTGAGGCCAGTGGGGTTTTTTTTGGTTTTGTTTTGTTTTTTCCTTGTGCTTTACTAGCCATTCCCTTCATGGCTCCTTATGAACTACTGTACAAGACAAGATAGTAAGACAAGGCCATTCAAGTTCTATAATCAGATATAAAAGATTTGCAAACAATTTGAGATGTTAAAATTGTTCAATGATATCAGAACTAGCATTAGAACTCTAAACAGGAAAAAAAAGCTGTAATATTTCATAACGTATGTAATCATGAACAAAAGCCTTTCAAAAAACTATTTTCACTGTGCTAAAGTAACAATCTAGACTTGTTGTAAGTATGTTATTCTTACAAGTAGTTCGCAGTTATTCTTGAAGGCAAGCCTTGGAGTTTCCTTAGCATAGTGCTGCTGGGGAAAATTTTCAGCATGTCCATCTTCATCTCTAGCCTGAAGGGAAATATAATGGCCTATTTAGGGACTTACAAATAAAGGAAGAAAAAAATAGCTAAAAGCATAACAGCTCAGATCATTAAAACAAACGGGAATCCCAAAATACAACATTATTAAGAAATTTGTTTAAATACGCAGTACACCTTTTAGATATGAGAACTTGGGATGCTGATTGTTACATAGTTTAGGCTGAACATGCAAATTAACTGTGGTGTAATAATTAAAACAACAAGAGACAAACCCAAAATGAAATATTTGAGCTGGAAACTGTGAGCACTTAAGGGTTTCAATTTACTTCATTGCATTTTTCAGGATTACATTACATACGTACTTGTTTAAACTTTTTTTTTAACATGCTTAAGCAATTCCTAGATAACGTACCTCTATTTTCATTTTAACAGCAAGGCCATTACAAATAGCTTTTCATACTCATAATTTACATGTAATGCTATTAGAGATAAGTGGATTCTCCCTTCATTTTTAAGTAAAGCTCCAAAAAGAGCAATCATCTAACAAGAACAATGATTCTTCAATCAAATATGGTAAAATATTTAATTAAGAAGATGCATTAAAAGTTACTGGTTATTTTGATCTACACTGTCAATTAAGAAAGCTGAAGTTTAAATGGAGACATTAACAGAGCCCATTAGCAATATTGCGTGCATATAGTATTTTCCTTCTAATCTACAACATTTTCTGGTTTAAAGTTAAAGCAAAAGGGAGTAGTAGGTGAAAGGAGGAGTGTCAGCAACACACTCATTACACCGTTCATTTGGGTGACACTTGCACTCTGTTCCGCTTTCATCTCATCTAATCCCTGACTGTTCACTCTTTCTCAGCCTCCTAAAATTCACAGCTGAGCTGTCTCCTTCACATATGGCTTGCATATAATTATGCATATTCCATTTTACACTGCATTAAAATGATGAGCTTCTGGCTCCATGCCAGCTTATTTAAATAGGCCCCCAGTGAACTAGGGGGGAAAAAAAAAAGAGGAACACAGGAAAGCCATACAGTAAGCAGCAGGTAGCTCGGTCTTCTGTCTCTTTAGATAAAACGTATGTCTGCTGCAAAAGGAACAGCTGAGAACTACCTGTTGTGATGTATGGATTGGGGAAGGGAGGAGAAGAGAGAAAAACAATGAACACACATCTATTAAGCTATGACAGCACTTACATATTGTTCTTCCTTAATGTAGTGTGAGCTGTCCATTTTCATGTGTCATATTCAGAGCTCTGATAAATTTTTCTTTTTAGTGTTGGCATTTATGAAAGATATTTGCACCTTGTACAGACGCTCCCCGGGTTACGCAAGACCCGAGTTAGGCAAATCCACACTTACGGAAAAAGCTCCATAAGTTCCGTAAGCTTTTTTTTTTTTTGGCATAATTGTTGGGTATGCGTTCCCGACTTACGCAAAATTTGACTTATGCAAGGCGTTCCGGAACGGAACACTTGCGTAAGTTGGGGAGAGTCTGTACATTCTATAACTTGTTACTTGTCTTCAAATAAGCTCCTGTCCCTCTTTGTGGAGGTGGAAGGTGTTTGGGGTGTGAAAGGGGAATGATAGGGTTAACAATATTGAAGTTTTTAAAAAGTATCTATAAGTATCTATACCTGATCCAAAGCCCACTAACTCCAATAGTTTCTGAATCAGGCCCCTAACTGTAACTGTGGTGTGGACACTAGCAGACTTCACTTCCCAGGGAAGTTATCAATTTAAAATTCACTCGTCTGTCTGAAAATGTTTTACAAATAATATCTAAGATAACTATGGCATAACTATCATTTGTATTACAAGATGAAGGGTAAAATAACTGGGTTTGTTTACTTTGTATATTTCACTGCACTTTTGTCTAATCTATTGATCAGTTTCCCCTTTTGTCTGTGAAGATCTCTCACACACCAGCTCAGGAGAAAGATTTTTTTTTTAAAACAAAAATGTGATTGTAAAAGCACAAAAAATTGACAGGGGACTCAAGCAGGTGAAATACCTGAAATTACTTTTAACTCTTTTTTTTAACTGACTAGATTTCTGTTCACTATGTCTCTTTTATCCATGCACTTTAAGAATGAACTCTCCCACACACCCCAAAAATTTATCCATCCTGCCGTGTGGAACACTAAACATGTCCAGGTTAGACTGTGTTGTGTACCCTGCCTTTTCACTTTTTGAATGCATGCGTTGTCCTTCCCTCTCCTTCTCCCTCCCCAGGGGAAGTAGGATTTAATTAAGGGCCTCTAGCAGGCCTTATGCTCATACCATTCTTCCAAATAATCTCAAGTGCAGCTGGGAGACAAATGTCCCTCTCAGAGTAGAATTTGAGCTTGTCAGCTTTGTGTCCCAAAACAGCAATATAGGGCTACTGACTAAGTCACTAGCTTTCCACCCGCTCTGTCAAAAAAGAAAACTTATGATACCCAAATGAGAGAGAGAGAGAGAGATCTGTAGGTACAAGGCAGGTATCATGTAAGGCTCTGAACTGCTATCTGGCTTCCACTGAATACAACTTACACTGTATCTAAAGATACTGCTTTTAACAGCCTGTACATGACAGCGTACACATTCTAGCTTGTCAGTGACCGTCTGTAGACATGTACCGCTGCGATCTGTAAGTACAAACACCTTATAAAACTAAATAGAAATTTGTGTTTTGTGTGTGTGTGTGTGTGTAAGAGAGAGAGAGAGAGAGAGAGAAAATATACAGTCAAACCCTATTTCACCCTGCCCACCTAACCAAAATTGCCACACAAGCTGATGGCAATGCACTGCCTCCCCTACTTATCCAAACTTTGTTTTATCCAATTTTGAATGTCTCTGACAACTTGTTGGGCAAAATCTACATGTACTTATACTCACAACAGTTTAGCTACATGGTGCTATCATTTATGATTGTAGTAAAAGTAAATACAATTCAACTGTCTAAATCCATGGTTACAAATTCTTAGTGGTCAGAGCTTTTTCTCCATACCCAAGTACTGTGCATGAATCCACCTCTAGGTTCTATCAGTTGCAAATTACTTTTAAAATGCTACACTAATGTTCAATGTTATGATTTTTTTTAATAAAAAAAAGTGGCACCAAGGTTTTTTTGCCTCTCACTCGCAGTTGGAACCATTTGACAACCACCTGTGACAGCCACTCTGACAAAACAGTGAAAGAAAGGAAGTCTTTCTCGGTCACCTTTCATAAACATATGCCTGTGAGTCAGGAATGGATAGCAGGGTGTGTGCAGGCAAATACAGAACATCAAAAACTGTTGTATTTTCCAAGTGGCCTATTGAGATCCCTGCTCCCTATCTTTTCTTCTCTTTTACTCCCCTACCATCATCCTCAAAGGCCAAACTCCATGCTGACCTCACACTGAAGCCAGCTCTATTGCGCTGACCATATATTCCTCAAGAGACCATTAGTGCCATTCCATGCTTCGCAGGGGAGAAGTTCTCCCATGGTGACGAAGCAAAATACCTTTGCAGCCCTCCTAGTCTTCATTTGTCTAGGCCACGTGAGGACATGGCACTGCACTGCCACCACATAGCCAGAGTAGCCTATCAGAATCCACATTACTAACAAAAGGAAGACCTTCAGATTCTAGAGAGCCCTGGAATCTTTAACCTCCACTTGAGTAAGTCTCAGAGGATGCATACGCATAGTAACACTGGTCATTGCAGCATCCCAGTGTGTTGCCCTGATAGCACAGTGTATGATCCCACATCCTGGAATAGGTCTTAAGAATACTGTTCCTGAACCAAATGTGCAATAAGAGAAGTCATATTGCTATATGTAGTACCCCACAGCCATGCACTGTGCGTAATGCCGTTGAATCTCATTGTCTGAAATGGTTCTCTGTAAAGTTTTTAACAGTTTGTATTTTTAAAATTCAGGATACAACTTTTATTTTTTTAAACAGTGGATGTGGGGTGATTTTCTTAGTTCTATGTTGTGTCCACTCAAGTACTGTGCAAGTTACCTAGGAAAAGAAGTAGCAGTAAGCCATATTCTTTCAATCCCAAGGAAAGAAACTATGTAACTCACTCAGGGCTGTCTCTCTTAACAAGCAGGAACAACAGCAACCTGCAGAGAAATTTTCTCCTCCCCAAGACACTGGAATTTCTGCATGGATATTTGTTTCTACTTGACCTTATTCTTAGTGCAAAATTCTCCCCTTGATCTACAGAGCAGAGCTCTTATCCATAGTGTAGGGTTTTTGTTTTGTTTTTTGCATACTCCCTTAGTCTTCAGAGAGGAAATTTGTCCTTATCCTAATTATTTAGGATTTAAATGTAAGATTTTCAAAAGTGCCTAATCACTAAATGCTCTCAAGTGTCTTAGGTGATTTTTTGAAAATTTTACCCATAAATATTATAAGGAACAAGACAGGTCATGCTGAATTATTTATTAAACTGGGTTTATTAAAGTTAATGGCCTTCTTTTAAGTAGGATAAAGTTTATAAGAAAAATGCACAAAAATTGCACAAGCTAGCCCATGAAGGTCCAGTGCTATTTAGCTAAATATGCTTCAAATACCTGGTTGTTAAGGACAATAATAGCAAATATCTCAGTAACCCAAACTCACAGAATATTTGACTACTTGCAGAGTCAAAACTTGCAGTCCAATTCTTGTGAAATGCCCTTTCAAACAGATGGGCCATCCCAATGTCACAGTTACATCCAGACACATGATAGATGTGCATTATTGGATGTTTCTGGTACGACAATCAGCTGGAAAAGTTTAACGGTACTGCTGTTCAAGTTGCTATAATTAAGTTTCAAAATTAACATCCCGTTAAGATGAATTTCCCCTGCTCATCTCAGTCCTGGTACTGTTGTTTCAGTCAGTTTGGCTACAGATTCAAAAGACAACAGGGCTGCCATTTTCATTGTGAAGGTTATCGTTTCTTCCAGAAGGACATGGCGCTCCCTCTTTTCCCCCCACAAAGTGTATCTTATGAAGAATACAGCAAAACTTGCAGGAAATCCACAGTTAGATGCTAATCCTTGAAATGTTATGGTCCTCTGGATGTCTATTGTCACAGCTAATCAGTTATTATTATGGTTCCTCTACTCACGTCAACCAGTAATGGTAAAAATAGTTCTCCACTTCCATCTACGGGTATTCACTCTGTAAATATATTAGTACACTAACTAACTAAATTGGGGCCTCACCACAGCCCCAGAAGCAGACCAGAGACCACAGTGGGGACTACAATCTGTAAAACATATTCCGTTATTTCTGCAATCATGGAATAAACGAACAAATACTGCAATCCCTATTTAGGGGAAACTCCCACCAATGGTTATGGGAGTCTTGCCTCAATAAGGCTGCCGGATTTTGCCCAAACCACAGAATGAGGCAATAAACCACATTTAATTTTTTTTAACCTTTTGGCCTTCTCACCTGCACTCTGCCCATAAATACATCTCTGCCGGTACTATTCCTAGTATTCCAAACCTCTCAGCACCTTTCAGACAGCCACTGTGTATTTTTAAATAGGCCACAAAATTGTTTAATAAATTCCCCAAAAAGTCAGATTAGTGAAAAGCAAGATTTGCAAATCACACTTTTAATAGTCAGTCCTGGACTAGTTCACAGGTTTGTTTTCTTATGACCGCCCCAGGCTAGAAATAAAGACCCTATTAAATAGTTCCCAAACTGCGGTCTGCATGCCACCAGTGGTCCTCTTAGCAATTGCTGGTGGGCTGTGGAGAGCTCACTGGTCACATGATGCTAACTCCCCTTTTATCCAGCTGCTGAAATGCATTAAAAGACAGCTAAAAATACATTACTTTCCTAATGTTATTTTTCCATGTAAGCAACTGCTGCAGTCGCCACAGGAATGTTATTTGGTCGCCAAGGGGAGGAGAAGTAGTCCAGGAGACAATCCCTCTACTAGAGGTGACCGGCAAAGGAAAATAGAAATTGGCTCTGTGCCCTTTTTTAACTTCTTTATGATGCATTAAGAGGGGGGAGGCCAGAAAGGGTGCTGCTGATTTTCCACACATACCCTCTTTCTGCTTATTTTTTATATTAGAAACTCAGATGATGACATCAAGGGAATAGTAAACTGTTGGGGGGCATGTCCACACCCGTCTCCCTCCCATGACTGTGCCTGTGCAGCTGGAGAGAACCTACACAGAATAGTTTGCTGTCCGGTAGGCGCAGCCTACTTTGATTTCACTGGCATGCATGGCAGCCAGGGGCAGCGCCAGGGCCTCCACAGCTGAGGAGGGCTTTCTGATCATGTAGGAGCTCATGCAGAGGTGCCTTCAAGATTCAGTTCAGCTTTGCAGCTGCAGAGTCCAAGCAGATGGTACAGTTCAACACCCTGAAGTCCCCTATGGCACTTCAGTCTATCTCTTGGTAAAATTTGTTTAGTGTTTTGGGATCATTTGATAAATAGTGGTTTATAAACATCACTTCTTAGCAGAGATGGATCCAAATCAAAACCATGGGTGTAGTTTTTTGGGGGAGGGCACTGCTTCCCCAAACTGCAAGTTTCGGGCAGGTGCAGCATTTCCACCCTCCATGTGCAGCCCCATTGGCCTGACTGCAGCTGCTCCCACAAATACAGAACTCAGATGACGCCATCCTGTTTCTATAATAGCCAAAAGCAAATACCAAATCTGACCACCCCAACATTTAGGAGAATCTGGGTTCAGAAGTGGATTTAAAACCCCTAAGTTGGGGCGGTCTGGCGCATAATAGTTTTGGTGAGGATACTGGTTAGGGAGCCAGAGGCCTGGTGTGAGGTTATTATTAGTAAGAAACTGGAGAAGCACATCATTAGGAACTTTCCTTTCCATTATGTCAACATACAAAATACTGTCTGATTTTGAAAAATAAATAAAGGCACTGTGTGTTAAACAGGCAGTTCTGCTGAGAAAAAAATGCCCCAGGAAAATATATTATTGTGTGACAAAGGAGACAGGGCTGTCCGGTGAAATAACATGATAATAACTGTTTCTGAAGTAATCCGCATCAACGTGATCTCAGCTAGTAAGGAGCATAATGTTCACTTTCTGACACAGCTTGAGCACATTTGTTTTCTCTGTGCTTGAAAATCTAATAAACAGTTAATTTGTTTTGTATGATCAATAAATACAGATGCCCCTGCAAGGGTTGTGGCTCATAATGGTATCATATTGTGCGTTGGATTTTTTTTTCAGTCACATTTTTCTGGTGTGATTATACAGTACCATCAGCCTGTATTTAAAATGCAAGCTCTAAGCCCCATTGTAATGCAAGCAACATTATAACTGAATCAGGTAAGAAGTAGTAATAACAAATCACTCTAGTGTGCAATGAAATTATACCTTTCATCCCGCTATACTTTAAAGAGCCAGTCAAAACCTTGACAATGAATGAAGGACTCAACCCCCTGGATTCATTACTTTTTTTTTTTTTTTAATGTCTGTTTCATATATGGTGTACAGATTTTTGACTCGGGATTTTCTTTTATAAATTATTTATAATACTGTACTCTAACAGAACCTTTCATCTGACTAACTAGAAGCACTTTATGAACATTAATGAACATCTTTAGTCTCACAACGTGTCTGTAAAGTATGAAGTACTATTCAGCCAAATCCTGAAAGGCACTGAGAACCTACTGCTCTGATGCTTAACCTGTCTTTAGTTTTGTCCCCTTCATCTAATTTTTATAGATGGGAAAACTGAAGCACAAGGTTAAATAACATGTGTTCACAAGCAAATCAAGGCAGAGCCAGGACTAGAACCCATTCCCTACCAGTCCTCTGCTTAATCATGAAATTCCCTTTGCATTTTCAAATGAAAACGCTCTGTTAACAAAGTAAACCTAAAACTCATTTTCCCTTTAAAATCCAGGCACGTCCCGTCTTTTTCCTTTCTCTACTGGATATTAAATAGGCAGTTTCTGTTGTTACTGACTTCTCTAGGGCTGTGCTAATCCTGTCCTGACAGTTCACAGTATAGTGATATATGAGAAGTGTTCGGGTGGCTGACACAACAGCTAATTTTTTCAAACCACACAAACCTCGACACATATAATTTTTTCATATCCAATGCAGAATCTTCAAAGAATAAATATTATAACAAATACATAACATCGGGATAATTTGAAATAAACTTTGCTTATTGCCCCTGTGAACATTTCTTGGTCAAGTCACAGCTGCATGGGACTTTAATAAACAAGAGGCTATTCTGCTGATCTGATCTCTGATTAATGATAGGCCCCATTGAGAGACGGTAATGGACTGTGCCTGACAGTTATTGCAGCATATTCACTGTCGTCCTAAAATACAGCTAGAACACAAATTACAATATACTACATACTTCCTAGCAGATTCCACCTTTGTAATGACTAGCTAACTCCAATGTAGCCAAACGTTCCTAACAATCTCTCTCTCTCTGTTTCTTATTTTAATTTATGAGATAAAAGGTATCTTGAATTTATTTTGTGTGGTTCATTGTCAGGGAATTTGAGTATTCCTTTCAATTGATCCCATTAGTACAAGGATTCCAGAATACAGATAAGATGCTCGTGTACAGAGAAAGCAAACATTTCCAATTAGCCTCCCAGAGAAAAGGGAGCGCGGGGCCATAAAAACAACAATAAGGAAAAAAAATCCCTCAGATGTTGGTTATGGTTAGCTGAGGCCCATGAACCAAACAAATCACTGTCTCTAATGAAATTGTTTCAATATAACAGCTTCTCACAGGACTGTAAATATTGAACTAGTAACAAACAGTTTCTCTGATCATGATGTCACATACAAGATTAATCAACTTGACTTGGAGCATAATTTTTTTTTTTTTAGCAATCCCTAACTGGTTTAATGAACTCTTTTCCCCACTGGCTTTTATAGACTAGTCATGATCAAGGTACCATTACTATAAACCCTCACCTCCTCCCTCACTGACAGCTCGTCTTATTAGCCTCACAACAGTCAATATCCAATTAAGGGATACCAAATTTGATCAATGGAGAAGATAACAATGAGCCTTAAAGACTCAGTGGCCTTTTTTAATTCCCATTTTTTGTATTGTACAAACATTTCCATGCTCCTGGAGAAGGAAAGAAAAGGACAAATCTGGATGGTAAAGCCCTTCCCTAAATCTGTTGTTCCTGCAGGCTACTACTTAATAAATGTTAAGCTCTGATTAATGCTCTGTTTATGTGCATGAGGGAGATAGACAGGGAGAAGCATTTATTCGCGTCCATATCTGCCATAGTCTTTCTTTCAAAGTGTGACAGTGTGAAGCTCTGTTTAAATAAGACATAAACTTGTGACACAACTTATGGGTGACATGCTACTTGGTCCATTAATACATTCAAATCTAGAGGCTATGACATTTAATAATAATGATCATGTTAAGATCTCCATGAAGGGATGAAGATTCTATGCGGGGGGAAGGGGAACCTAACAGGCAGGGAGCTTAGTTGGAGCGATGGAGGGGGAAAGCTTCAGGACAATCTAAATTTCATCTCCCAGTCTTTCTGAAGATGATGAATAGCTGTAATAAAAGATGGGACAGTGGCAGTTATAAGCTGCAGAAAAGTAAAGTCTGATTGGAGGTGAGGGACACTAATTACTATACCAGACAGCTGAACTGGAGGTGAAGGACACAGGTCATCATTATCAACACTTCCTTTGATTATGTACCTTTAGATTACAATTAGTTTTTGATCCCTTCACTCTGAGTTATATCTTTAAAGGCAATGAAGGCTGGTATAGCACAGGGGTGGGCAAACTACAGCCTGGGGGGCACATCTGGCCCTCCAGACGTTTTAATCTGGCCCTCAAGCTCCCACTGGGGAGCGGGATCCGGGGCTTGCTCCGCTTCAGCACTCCAGCCAGGGAACGGGGTCAGGGGCTTGCCCAACTCTGTATGGCTCCTGGAAGCAGCAGCATGGCCCCCCGCCAGCTCCTAAGTATAGAGGCAGCCAGGGGGCTTTGCACACTGCCCCCGCCCAAAGTGCCTGCAGACAGGGCAGCGTGCAGAGCCGCCTGACTGCGCCTCCATATAGGAGCCGGAGGGGGGACATGCCGCTGCTTCTGGAAGCTGCTTGAGGTAAGCGCCGCCCAGAGCCTGCACTCTGACCCCCTCCCATGCCCCAACACCCTGCCCCAGCCATGATCTCCCTCCCACCCTCCTACACCCCAAATCCCTCATCTCCAGCCCACCACAGAGCCTGCACCCCCAGCTGGAGCCCTCAACCCCCCCTGCACCCCAACCCTCTACCCCAGCCTGGAGGCTCCTCCCACACCCTGAACTCCTCATTTCTGGCCCCACCCCAGAGCCCACACCCCCAGCCAGAGCTCTCACCCCCTCCCACACCCCAACCTCCAATTTCGTGAGTATTCATGGCCCGCCATACAATTTCCATACCCAGATGCGGCCCTCGGGCCAAAACGTTTGCCCACTCCTGGTATAGCAGATATAAGGCAGCTTGTCTTTCCAACTTTCCCTATCTTCCTGAAAGTACTAGTTATTACCATGTGCTGCATTCATGTTGACAAATAGGATGTAACTTAACATGTCCAGTGTCTTCCTAGAACTATGCAGAAATTCAATTCTGAATCAACAATGGTGCACCTGTGCTTTCTACTATCCTCTGCCACCACGTGCAATGCTGCAACACAATATTACCTGGCAGGATGCCAGCAACATATACAAGGCCTAAAAAACCAAGGAGAGTGGCCATCCAGACTCATGAGAATGTGGATAGCAAACTGATCTCCTTAGACAGTGAGAGGTGACTGTGAACTTTATCCTTCGACCGTGTCATAGGATTTTCTTTTTGTTGCACATTAATTAACTTTGCCTGCCTGACTTTGAGTACTGAAATATATTGGGCAAGGGTTAATGTTTTCAGTGCTGTACGCTGGTATATCAGCAAAAAAAACCAACCAACCTCTACCACTTTAATTCTCAGAGATGTGCTTACAGATGGAAATGCTTTTACTGGCTGAAAGGCACAACCTCAAACATATCTACTATCTCCTCTGTCTCCCTCCTAGACTCTAGCCTTTTACTTGCCACCAATATCTGTTCCCTGAACTTTCCTCCTCCTACATGTCCTCTACCTGCCTGACTAATGCACATTCCTTATCTGTGGCTGCACCAGACTCTAACATGTTCACAACTCTGCTGCCTGTCTCCACCTGTGTACAAATAAATGTGTCCGTATCACCCCTGCCTCAGCCAACACCTCAGGTTCCTCATCCACCTCAAGGTCCATTTTGAAATGGCGCTCTCTGTTTTTAAAGGCCTCCAGGGGTTTGTTCCAGCCTATCACTCATCTGTATTTAGTGCCTGCCCAGCCCCCTCTAGTTGTCTAACATCAGCTACCTTTCAGTCCTTTCCTACACACTATTACCAGTGATGTAATAGCCTTGTCCTCCGCCGCTTCTGCTCTCTCCAGCTTCTCCCTCTTCAAATTTAATCTTACAACATTCTTTCTCCTTAGCCTACACTTGTCATTGCCCCTCTCACCTCCTGTCCTAATGCTTTAATTTATTCATTGAATGGGGCAGGTCAGGTCTGGGACATCTGGAGCAATGGCAGACAGTTTTATGGTGCAAGGGTCTCTATAGGCCCATGGAAAAGAATCAACCTTGTCTTCTTCACCACAGGCCACGCAGCAGCAGAGAACTGTTTGGTGGCCACTAGTGAAGCTCTCATGCGCCTCCAACTCCTGCTGTGCAGGGGATAATGGCTGTGGGATCCACATAGCAGCTGGTCCACTGACCTCAATCCTATTCCCCAACTGACCCCTGCCTCACCCTCTAAAATCCTGTTATGTAGGATGTTGGGCTTCCCAATGTGCTGGAGTGCAAAGTCCTTTCATGGGTTCCTGAATCCTAATCCGGCCATATTGCACTATAGCTTCAAAGCCTGCAGTTCTTGTAGTTAGTGAAGAAAATACAGGAACTTTGTGTCTTACTTTAGGGTAGATGTGAGATGACATCTCTGTCTAAGGAGACTCCATAGAGACCTGTACAGAAATGTAGCCTTTCATCCTCTGTGCTCGGTACAACCTGTTTCCCATTATTTAGCTGACAAAGCATGTGACCATTGTCTTTGGTTATGTTATGTATGAAAGTAGCAGGTTGCAAGGCTAATGGGAATTGAGTTCCTGTTGCTGTCACTGTACAAAAACAGAGCAGCATCAAGCAAAGAATCAATTCTAAGTAAATCCTTTAAGCAAAATGCTACCCTTGAATGTTGTCTCTAGCTGATGTACCCAGCAGTATTTTCTATTCCAGAGCTGACTCTACAAACAACTAGAGGCCTGTTCTCATTACTGGCTCCCATCTGTATACCAGAGATACAGAACTGGAATGGGCCTCCTGGGTCACTGAGCTCCAGTCCCTTATCATATAACTCCATCCATGGACTTATCAACCTCCATCTTACAGCTGATTACATTGTTTGCCCCCACAACTCCTACTGGAAGGCTTCTCTGATAGTCAGAAATCTTCTTCTATTATTGTGGGGACTGGCTTTTTCAGAGAGGGGAATGAGTGTTGCTTCTTGTTGCTTTGGAGCACTTCTTAAGGACTGTGGCGAAACCTGCTGTAAAGTGAATAGAGCCTCTCTTTTCCCCAGGGTAGCCATCAGTAATTCTATGGTTAGACAAAGATTGATCCAGAAAAATAATCACAGGGCTAGAGATAGATGTTCCGCCTGGACATCTGAAGGTTCCAGCTGACACTGGAATTGGCCCACACATCCCTGTGCTAGCACTCACAGGACTGCTGGAATGATGTAAATATGGGCTGGTGGGAAACGAGGGGTGTTATGGAATTTGTCTCCTTTTCCTCCTCAGAATGGGAGCTCTGGCAATAGAATTATAATCTAAATTAATTCCGTCAAACCAGGCATTACTACTGACATCCTAGTGATCCTGTCTGTGCAAGGCAACTTTACCAACTTTTTTTGGGGGGGCGGGGGGGCCCGCGGGAAGGAAGGGGGAGAAGGAACAATTATTTGTCTCCCTTGCATTGTTTCACATATTAATTTTTAGTAATATTATTCCCATTATCCTAATGATGTGTATTTTCATCATTACACTCTGCCTAGCATTAAACCATTATTACACAGATCTCCATTGTTCCTCCTGGTTTAAAATGCTGATGCTGAATCACTGGCTTTGGAGATGGTGGAAGTGGATTACATGTGAGGGAGAAGGTGAAAGACCTGATGGGACCACTGGCTGTGAAAAGGAAAATACAGGTGCCTCTTCAACAACTGAGACACCTCACAGTCTGCAATTGCAAGAAATCTTATGCAGTGAATGCAAGGCTTTAAAAATCAGACTCTGTAATCCTTTGAAAGCAGCAAGGGTTTCTTTTGAAGGTCTAGGTCACATGCCTGGCAATACCTCATATGGTGTGTCTCTTTTGCCATTTGTTTATTTGCTTCTGGCAGTTTTGGCAGTGAAGTATCAGAGTGAAATGCACACCACGCTATACATATGGTGGGAAGAATCTAGAGCATCAGTTGAATGCATACTGTACTGTATACACATTCTGTTTTATCTCTGAGCACAGCTGTGCTGTAAAGGCTTACAAAATGTGAAGCCTTCTGTGCAGCAAAAACATCGACTAGAGAAGCTGGCCTATAACTTATTAGGCTGCAACACAAGCCAAAAAAAGCCAGAGTTAAAGCTGACAACTCCTGGCACTGTGATTAAAAAGTACAATGGCTTGAGCTAAAGAGGGGGTGTCAGCCTTAACTTTGTGTTTTGGGCTTTTGGTGGTTTGAGTCACAAATGTTATATTATTTTGTGCCAAGAAAACAATCCACAGGCCCTGCACTTAGCTTCCAGCTAGAGATGTGCAAACAAATATGCAAATTATTTCCCAAGTGTCCAGCCTGAGTTGCCAGGCTGTGTGCACTGAGAGGGGTTTCAAGGAGCAGGTGGGGGATGGAATCTTCCCCATGAAGCCAAAAAGCAGCAATGGATCTATTCCATTCCTGCTACTGTAGCTCTGAAGCTCCCATGGCTCCTGCTATCTCGGCTCTGTGGGCTGAAATCAGTGGGAGCATATAGTGGGAAACAATCCTGCACTGGCTGGACTGAGTAGATTTTTTCCATCTGTTATTTCTGTGAACTTCCAGCAAGAGCAATTTATTTTAGTTTGTTTAGCACATTAATATTGATATTTAACAAATCTATTACTTTTGTAAAATAGTCCTGGTTTCACAGCATGGGAGTGATCTTAAAATACATGGCTCACTCATTGCTTCACATGTTGTAGGAAGGCTCAGTTGTTGAAGGGTTTTTGGAGGAGATGTGGGCTCTTACCCTCCAGGTGTCAACTCACAACACAGCTGTTTCTATTGTGAGAAAGCTCACTGAAACTTAGGGCTTGTCTACTCTACCACTTTTGTCAGTATAATTTCTCCAAGACTCCTTAGATAGCAGAAATTTACTTGCATCACCTAACTGGCTATCCTCACAAAGTCTCTTAGATACCATGGAGACCAGTGTGGTATAGATACACTCCACTCTACATGCTCTCCTTCTCTGCTCCCTCAGTTTTCTTCCCTCTGTTTTTTCTTCCTTTTAGAGGGAGCTGTCCCTTCTCTAATTCTGATTGCAATCAAAACTAATTTCAGTAGCTACAGTATCCGGGTTTTTTTAATCTCCTCAGTGATTAAAAATCTAACTCTATCTTGTTGGCTTTTATGAAAGCATGAAGTCCATAATTGCAAACCTCTCTCAGTCACAAGTTGTGACAAGTGGAATGAGTAAAATGTATACAATACTAGATCTAAAGAAAGGGGAATATGATAATGGAAGCAAATAAAAACTTACAGACTTCATAAAGATACATAATTTCTCTCTTTAATTGGCACACAGAAGAGGATGTTAGAGGTAGGGGATGGAGTTTGTTCCATTCTTACAGAGAATTGTTTGGGAAATGAGTCAACTCTTAACAGTTTAAAACTGGTGTAGAGTTTCTTCAAGAGAGGGTGAAGCATCCTAACTTAGATGGGGTTGATCAAATGCTCTAACAGTTCATGAAAGCCTAGATATTTTGAATTCTCTTTTTGAAAGCTCTGTAAAGCCCAAAATGGATGAAAAATGTTTTAAGTGCTGCCTGCTGTAGCAGAATCCCTGTGGCAAATATAAGAATGCCTAAGAACAAAGCTAACAAGAGACTCTTTAAAACACACTTCTTGGATCTGCCTAGATCAGACCAGATGCCATCTTTTTTACTTCCTTGCTCACCTTCACACCCACCAGCTACCCAGCACAGATCTATTCTATTCATACTCCCACTACAAAGAAGGAGGCCTGAGACCTAGTCCTCTGCAGAAGTCAGAATTAAAATACTCACTGATACAACTGACAGGCTTGATGGATGAACAGAGAAAGATGAGCAACAGCTGGAATCTGCTGAGTCTAAAGTCACTTCCTGTGAGAAAGCCCATCAGGAGGATAAATCTTACATGCAATCCATGAAATTAAGAGTTTTTGCAAGACTGAGAGAAGGCTTGGAAACCAAGTACAGCACACGTTCAAAATAATCAGGTTCCAGGCTTCCCCTCTAGAGCAGAAGGCACGGATCCTACGGAGTTTGTTAGCAACACCATATAGCAACTTTTGGTTATTAATGTGGAAAAACAACCAATATTTCTGGGTGGAGGCTATACCTTTAGAATTCCTATGAGGAGATCCATTCGAGATAATAAAAGGGTTGCTGCCTTTATAGTGGCTCTGACTGACAGGGAGAAGAGGGGCAGATTTTTAAAAGCTGTTACACAAAAATAAAGGAACAGAATGGTTGGTTAGCTATGAAACAAAGCAGAAGGGAAGAGGGCAGAAGAAACCAATACACAGAGGCAGTGGTTCTTTTAAAAAAACCAACCCAGCTTTCATATTTTAGAATGAAGTCTGTGTAGTGAAACTTCATGAGATGGCAAGGACAAAGGGTTGTGTCCTGCATTCCAAAAGCAAAGCAGCAGACAACTGAGTGGAACCATCGAAAGTCTCTCAAGAAGAAATTTTAAATGTTGACTAATTTTATAATGTCAATATCTGAGATGAATCAGTTACAATAGTTAAGATTCTAAGTATATAATGTTTGAAAAATAGTCCTATGTATACTGGCATAGGGCTACTCATATATACCTTCAGGCTCACCACTGACTGCCTATAAAGTGAAAGAACTTACTCTGTGGTGGCCCTGTTGATTTTTTTAAAACCCTGAATGTTAAAGGACATGGCTACATAAAGGTAGGTCAGACTAGATCAGTGGTTCCCAAACTTGTTCTGCCTCTTGTTCAGGGAAAGCCCCTGGCGGGCCGGGCCGGTTTGTTTACCTGACGCGCCCACAGGTTTGGCAGATTGCGGCTCCCACTGGCCATGGTTCGCTGCTCCAGGAAGTGGCATGGGCAGAGGGACGTACTGGCTGCCACTTCCAGCAGCTCCCATTGGCCTGGAGCAGCGAACCGTGGTTACTGGGAGCCGCAATCAGCTTGTAGAACTGATAAATGAAATTGTTTTTAATTGTTCACTTTATTAATGTAACTTCTGTTCACCATTCACTACACTTGCCTACATTGTAACTTGTGTTCACTGTTTGCCATATTGTAATTCAAACCCCATTTTAAAACACTCACTCCATTTTGTAAAAGCTTCCTCCAAGCTTCATTTTTGCAAACCCTGCTGTAATCTTATTAGTTTAGTTTAGATGTGTGACTGAGGTATGTATGGATGATGGAATCAACCTCCAGCCCCAGCCTGTTCTGATGAAATAGAGTTCAAACCCCACCGGCTGAAGATGCAGACAAGAGCCCTAACAAAGTAAGAAGTGTCCACCCTAAAAAGAAAAGGTACAATAGAAGGAAGATCAAAACCAGGTCCCAGGCTGAAAGTCACGCCTGCAATTGACGGGTGATCAATCACCAAACCCAGAGGCAGCGTGACACAGCAAGACCTATAGACTCTGGATTCAAACTAAAGCCTACAAAAAGGATGGGTGAGATAGAAGACTTTGGAGGGTAACACTCTGCTGCCAACATGGAAGGACATTGGTGCATGCCCAACAGAGACCCAGCTCGTCCTTGTTCCTGGCTTTCCTGGCCAGTTAGCCGCCACAAGCTATGAACTCAAGCTGCAAAATCAAGCCATGAACTTAAGCTATCTTCAGGACTGGTAACTATGCAGCAGCTGCAGAACATCTGATGGATGTGTGTGTGTGTGTGTATAGGTATTAGGTATAATGTGTGTATAAGGATTAAGATATTAGTTATTGATCATAAATCAAATTGTTATCATAATAAATGTGGCATCTTTGTCTTGCCCCCTGAAAAGATCCTGTGTAGTTTTGTCTGTACAACAAGCTGAACCTGCGGACACAGCAGGTAAACAAACCGGCCCAGCCCACCAGGGGCTTTCCCTGCACAAGCGGCGGAACAAGTTTGGGAACCACTGACTAGATAATCATAATGGCGCAGTCTGGCTTTGAAAATCAATGAATAAGAGGTCTTTACTTAATCCCTGTACTGCTAGGTATTGTATGCTCTACTACTTTCCATGTTATATGGGGTTCATGATCACATCGTAGCCTGGTCAGTGGGTGACCAAGGTTTAGCTGTGACTGCACCTAAGGTGTGGAACTCAGTCTCACTGGGCATTTGCACCAGGCCATCACTCCCCCCTTTATTTTTTTTAAAAGTGTTTACAGTCTTCAGAGCTGTTTGATTTGTTGATCTGGTTCATCCTGTATCCTAATAACATCTAGGATATTTCACAAGCTCTTAACTCAAGAGGATCACAGGGTGTAAGTTAGCATAGAATATGAACTTATATATTTAAATGAATTTAATTATTGTCTTTCTATTATTTATCTGATTTTGAGGGCCTAACTGCACTACTCAGCTAACTGGGTAAACAGTAAAAGATTAATGGAAAACTGGAATTCCCATCCTGTAGAAAATTCTGATGTTCTGACTTTTTTTTTATCCAGAATAGGGTTGAAAAGTTTGAAATACTGATTTTTTTCCCCCCAGAATGAAATTTCTGAAAAATTTCAATTTGGAAATATCACATGATTCCCATGATGCTTCATGTGCCTCAGTCAAGAGTGAAGACTGCAGTGTAACATGGGATATGTAATCTCGCCAAGAAGCCCAGCCTATAGGGCAGAATGAGGGCATGAAACACCCAAACTTCAACGTCTATGAGGTAATGCAGCATCATAGAAAAATGCAGGCTAGATTGAATTTACTTGAAGCAAAACATTTCAGTTCAACAAACCAAAAATATTTTGATTTTTTTGGTCAAACCAGCTTGAAACAATATTCTTTCAGGAAAATAATAACATTTTGGCCATTTTCCTGCAGAAAACTACAATTTTACAGAAGCTTCAGGATCATGCCATTAATGTCCTGCCAAACCAGAGCTTCTCAAAGTTTTTCACAGTGTGGACCGCATCTTTGAGAGTGGGTCTGTGGACTCCTTCCCCTCTCAATGGTGATCAATCATTCCTATGGCAATGACAGCCACTGGTTACATGAAAAAAAAAAACAATTAGGAAAGTCCTTTAATGTATTTTTAGCCTCATTTAGTTCAATTTAGCAGCTGGAAAGCAAAAGAAAGACTGTTTCACATGAAATGCCTGTTCTGCAAACTACCAGCAAGTACACCTTATACCA
Organism: Mauremys mutica; assembly: GCF_020497125.1. Lineage (NCBI taxonomy): Eukaryota > Metazoa > Chordata > Testudines > Geoemydidae > Mauremys > Mauremys mutica. Next base: position 82,501,192 of record NC_059074.1, on the reverse strand, counting down.
TCAGTCATCTACAGGCCACAGGTCAAGAGTCACTGCCTTAAAACACTTGATCAATGCAGCGTCCCTAGTATCTGTCAAGCTGTGGCTGTAGTCTGAGAAAAGATTCCGTAAAACTGACACTGCGGGTCTTGAATTCTCTTTTGATGGTTGCGGTATCAAACTTACTCTGTTTATAAGGTTTTTGATTTTTTGTTATTTTTTTTAATTCTTGTGCCAGCACTGCAAACTCAGTCTGGGCTCTAAAACTCAAGCTGTGTACTTGCTGCTTTTCATTGTTGCCAGACCAGTAATAACTTTTCTGTAACTTAAATTTTCTAACAATTCTGTTTATGATGCCTAAGGCAGGAAACAATCTAGCTCAGTCTTCCATAGCTATAATGACTCTGCAGTACTCACAGTAATAAAATGTGCTTTGGTCAGTAAGGTAAGTAAATATGACACACAGAGAGAAGATACCTTAGGTAAGAAAATCAAGGTGGGTGAGGAAATATCTTTTATTGAATCAGCTTCAGTTGGTGAAAGACATAAGCTTTCTCTAATATCCTGGAACCAAGACAGCTACAACAACACTGCAAGTAAGAAAGTGCCATTGTTACACAGTCACTTCTGTGGATACAAATTCATTTTTAACAGAAGTAACTTGTCTCTTTCCTCCTTGGAGGAAAAGTACTATGCTAAGATCAGCATCAGGAAGGGTACAGGATTAAAACTAGGGATAAGGGAGGGAGTATTTAGGAAGTACAGAGGTACGTTAACTCTCAGAATATACTCGCTCTCCCAAAACAAAAACCTGCCATTCAGATCGTGAAATCTGAGACTCCTGGTATGAATTTGAGCTCTGTCAAACCAATCTGGTCTGCCATAACTCTAAAATGGAATTCTGTACAACTGCCGATGAAAACAGGTGGTGAGTGTCCAGTTCAAATTTGTAAGCAGTGGACCATTTTAAAATTCTCATCTTCCCACCCCCACATTTGAGAATTTCACTGTCAAAAGAAAATGGGCACCTAAGAAAAAATTAACATCTACATTTTAATTAACATAGCTGAGGCGTACACAACATCTGTAAATGTTTGTAAGAATATAATACATAGTAAAGAAATATAGAAGTATTGTTTTAAACATGTAGTATTTGCTATTCTGCTACCAAAACATCAGAGCTGTAGCTTATAGAAATAACCTGCAAAATATGACATCTGCTTCTTCTAGCACTTAGTTCACTTTTACATCAGTATAACTCTGACTTCATTGCAGTTACTCCCGATTTATACTAGGGTAGAAGTGAAGAATCAGGCACTCTCTCTTTTGAAGAACTGATTTATTTTATTAAACTTTATTTTTCTGAAATATCTGATTTATCTTGAAATCACTGGTATTGTGTACTTAGGTGAAATCATTAAGGAACAAGCCAATGGAACTAGCTAATGATTTGTATTTGAAAAAGAGATGCTTTTTGCAGGTATTTCTTAAGCCCATGGTATACTAACAGAAGCAGTAGGAAATTATGCTGCACCACTCAAAGCATTCATTTCTATTCACAGAGTATTGGTGTTCTTATTTAAAGAAATAATCCTCACAAAATTGTAATAATTATTCAGTCCAAACATCTCAAAGCAAATGACACAGTCTTTAGACAGCTGTCAGGGCTCAATCTTCCAAAAGCTTTGATCTTAATGAAACTCATTAAGGAAAGAAATTAACAGAAAATATCATTATTTGTCTTGTTTCAGAAAGCTAAACAGAAACAAAGGGCTTTTTAACCTGACAAGTAATTTGTCCAGTCAAAACTCCCTTGTTTCAGGTTTCAGAGTGGTAGCCGTGTTAGTCTGTATCAGCAAAAAGAACGAGGAGTACCTGTGGCACCTTAAGCCTGGTCTACACTAGGCGTTTAAATCGGTTTTAGGAGCGTAAAACCGATTTAACGCCACAACCGTCCACACTAGGAGGCACCTTATATCGATTTTAATGGCTCTTTAAACCGGTTTCTGTACTCCTCCCTAACGAGAGGAGTAGCGCTAGTATCGGTATTACCATATCGGATTAGGGTTAGTGTGGCCGCTGATCGACGGTATTGGCCTCCGGGCGGTATCCCACAGTGCACCACTGACCGCTCTGGACAGCAATCTGAACTCGGATGCAGTGGCCAGGTAGACAGGAAAAGCCCCGCGAACTTTTGAATATTTCCTGTTTGCCCAGCATGGAGCTCCGATCAGCACGTGTGGCGATGCAGTTAAAAATCAAAATAAAGAAAGAGCTCCCGCATGGACCATGCGGACGTGATCGCTGTAAGGGCAGGCAAATCTGTTCTATCAGCGCTCCGTTACAGAAGACGAAATTCAAAATCATTTTTTTAAAATCTCCAGACAGAGCTCCAAATGCTTCTAGGGTCAAACACCGTGTCCGCGGTGGGTCAGGGCATAGCTCGGCAATTTTTGCCCCATCAGGCACTGGGATCTCAACCCGGAAGTTCCAAGGGGCGGGGGAGGCTGCGGGAACTATGGGATAGCTACGGAATAGCTACCCACAGTGCAACGCTCCAGAAATCGACACTAGCCTCGAACCGTGGACGCACACCACCGATTTAATGTGTTTAGTGTGGCCGCGCGCACTCGATTTTATAAAATCTGTTTTACAAAACCGGTTTATGCAAATTCGGAATAGTCCCGTAGTGTAGACGTACCCTTAGAGACTAACAAATTTAATTGGGCATAAGCTTTCGAGGGCTAAAATCCACTTCATCGGCATCCATGAAGTGGGTTTTAGCCCTAGAAATCTTATGCCCAAATAAATTTGTTAGTCTCTAAGATGCCACAAGTACTCCTCGTTCTTTTCCCTTGTTTCACTTAGTCATGCCCACTGAGTAAGTATGTCTAAGTTGTTGATGTTGCAGCTACATACAGTTTGGTGTATTGACATGGAAATATTAAGAGACTAAGAAGGAGACTATCCTGTGTTAGAACAGCAGCACTGAGCAGCCTGTCTCCTAGCATCTGCATGCTGTGTGCTTCTAAAAGCACGTGTAAGTGTTCAAGGTAATCAATATGCAACCTGTAAATATTCCAGGCTAATGACAGATGAAGGGTAATAAACTCTCTAGAGAAGGGATCTTACAGATAGATCATGACAACTGTTGTTTGTTTGTTTGTTTGTTCTGACACAGTCTCCAACAGAATAAAAAATACCCACACGTATCTTTTCAGATACATGCTAGGCATCTATGTTATCTCTGATTACCTGTCCAGAAACACACCAAGAAACATTTTACTATGGTTATGAATCTGCATGGAATTGTCAGGAGCGTGCTGTGATGAAAACTGCTCAGAAAACGCAGAGATAAAACTGACATATCTCACTATACTATCTTCAGTGTGTTCCTTGCACTAAATAGATTGCTGCTTCTGACTGTTTGTTACATTTCAGATGGGCTGGTGCAGCTTTATTGAACCAAAACCCAGTTTGTCTACATGGGTGCTGGAAGGACTGCAAAAGTGGGGGTGCGGGGAGAAGGATGCATTAAGACACGATTAATATCTGCAGAATGAGGAAAATCACTAATTAAGCATCACTAATTAAAGCAACCAAAAGGGGAAAATGTGAGTGACATTGTGACTAGTGCACCAGGTCGTAATGACATTCCCCCATGACAGAGGATCAGTCAGGCCAATTGAGGGTCATTGCAACCTAATTCATGCAGTCACAATGGCAGTCAAATTTGGCCCAGCTGCCCCTCTGCCATGTCAGCAGGGAATGGGATCTGCTCTTAGGCCACGCAGCTCCAGTCAAGGGCCCAGGAGGACAGGCCTGGGCTCCCTGAGTCTCCTCCTGGTACCCCTGCCTAGTTTGTGTTCTCAAAGGGGGAGGCATAGTCTTGCCCCACCCCATCCTCCATCTCCAGCACCTATGTCTGTCTGTCTTGTCCTGTATTTGTTCAAGGTGGACACCAGGGATGAAATCCTGGTCCTTTGAAGCCAGCAACAAAACTCTTAGTAACTTCAGCAGGGCCAGGATTTAAGCCCAGGTGCTCCTTGGAAAGAGTGGCTAGAGAGGAGAGGAAGCAGCCAAAGGGAACAGAAGGTATACTTAAGAGCCTCTGAGGGAATATACAGAAGGATCAGGAAAGGCATAGAAAAAATTACAGATGGAGGAAGAAGGGTACTGGGATCCACTGACAGAATTTGCAGGCTGAAATTTCCACAGAAATCATTCTGTAATCTCCATATGTAGTTCTAAAACCAAGCAGATATGATTCATAGTTACACGAAAATGCTCGGTTCTGTTTATTCAAGAATTTGTTTTTATGCTACTGTTGCAGGGCCGCCCAGAGGGGGGTGGGGGGGCAAAGGGGGCAATTTGCCGCAGGGGCCCCCAAGAGAAGAGCGGAGGCTCCCGCCTCCGCCCCTCTCCTGGAGCCTCAGCGCATCAAGCGCTCCCGCCGCGGGTCTTCGGGGTACTTTGGCGGCGGGTCCCGGAACGGAAGGGCCCCCCGCCGCCGAAGACCCCGGGCCCCCGGAATCCTCTGGGCGGCCCTGTACTGTTGATTTTAAGTGGTAGCTTGTAAACATGGCAAATAATTAACTTAAAACAAAAAATTAAGGGTGATTAAATAAGGAATGTAAACTGCTTTTGTGATTTCAAGTAGATTGTAATTTAAGTACCACTAACAATTAGTAAATGCAGAAGTTAGACCTATACCTATTATTAACAGTGCTAAGCCCCTTGCCCTCCCAAATACAGAAATCAAACTACACCTATGCTAAAAACATAACATCGTTTCCCGTTTGCATTTTAGTCATGCAGAATATGTAGAAAGCATCTTCATTTGTTTATTTTGACCGTGGCCACTGGGGTCAGTAAAAGGAGCAAAAGGAAAGGTGTCAGGGTCTGGTAGGGAAGGTACAGAGGGAGGGTATGTGGGAAGGAGCAGTGTGAACATGCAGAATGTTGAGAGCTGTAGGTGTAGAGTGAGGAGCAAGGGAGATGTGGCCTAATGGAAAACTGTTGAAAAAGTAAGAAGGGAATGTGGAGAGTGCAAGAGCCTTCATGCAAAGGAATTAAGCAGAATCAAGCCTAAAAAAAAATCCATCCAAGACAATAGGGTATATATGGCTTGTATGATAACACGGGTCATCTAGAACAGTGGTTCTCAAAGCCAGTCCGCCGTTTGTTCAGGGAAAGCCACTGGTGGGCCGGGCCGGTTTGTTTACCTGCCGCAGCCACAGGTTCGGCCGATTGCAGCTCCCACTGGCCGCAGTTTGCCACTCCAGGCCAGTGGGGGCTGCGGGAAGGGCAGCCAGCACATCCCTCGGCCCACACCACTTCCCGCAGCCCCCATTGGCCTGGAGCGGCAAACCTCGGCCAGTGGGAGCCGCAATCGGCCGAACCTGCAGACACGGCAGATAAACAAACTGGCCCGGCCCACCAGGGGCTTTCCCTGAACAAGCGGCGGACCGGCTTTGAGAACCACTGACCTAGAATGTGGTTTTGGGAAATGGATTTTATCAAAGCTGTCTCAAGGTCAGAAAAAGCCATGTCTGTCTTAATTGGAATCAACTGTATCTTCTTTTTCCACTATCACAGCTCACTGGAAAATGCCCTCTACCTCTGAGTTGGACAGATCCCTCCTGACATTTATCACATACCGTATAGAGTTTCCAATCAAGAGTACAAACAGCAGTCCTTCAAAATAACAAATACTCCAGACTCATGCCCAAAGCAGTGGGACTGATTGTGATATCAGCTGCGCCAACATAAATCAGAAGTAAGTCCATTAAAGTCACTGTAGAAAACTCAGTGAGTGAGCAGAATCAAGTCCCTATCTCCTAATGCTGCATCTGGGACAAACTAGGAAAGTCAGCTTTGCCTGTGCCACAGAAGCCTTTTGCTAACACTGCTATCACATGTTAGTGGCTAGCTGAATTTCAGTGAGTTAGGGAAAGCTTTTGGTTTATGCTGTACCCAACTGTCTCTTGTACTCACATTTTCAGACTATATATTATGTCCTTTTGTCTACTAAAGCCAGTGAGCAGCTAGATTAGAAATAAATTACATGAATCCTGTTGCTGTGTAGGGAAATGGATCAGATAACCCACGAGAGGCTCTTTCTACCCCAAATAATTGTATGAGAGAGCCACAAGATGAGATGCTTAGGAGTAGATGGAGACTCAATACATATCTACTTTAGGTCCATTGAGTTAGCAGCAGTGACTTATTTGTAAGGAGGAAGCCAGGAAAATAACTCGCCTCTTTCATATACACAACCTGATCCCTGATTCTAAGCAGCCGGTAACTTCTCTGTGGTTGGCACTATCATTGTTCAAGGTATGAATAAAATCGAAAGGCCTGTGTTTTAATGGTGTTGAACAGTGGTTCTCAAACTTTTGTACTTGTGACCCCTTTCACATAGCAAGCCTCTGAGTGTGACCCCCCCAATACATTAAAAACTTTTTTAGATATTTAACACTATTATAAATGCTAGAGGCAAAACGGGGTTTGGGGTGGAGGCTGACAGCTTGCGACCCTCCATGTAATAACCTTGCGACTCCCTGAGGGATCCCGAACCCCAGTTTGAGAACCCCTGGTGTTGAATAAATATAATTCCCCTTAGCATCATTGGAAGCTGTGGGTGCTCAGCAGTTCCATAAATCAGATCATGAGTTAAGACTTCAGGATTTGGCTCCATGTTAGTTACTTCCAATGCTGCATTTGGCAAAAAATATTTCACCTAAATTCCTTTACTATCTGGCCCTGCTTACATTTATTCTCCTTTATTCTAATGTGTGACACCAACTCACATAACTTTGTAATATTTATTATCTATACTCATTTAAGAACGGCATGTACATCGAATTCCCCTTCTCATCTTTTTTTCTTCTTTTAAGAAGTACAAACTTAATTTAGCCAACTTTGCATGAATAGGTGTGGAATTCAATGGGGGTGAGGACTTCACCCAAGATCTTCAAATCCCAGCATCATTCTTATTACTCTGCTATTATTCCTGTATGCATTTCTAAAGCGTCCTTCACAGTCGCATTTAGGTGCTCTTGCATAAATTTATTCCATTACAAAGAATGCCACTGTGGGTAGGTCTGCACTGCACTAAGCCCAGATCTGTGGTACACAGGCTTGTGGACTCAGGAGGTATGCTACACTGCAATGTTTGAGCCCAACCTCAAGGCTAACCTCCTTGAATCTACACTGCGCCAGGGTCCCAGAACCTTGCAGGGTTGGAGGGTCCAAGTTTGAGTTAAGCCGGTACCCAGGGTCTGAGCCCTATTGCCTTGCAGTGTAGATGCAGCCTCGCTTGACTCGGGTGCTGGGAGTCAGCTGGAAGTATCCCGCAATTCCATGGGACAAATTCCTTAGTCCTCTCTATCCCAATAATCTGCAATTCACTCTACTGGAAACAGAAGCCACCTCCCCCTTTGCAAATAGCAGCAGCTCAGGTCAGTGTTAACCCATTTACTTCTGATCACCGATCTGCAAGAACACTGTGGGAGAGCCTCCTGGGTTTGCAATGGAGAGCAAACCGATCAAGCCTTTTGCAAACAGAGCTGCTTCCTGGTAACGTGCAGGGTGGGCAATAAGGTTTTCCACAGTGCACTATGGTCGTAAGGCTAGAGCAACCACATTGCAGGTGGGGCACTAGAGACTTATGATTACCTTGACTCGAGTCTGTGCATTGCAGTGTGGATGACGGAGCCCTAGGTTTAAGCACAGGTTAGAAAAGCCTTAACATAGGGTTTAAATACAGTGTAGACACTCAAGCCCAGGGCTCCCTAATTTGGGTCATCTGACTCAAATCCCACTAAACCTGGGCTTACATTGCAGTGTAGATATACTCAGTGTTTCCAAGCCCATACCTGAGCATCCACATTGCATTGTAAACCTGCAAAATGACAGGGCTTGGATCCAAGTCACAGCAGGACTCGGGCTATGACCAACCCCCTTAGCAGGGTCCTAGGCCCTCGGTCCTAAGTGCTTGCTTACCCAAGTCAGACTGATTGGTGTGTGGACTGAAGAGGGGATTGGGCTCAAACCAGAGTCACAGCCCAGACTTAGTGTGCAGTGTAGACATACCCTATAAAACTCCATAGCTCTGCTACCTTTTTCTCCTTCATAGCATATCAGGGTCAGACGCAAAGCAGAGTTGAGGACCCCAGCGGTTCTTCAGGAAAAAGACAGAAAACTGTACCAAGAGATGCATCAAGAGGCTTTATGTACAGCTGAAATAATTCCCTCCCCTTTTATACTGGATATCGCAGGTCATCTCAGAATTCTGCATCACTTTGGCAGTGCTCAACTGCTGGCAGTTACTGTAGCTTCCTGTTTTAAGCTGAGTTAGTTTTTTATGAGAAAGGTAGCATGGCAGGAGCAAGTGGTCAGAATTTTAGATTTCTCTAATCTGAAACCATTGCTACTTTTAGTCATAACTGATGGGGCATCTTTGAGAATTTAGTATGCTGGTCAATTCTTTTAAGTTTAGGCACTTTAAATAAATATGAAATGGGAGTAATCTTTCCCATCATCATTTGTATGACTAAACTTACGAGGCACTTTTTACTTTAACTTTTTTTTTAATGTCCTATTGCATTTAAATTATTTGGGCCACATTCTCCTAAAGGTTACTCTAGTTTTATGCTGATGTAACTCCATTGATTTTCTATGGGATCACTTCCATTTTACATGGGTGTAATCTGGTGGAAACTCAGGTCCTTCAACCTTTCTATTTCTGCTAAGAAAAATAACTGGATCAAATATTATCTGAGATGGTGTCTATTGCATTGTACATGACACATGTGCATGAGAGGGTGTCTATTGTACACGGTAATAGGTGCAGTACTTGAAAAATACAGGTGAAATGAAAACATACAACACATGGCCTCCTTTATGTCAGTGTTAGCACATATGCTTGGTAATTCTATTGTGTCCCACTACTATAAAAACAGGTGATGTTGGCCAGGAGGGAACAATTCCTGAAAAATCTCATAGCTACAGTATGTCTGCCAGAAGCTTTGCTTCAATTCAAGGCAGGTTTGAGGATGTAGTGTAGGCTCACTTTGTCACAGCCTTTAGTGTGGTGGGCAGGGACTCCGTTACATGACTAGATCAGCATTACCAGATATGTGTATCCTTTCTGATGGCTAGCCAATCAGTTAAGCCTCAGGATGTTTGTGCATAGTGTTTTAGCAGTGTGGGGAACACTAATCCTGGTAGCTTTATTCCAAAATATTTCTAAATTTTTTAACAGTTGATTATTTATACATTAACCCTCAGTTTACATCTCTTCCAACTCACAACCATCCATTGTAGATATAATGTTGCTGCTACTTGCTCTGTTAAGCACGAATTAATGTACCAGAGCCGTGTAATTTATACATGCTATTTTGTTGAATCTATCTGAATAGAAATTGTATTGGAAAGGCACACCACTCTTTTACTCCTTAGACAAAAACAGCGTGTGTGTGTGTGTGTGTGTGTGTGTGTGTGTGTGTGTGTGTGTGTGTGTGTGTGTGTGTGTAATATAAAATATGTGACTCTGGTGCATTCATTTGTATTTAACAGAACAAGTGGCAACAACATTATATGCATGCCTTTGGTGCCATGGATCAAGGTAACTAGAGCAGTCACCAGCAAATCTTTGATGTGATTGAAATAGCACTGTTCTGTGTTTTATGAGCTTGAAGGTAAAGCTGATTTGTGTTCATAGAGAAGAAGTATGACATTGGTGTAATAGAAAAACCTTTGACTACATGGATATTTTGCAAATACCATTAAAAGGACATCCAAGAATCAAGGATAAAGAACTGATTTACGAAGTTAGAATCAGCTTGTACATTTCTACCTTTTTAAAAATGACTGAGACTACTGAACTGCCACTCTTTACTGAGAGACAGTATTACACTGCCGGCAGCTTGTACCACTTAAACATGCCCAATTGCAATAACTATTATTTGGGAAATAAAGACACAACATATAGCCTTTTCACAGAATTTCAGAATTCTCAGGTCAAGTGCTAATACATATTACAGAGCTCTCTCTGGCAAGTATTATTAAAGCTGTCATTAAAGACCTCCAAAAGTCTTAACTGTGCAACTGAAAATGTTTTCAAATCCTCTTATCCCAAACATAACAAATCCCACTGTTAAATCTGATGTTTTGTGAATTTGATACTACATGGCTTACTGGGGTGAGGGGGGTGGAGAGTTTTTGTGGAATAACACGGATCTACAGAAAGGGAAAAATCAAGAGCTACTTTTGTCTTCATACTGAACAATTCTAGGATTAGAAGGCACAACAATAATGCTAACCAATTACAGCTCTGTCTAGGTCATTGTGCTATCTGTAGCAGAAAGAAACAAGATGGCAGATACCCTGGGTTATTTTAATTAATTTAATCATGTGACTAATTGGTCTCTGCTGGGTTTCTGTGGTAACTGCTTCCTAAGTGCTGATGGGCAATTGTGTTAAATCTAGCTTGGAAACTGCACGTAGGGTGCAGTGCCGTCTAGAGAGCAAAGGGAATTGCACAGCTGTGCTTGGAAGGTGCTCCTGCTGAGGCCCTGATTATTTAAGAGCAGAATGTTTACAGCTGTACTGTCCTCTTTGCTTCTTTGTAAATAAGTTTTTACATCAGCTTTTTTAAATAATATGCTTATAATGCAGAATATCTGGGGTCTTTCCTTCTCCTCTGTGTGTAAGTAGACTATATAAACATAGATAATATGCAAACAGATATGCGCAGAGAGTATGTATCACTAAAAAGAAAGGTATAGCTGTATATAGCACTGTGTATTTAAAATGGAGATTACTTTTATGTGCACAATATGAGACCCCAGAAACTAGACTGTCTTATTATTGGTGTCTGTATTCTCAGGTAAACCCATGTGTGAACCCTGATGGAGAAAGCATCTTCACATCTATTTTTAACTGCTCCTATGTCTGTTGGAATATTGTCAAGAATAATACTTCATCCACACAGATCACACTTAGCATGGAGTTCTGCAGAATGATACAGAACATTGTATAAAGCTGGCAAACATGAAAATAACTTGTACAAGTCATTCCTTGCTTCTTGTGTTGAATTTTGTATCAGCCTACTGAGTCCAAACTTAAACTCAAATCTACTCCTATGATTAATGTAACAAGAAAAATGGAAAGATGATTCATAATAGCAACCTAAATTTGCATAATCTCAATTGCACATAAGAAATGACTGATTAATGGGGCGGTGAGTTAAGCCATGTTAAGGACATAGACAGGAATCTGCTGAAAATCTTAATGGTATCTTGCAAGAAAATCTAGGCAAATGTACATAAGGCAAAATAATGACTTACTACAAACACAGATTTTACAAAATTCACATTTGTCATACTGCACCCTAACTTTGGCATTGCACATAATCAATTAGAGCCTGTAATAAAGTGTGGCATACAAGGGGTGGAAGTTTGGTAGCTACTTCGTGAAAGATGAAAGTGTTGCATTAAGTAAAACAGAAGAGAGTTGATGGAATGGTAGAGGAGGAAAGATGTGTGTCACATGGCTCCCCTTTGTGACTTATTTATTTAGGACCTGGGGCAACTTGCAAGTAAGAGGCTACTCAGTGTTGGTAAAAGTAGTCGAATCTGGCTTTTAAAAAAAAAACTTACATGAAGTTTAAATAAAATGTCTTATTTTCCTTTTGCTGTTGAAGCTGTGTTAGATGTAGATCACACAGTACACAAAAAATACCCCACCTCCTCCCCTTACCTATTAGTCTTCACTGATGACATGAGTCTTTCGGTGAAATCCTGGTCCCATTGAAGCCAATGTGAGTTTTGCCATGGAATTCAGCAGGGCCAGGATATCACCCTTTGGTTTGACACTATAGCTAGTTATTGATACGTGAGTGTATATTTTGATCTGCAATTTAAATTTAGTTCAGTAAAATTAACTGTAAATGTTTCAAATAAATATACCTAAAGCAAATACAATCAGAATTAGTTGATTTAGAAACCATATTATGCACGGTCTAAAAACACTGGTGCAATAACATTTTGTGAAGTTTATTTATGTGCACTGAATATTTTAATATTAAACTAATAGCTGAAATTCCTGATGCCATAACTTATCAAATGCACCATATTCTTTATTATAAAAGGTTAGGCATAATGGAAGTGCCTGCACATTCCAGGGGCCTTAGAAGTTACTTTTGTGCTGAAATATCTAGGCACAATAAGATAAAGTGAGTTGAAGATGGTGCCTCCTCTTATAACAAAATTTACTCAACTCAGTGCACAGAGTTCTTGTGAGCCATTTATCTATGATTAGAAGTTATATGAAATAGTTTCATTTAAGCAACAAAAATAAAATAAAAACAAACTTTTCACTGATGTTGTATCAGGTCTACTAGTCCTCCAGATCCAATGTAAAGTAAATGGAGCAATTACACTTCATATACTGGGCCAAAATCACAGGTGGCATAGGCAGGCACAATTCCATTGACTTGAAGAGTTATGTCTGCTTACGCCAGCTGTGATTTTGGCCCACTAAATAGGACACTTCTGTTGACATTTGGATTATGTGCACAAAGTCCTTCATGCTTGATATACCATCACTAAAACAGTTCTGATTAGGAACATAGGATTCACCATACTGATCAGACCATTTGTCCATCTTATCTGGCAAATTGCCTCTGACAGTGGCCAGCAACTGATGTTTCAGAGGAAAGTGGAAAAATGCCCCATAATCTATTCAACTGTAAAATGCTTCTGGGGATGATCCTGGCAAGCAACAGCTCTGATGTATGGGATTTGGTTCCTGTTATTGCCTTAGCTAGCCTAGCTATAAAGTATATTAATGGTCATCAATATAGTCCACCTCTTTTAAAGTCAATCTGACTACCTAATTTAGTGCCTAATCCAACTCTCATTCAAGTCAATGCAAATACTCCCATTTAATTCAGTGTCTTGTGGATCAGGCCTTTCACTACGACGTGTGGCCGTGAATTCCACAGGTTTACCTTACAGTCTGGTGAAGTACTATTTCCTTTTCGTTTGCCATATACTATTCCTTTAATTTTCACAGCAGCATTGATGTCTGAGATAGAAAAGACCATATAGCCAATTTCCCTGCCAATGCAAGTTTGTTCCCTAATGTACATTTTACTCATGTTTTGTCCATTCCAGTTTTAAACATCCCAAGTGGTGGGGCGTCTTTCATGACACTATATCACGTGCTAATACATCTAATCCCAATAGCTCAAAATGGCAAAATACGAGTTCCTCATCTTTTCTCTTAAACCCTCTCCTCCTCCACTGATGCGGACATCACCATCCTTGTCATTAACCAGCCTACCAACTTTGAGATTATTTTTGACTCCTCCCTGTCTTTCACTTTGCACATTCAGGCTGCCACCAAGTCTTGCTATTTCTTTCTCTACAATACCTATTAAAATAACCACCATCACTTCCTCACTTTCCTAGAGTTTAATGCTTCACCACACCCAAGTTATCTCCCATTTAAGTACAGCCACTTCCTCTCTGGCTGCCTCAATGTCTAATTTATTAGCCACTATCATCCCCAAGTTCAGCATCACTGTCCAGATTTCTCCCTTTCACTGAATATCAGTTTCACTGTAGCTTTCCCTACATAGTATTAGCTTGCACTTTTCCAAGCTGAAGTTAATTTAGTTGCTTTCTGCCAATATTTATACTTTCTTGAGGGAATTATTCTGTGTCCTCATTTGTGTTTGCAGCTCCTCCCAGTTTAGTATCATCTGCACATTTTATGAACATGCTGTCTTCTCCCTCTTGGAGACCATTAATGAAATATTAAATAAAACCAGACTTAACAGGTTCTAAGGGCACATCCCTATCCATAACATGATGTGATGCTGTTCATCCTTACCCTTTGTTTACAGTCTGTGAGCCTGTTTTCAGTCTGCTTGACAGCGTTTGTATCCAACCTGATTTGAATTAATCTCAGGGCCAGGTTTCATGGGATTCCATATTAAACGCTTTACTAAATTCCCAATATATTACACATCCTAATTTCCCTTAATCAGCTAACTTCGTAATTCTATATAAACAGAAATCATCATAGTCTAGCAAAACCTACGTGCTGCTTTGCTCGTGGAGCTGTTATCCCCTGTATGTGTGGTTTAACCTTTTTTCCCCCCTTTAACACATGTCCATTATTTTATACGGGATACAGGCTGGATTTATAATGGGCCCAGATCCAGGGTGCAGTGCAGCTGTTTTGTGCTGCTCCAATATAGAATACTGGCCCTGAAGCTGGTGCAACTGGTCACAGGAGGCTCATCACAGTCCATCGGAAGCTCTAATGGTGTAAATCTAGAATAGTGTTCCTGGGCCATTCTGCTCCCTCAACTACAGTTGGCATGGGAGTTGTGGGGGAGAGGTATTGCCAGGGCTTTCCTATGGTTCACTGATCATCAATTAGCTGGTCACTTCCTACACCAAATTATTAATAAATGTATTCAATAACATTGATCAGAATAGGTACAGTACTCCCGAGGGTACCCCATTATGATCTCCTCTCTTCTTTGAGAAGCAGAAAAAGAAATGACTACATTGACTACAACTCTTTGTTTCCTGTTGCTTTTACTAATTTTGAAAATATGGCAAGACTTTTCTCTCACTTTATGGTTATTTTCCATAATTGTCATGATGATGGTGATGATAATCTTTCTCATTTACATGGTACTGTTCATTCCCAAAAATATCAAAATACTTTACAGAGTAGATCTAGAAGTCTCACATGAGGGTCCCTAAATTAGAGACCTAAGTTTACATGTATGCAGATAGAGCACTGGCCTGGGACTCAGGAGACGTGGATTCTATTCCTGGTTCTGTCACTGGGCTGCTGGGCAGGTCACATTAGTTTATTTGTGCCTCAGTTTCCCCATATGTAAAACAGAGGTAATGATACTGATCTCCTTTGTAAAGTGCTTTGAGCTGTACTGATGAAAAATGCTATAGAACAGCTTTACACGCATCAGTGGAGTTGTAAAGACAGCTTGGGCTGGTCACATTTTTTGTCAAAACTGTTTTACAGTAGAAAAACTGAGGGTTTTTTTATTAAATGAATTTTTGCAAAAAGTATCTGTTGTCTATGGAAATTTTCAATTTTTTGTCAAAAGACCAAAGACTCAAAAACTGAAATATTTCAACCAAAAACCAAAATATTTTGTTTTTGACTGATTTTTTTTTTGGCACTTGAATTTTTGCCAAAAAATTCTAAATTTTCCATGGAAAATTAGACAAACTATTTTTTTCCCCATTTTCATCAAAATTTTCTGTGGAGAAAGGGGTAAACCATTTTTCAACCAGCTCTAGATTCAGGACCTCTAGAAATCAAGCAACTTTTATTTAAATGTCTGAATCTGTATTTAGATACCTAACTTTAGTCACCCAAGTGTGAAATTTTTGTCTGCATACACACAGTAGTGCAGAAATGCAGCCACCTCTTGTGTGGAGGACATCAATCAACTGGTGTACAGCATGCTGTTTATCAGTATGCTCAACTTTATGAAGGACTTCAACAAATGCTAAAATCTAAATAAGCTATGTCCTCTGATTCACCCTTGTCTACTATGTTATTACCTTTTAAAGAACTCTAATTAGTTAAAGCCCAAATTTCTCCTTACAGAAGCAATCCTGGTTAGAGCCTATCTGGTAATAACTAACCAAAAGCTATACTATTCTGTTATTATATAAAATAAAAATTAATTAGAGTCTCAAATGGATTTCCTACAACCAAGATGAAGCTCACCAATCTATAATTCCTTTCTCTTCTTTTTTTTAGAGATAGGCACCACACAAACAACTTTCAAATTTTCAGAAACAGTTGCCTGTTTTAATAATATATTGCATATCCTTGTCAATTTCTCTGCTATTTCACACTTTTATTTCCTTAGGAACACTCGGATGAATACCATCTGCTCCTGGTGATTTACTGCACTTGAGTTTCTGAAGTTGCTCTATAACTTCCTCCTTAGAGACTTCAATTTCTGTTAAGGCCACATTCTGATTTCCTGTGAAAAGTGCCCTTGGAATAGGAATTTTCTCATAATCTTTTACAGTAAAGAGTGATGCAGAAAATTAATTTGATTTTTCTGCTCCTTCATAATTTCTGACTGCCTTACTCACCACTTGGTGGTTGAGAGGAGCTAGTCACACACACACACACACACACACCTTTCTTGCTTCTAATGTGATTAGATATGTCGTTAATTTTCTAGATAACCTTGTACATTTGTCCTTTAGATCATTTCTTTGTCCTCTTTATTTCTAATGTATACTTTATCTGGTATATTTGTGTTTTAATCTACTTATGTTGCTTATGTAGAATTTCCACTTTTTTGAGGATGTCTGTTTTGCCTTAAATGTGCAAAAATGTGGTATTTCCAGTACAAATGCCCCAGGGCCCCCTTACCTCACTTTTCCCTATTTAAAAAAGCAAATGTTTCTCTTCTCTCTTGCTATGTGAAAGACTCACAGGAACAACAAGTAAACTGACTGACTTCAGGCAAAACAAGGAAACTATACATACACAAAGTACTCTCAAACATACAAAGGACCTGATCTGAAGCTCATTAAACTCAGTGGAAAGTCTTCTATTGGCTCCAGTGGGCTTTTCATGAGGTCCAAAGTAAGCAAACTGAAAAGCAGAGAACAATTTTTTTCTCTAATCTCTTGTTACACTAATCATAGGTGTTATTTGTGACAGTAGTAGGTAACAAATTTTCTGAGAGGTGTGATTTTTAAGTTGACGGTGTCCCTTTAAGCTTATGTACTTCTCCGCTTAACCATGCCAGATTTACTCTTTCCTTTTTACTTTTTCTTTACTCAGAGGTATATGTACCATCTGTGCCTCTAATATGGTGTTCTTAAATAGCCTCCAGGGTGATTCAGTGTTTCTTTTTTTTTTTTTTTTTTTTTTTAAACTTTCTTACTGTTAACCCTTTTCTTCACCTCTGTGGTTGAAAAGCAGACTATTACTGTATTGATCATTTGCTCCTCCAAACCACAATGTGCCACTCAACCATTTAACATTGAGTAGTTAAAATCAACAATTATTATTGCATTGTAAGATTTCACTATTATTTATTTAATCTCTTTCAATATACTGACTTTCTTCTTGTGTTTTTTCCTAACCTGGGAATGTAGCACACTCCAACTGTAAGGGTTACGATTCTGTCACCTGAGATTTGTAGCTAAAGAGATTTCACCCCATGGTCATCTCTACTTTGCAGTGATCTTTCAATAGTATCTAAATGGTGGCCTCCTTTATGATAATCTAAATTAATCCTTCTAGCCTAAATTTAGTTTTCATGACCTCTCTTCCATGTCATTAGTACAGATGTACACCAGCGATATGAAGTCCTGGAAGCTAAGTTAATACTGAAAGGGCTCATCTAGACCAGGAGTTCTCAAACTGGGGGTCGGGACCCCTCAGGAGGTCATGAGGTTATTACATGGAGGGTCCTGAGCTGCCAACCTCCACCCCAAAACCCACTTTGCCTCCAGCATTTATAATGGTGTTAAATATATAAAAAAGTGTTTTTAATTTATTGGGGCAGGGGGTTGCACTCAGAGACTTGCTATGTGAAAGGGGACACCAGTAAAAAAAGGTTGACAGCCACTGATCTAGACTGTCTCCACTACCTACACTCAAGATCCTACCTCAGGATCAATATCCGAATTAGTTGTTACATGGGTTCCTCCTGCATTGCTCATGCAAGGACCCAACAGAATTCTAGTCCCTGTCCAGACTAGTCCCTGCTCTAACTCCTAACATACATGGAGGAGAAGCTATAGTGTCACTCTCTCAAGCCGCATATACCAGCCAACAGAGCTGGCCTTTGCCTGAGTAACTTCATCTATTTAAATGGAATTGCATGGATGTATATGGGGGGAGAATTTGCCCTGACATTTTCTAATTAGAGCAGTGGTCCCCAACCTTTTTCATCTGGCGAGCCACGGAGGACCGTGGTAGCGGACGAGCATCTGCCAAAATGCCGCCGACAAGCGGCGTCATCCAGAGGCATCGCTGCCGAAATTTGGCAGCATTTTGGCGGCAATGCCTCTGGATGACGCTGTTTGTCGGCAGCCAGCGGCATCATGCAGAGGTGTTGCTGCCGAAATGCCGCCGAATTTCGGTGGCATTTCAGTGAATGCTCCTCCGCTGGCCAGTACGTGGGCGCACTTAGATGCCCCGGCGAGCGCCTTGGCACCCGTGGGCACCACGTTGGGGACCCCTGAGTTAGGGAGTAAAATAAATCCAAACCATCTGAAACCACACAAAAAACAGATTTTTTATGACTGTCTAAAAATCATTAAAAAGATGAGTGCCTTTACTTTCAATACAAAATTGCATCCAGGCTGACAACTTAAAAGAATATGTTTACGTTCAGTCCAATTTAAATTCAAATGGATGAGTTATAAATGCTTGAGTTTGTAATAGAGAACATCCTGTAGCTGAACTTAACTGACCAGCAAACAGTCTTCTACTACTAACAGACTGACGTTCCAGAGCTAAAATAGTTGACATTTTTGAAGCTTTTACCATATAAAACTTTCCTTGTTTCTCCATCAGATTTGACACTTACAGATCAAGCACTGATTGATCTTATAGTGTACGGGGAGATTTTGGCAAACCAGTGAAGTGCCTGAACCCACTATTGCTTATTGCTAAAAGCAGCCAGGTCAGCAAGATTAGTTTATTTAAGGAAGGAGGGAAGGGGGTTTGGGTGCCACAGAAAGGGCAGCTTGACCCTGCATCCTTCCTGATAAGAATTGTGTTGAAGTTGCTGATACATGCATTTTAAAAGAGCAGGATGTGCCCTCAGGAATGTGTCTAACAGGGTCTCAAGGCTGCAAACTCTGGAAAAAATCCACACCTGATTAATCAATAATCAAAACAAAACCTCTTGCTGGACCATTGAAACTGCTTGCTTAACAAGTTTTCTTTAAGGGACATATCACTGTGTTACTAATATATAAAATAAAGGGGAAAAGTTTGAGGTATTGGGACTCTTCAGGACTGGACTCTCCCTCTGGATACATCTTGTGTTCCCCACCGGCAGCCGTTGTGCCACTCAAGAGCCACACTCAGCTTCGGTAATTATCGAGGGTTGGGGATGTTTTACTAACTTGTTGCCGACGGGTGTAAGTGCTTAAGACTAAGTAAAGTTTAGCTTCCAGTGAAAGCACTCTAGTGTTGTCCTATTTGTGCCAGCCATCTATCGGTCGGACGGCCGTGTCTCCCCTGATTTATTTCCTGACACCACCTCGCACAGAGTAAAAGTTACCAAGAGCTTCAGGTTGAAAGAACCCCAGGTAACAATAGGGGCTGGCCTACTTTGACTTACACCTTCCTGTTACTTGGTTTTCCTGTTATAGCCCTCAGCATGTCAGTTTTACCCACTTGAACTCCTTACACTCATTTAGATTCACTGGGTCAAATTCGGGACTGATGTGTAAGGGCTTCCCTAGTCTCACTGTAAATCAGTGAATGCCTGTAGTCTTAGGCTAAGGGAGTAGAACTTTCACACATAAGGGGCCAGAAGATGTGAGCTACATCACTTGTTCCTTTAAATCCACTTAGAGTTCCATCTTAATATGGCCCAAGTATCTCTAGGAAAAAAATATTTCTCCATTTCAGAAGAAACCTTACATCTTAGTTTCCAGGTTAAAAAAGGTTTCAAAAACTTTTAAAATTAAGGGCCAGATCCTCAGCTCCATTGACTTCTAACTCTCCAGTAGAAACTGCTACTAGAAATTGCTGTGGCTTTAACTAATGAGAATAGTATTGAGGAACTGACATGTGCTGTTGGAAAACTTTAAAATTGGAAATGACTTCCACCTTCATCTGAGTTCGAGGGTTTTACACCACTTTTCTTTTTAAGGTTTTATGCTGATGTCCACCACAGCACTATCAGAGCAGGAGGCTACCAGAGTTTCACTTAACTCGTGTGCTCAGTAAATTGCAATATCTCAAACATTTTCCAGAATTCATAGTGGGTGGGTCCCACACACAGCATTATGGCTAGTCCAATAATAGTTTTCAAAAAATGAGTTTGTTGAACTTTTTTCAATAAATATAATTAAACTACTTTGTTTCAATATTTGTCCAACTTAATGAGCTGAGTGACAAGTTAACTCATAAATTAATCCAATAATTTATTCAAATGGCATGATATTTTTAAAATAGAATATCTGATTTAATATTTTCTGCTTTATTTGCCCAGCTCTTGTCAGCACTAACGATAAATGTGTACATTGAGAATAGAGAAAAATGCATCAAATATACTCGGTGCACATTAGATTTAAATGTCTTTATATCCATCCTAAGTTTTCATCATAGTAAACAATATTTTCTATATTGAGCCTGAACTGACAGAGTGGAAACAGAGCTGAAGACTGCTTATATTATTTCATATGATGCTACGGTAACCCGAACTAATCTGAGCTGATGTGAGTTGAGATACTGGAACAGGGGACGAAAGCAACGTGTTATTGAACAACTGTCTCTGTCTAGCTGAAACATAACTGAGCCAAAGAAGTTCAGAGATAAAGTAAGGCTTTTTGAGTCATCTGGACTTTGAAATCAAAAAATCCCATGAGGTGATATAATAAATGTTCTTGGCAGAGACAGTGAAGCCTATCTTGTCAAACTTCATAATGCAGCAAAACATACATCCGTCACCTCCACAAATTCCTACTCCATACACATTCTTCTTGAGAGGTTTAAAATACTTCAAGTAAGCATCCTAGTAAAATTAAAACAGAAGGAATGAGAAGCAGGGTTTCTTTCACTGTGAAAATGTAGCCAGTAAACAATGGTTTCTTCCATGTCTTAATCTTCATTATTAAAATGTCATAGCACCCTCATATTTAAATCTGTCTCAGCTGCTAAAATCACATAGACCCAGTGTATGACAATGATTAAAGCTTATCCAGTCATGTCATAATGAAATTACTTTGTTGTTACATTTGTACAAAATCTATTACTGGCAATACAAGTACTTTAGCTGTTCAGAAAAGATGTGAGGACACCTCAGATAAACGAGTCAACTCATTTGAATGAAATGCCCGTTGTCCAAGAGACAGTATATCCTGAACACATAATTAATACATTCATCTCTATATAACCAAAGGAGCCAGAATGCAATATGACCTGAGATAATGTGATTTAGTGGTTAAAATTAAGAGCAAACACAGCTTTTAATTGGATTGCATACCTGCTAGTAATTCAGACAATGGGAACTTGATTCAGATTTACGGTATTAAATGGCAGCAGATGGACAGTAAAATGTCCATTGTTTGCAAACTGATGTGCACAGCCTGGTTGGCCAACTACCGCCATTAAGCCATTGGTGGCCTCAGTCAGGTGCTGGTGCATTTCTTCATTACAGATGCTAACGCACTATACTTTCATGTTGATGAGCATGGGGAGATAGTGACTGGATGGTACCAATGGGTTAATTTGGAATTTCATTCCTCTCTTCTAATCACAAGTAGAATCTTAGCCCCTTGGAAAGGGTTTTATCTGACTTCTGATTTTGTTAATTTAATAAATAAAAAGCCTGCAGATGAGATCTAGAGGGAAATAATCTCCACTCATCTTGATGACCCCACACATCTCTTGGTGGGCCAGGAATTGCCTCATACCTCAGTAATCTGCTCCATGGTCCCTATCCTGTAGAGCCTTCTACACTCCCACAGGCTCTTAATCTATTCTGCTCATGGAGATTTTCTTCTCCCCTCTCTCCAGAGATTTCATCAAAAAGCTTGCAGTCATGCCCCACACTTTAAAATATTTCCTTTCCAAACCCAGTTTCCTATCTGCATTTGTTCATCAGTATTATATTATATCCCAACATAGCAATGGAGAGTAGTTTGGTTCCCCAGAGCTTTAGGAAGAATCCTTTGTTTCCTATAATGAACTGGAAACGCTGCTCACTCGCTCTCTCTCTCTCTGTAAAGCAGCATCCCCAGTAGAAGCAAGGCTGTGAACTGCTTCTTAAATTACACTTCTCTACAAAATCTGTAAAGCCAAGCAAAGGCAATTCCATGCTAACTGGGCAGACCACCTGCACTGCTGTGACCTTTCTCAATACCTAATTAAAACAAGGTGAATCGGCAGGAAAAATATTGATTTGCTGTTCATATTCCCATGTGTTTCAAAGCTTATGTTAGAAAAGGAACCTTAAAATGTAAAACCTGAGCTTTTTAATGTCAGGGGACATTAACTGCATTATATCTATTGAAACAATTTCCAAAATTTTCATGAATGATAGTCACTTCGCAAATTGAATTGTGCAGATGTCTGAGGGGAAAAGAGAGCAGACAATTTTGTCATTATTCTTTGACTTAATAGCAAGATTGTTAAATATTTCTTATGCACTGTTAGGCTGCATAATTAAGCCTGAAATCAAGAGAACTTTCTCTGACAATTTTCAGTATTAATTTGGGGGCAAACAATAATCTATGTTTACTCAGAGTTCTGTGTGTGTATTTTAATCATATAGCCAATACAATTTGAAAGTGAAAAGAATTATCTAACGTAATATTACTCAGCACTAGATAAATGCAAGGATGGCTCTATGTTTTTTGCCGCCCCAAGCACGGCAGTCAGACGGCCTTCGGCGGCACGCCTGCGGTCGGTCCGCTGGTCACGCGGATTCGGTGGCATTTCTGCGGGCCATCTGCCGGTCCTGCGTCTTCGGCGTACCCGCCGCAGAATTGCCACCAAAGCTGCAGACTTCCCACAGGCATGCTGCCTAAGGCTGCCTTACTGCCGCCCTCACAATGACCGGCAGGCCGCCTTCCGCGGCTTGCCGCCCCAGGCACACGCTTGCTGCGCTGGTGCCTGGAGCCACCCCTGGATAAATGTGTATTACTTTTGAGGGCCCCAATTGTTTTGCTGACACTAATTCTCACTACACAACTAAGACAAAAATTCCCATAGTACAAAATGCATCATCTTCAGCATTTCATTCCAATGCCACAATGGCAATACCACTTGCCATTCCTTCCACCTTGAAGTGGCATGAGGAGTAAAGCTGGATTCTCTCTTGTAGAATGATGCCATGTTTGCATGAGAGATGTCTAACTTCTCTGCCTCCTGAATGTATTAGAGCCCTCTGGGCTAGAAAAGGGAGACATGTTTTTAATGCCATATGAGCCTCACTAGACAAGTTACCTGGCTACCTGTGCTACTGGTTCATTTCAAGTATTGTAGATCAGTATTGTGCACAAGGAAAGAAAATTATAATTATTTACATTTCCTTATGACAAACTTTTAATTTTTGATTTATGTTTCTTCGTTTGTTTGTAGAAGTGAGATTTGATTACGCTGTAAACAAAAACATTTATCATCTTTTTTTTCCTGATTGTAAGGCAATGCAAAGCAGCAACAAGGTCAAGTGTAATAAACTGCCTGACAATTTTGCACTCACTCTCTCTCCAATACCCTAGTCAAATCAAGAAAATCAGTCTCTAACATATCTATGTATGGAGCTCATAACCTGTATGAATTCAGTCTTCATTCTAGGTAGAGCCATTGGGTCATAATACATTTGTTTTCTGACCCATTGATTCAATAAACTAATTTTAAAAATTAATCTTCTCAGGCTTCAGACTCAGTGATCCAATCATGAATCCGATATTTTCTTTAAATGTAATATCCTGAAACTTGTGGACCAGTGGGTTTGCTATAGAATCATAGAATATCAGGGTTGGAAGGGACCTCAGAAGGTCATCTAGTCCAACCCCCTACTCAAAGCAGGACCAATTTCCAACTAAATCATCCCAGCCAGGGCTTTGTCAAGCCTGATCTTAAAAACCTCTAAGGAAGGAGATTCCACCACCTCCGTAGGTAACCCATTCCAGTCCTTCACCACCCTCCTAGTGAAAAAGTTTTTCCTAATATCCAACCTAAACCTCCCACACTGCAACTTGAGACCATTACTCCTTGTTCTGTCATCTGGTACCACTGAGAACAGTCTAGATCCATCCTCTTTGGAACTCCCTTTCAGGTAGTTGAAAGCAGCTATCAAATCCCCTCTTATTCTTCTCTTCTGCATATTAACAATCCCAGTTCCCTCAGCCTCTTCTCATATGTCATGTGTTCCAGCCCCCTAATTATTTTTGTTTCCCTCCGCTGGACTCTTTCCAATTTTTCCACATCCTTCTTGTCGTGTGAGGCCCAAAACTAGACACAGTACTCCAGATGAGGCCTCACCAATGTCGAACTGAGGAGAATGATCACGTCCCTCGATCCGCTGGCAATGTCCCTACTTATACAGCCCAAAATGCCATTAGCCTTCTTGGGAACAAGGGCACACTGTTGACTCATACCCAGCTTCTCGTCCACTGTAACCCCTAGGTCCTTTTCTGCAGAACTGCTGCCTAGCCATTTGGTCTCTAGTCTGTAGCGGTGCATGGGATTCTTCCGTTCTAAGTACAGGACTCTGCACTTGTCCTTGTTGAACCTCATCAGGTTTCTTTTGGCCCAATCCTGTAATTTGTCTAGGTCCCTCTGTATCCTATCCCTACCCTCCAGCGTATCTACCACTCCTCTCAGTTTAGTGTCATCTGCAAACTTACTGAGGGTGCAGTCCACGCCATCCTCCAGATCATTAATGAAGATACTGAACAAAACTGGCCCCAGGACCGATCCTTGGGGCACTCCACTTGATACCAGCTGCCAACTAGACATGGAGCCATTGATCACTACCCGTTGAGCCCGACAATCTAGCCAGCTTTCTATCCACCTTATAGTCCATTCATCCAGCCCATACTTCTTTAACTTGCTGGCAAGTATGCTGCTATGTGCTGCTGTGATTCTTGGACTTACATTGGCTGGTCTATAGAATGAAATCTATAAGGAAGGGAGCATTGAAACAGGTTTAAATCTAAATCTGTTCATTTAGAAACATTACTATGAAAAAGTCTCTTGCAACATTGCTTTTAATTGGTATTATTATGCACAACAGGTTATCATTATGCACTAGTTCATTATTTACATTTGACTATGTATAGCAGACAAAACAGGAACAAGAGTTCAGATGCAGAAACAATCTAAACATTTAATCTCTCTGCCTAAAGGGGTAGAAAAAATACTGAATTTGCTTTTATTCATTTATTATTAATAATTTAGACAGGAGTCATATTGTGGTTGGGTCTCACTATATTTATCTGTCATATATACCTGCACTGCTGCTGGAGCACAAGGGTGAGGATTGCTATCCAGGTCCTGCTGTTCTATAAGCCCTCTGTGACAAAATTCATGGAGAATCAATACATACCTACGACTAAGGCATTAGGGTCCATACAGCAATGTAAGTGCATTCCATAGTCTAGCAATGATTCCTATTATCCAGACTATTGCAACTCTTGGCAGGAATAGTACATGTGAGGGTGGAGGTGGTGTTGTAGTGTGCATGCAACTATGCACCTCCAACATACAGCTGAACATTAATAGTGCTTTTGTAGAGTTTGTGTGCCTTCCTTATAGATTTCATTCAATAGAGTGATTTCAGCTGGTTTCCTCCCAGAATTTAACCCAATTGGGAATTTGTAAAGAGAGCAGCACATCAGAGCTTACATTTTCCAAATGTATTGGAGAGGATTTTTGTTTTATTTAAATGTTGAGATAATCTTAATTCTATATGCAGCAATTGGTATTAAGATGTGTATAATTTGCATCATTATTTTATAATGTTTTGAGACATTAATGATGATTTATTCTTTACTGTTCGAACAGTCCTGCAGTTTTAAGCAAGTGCTTATTACAGCAGTTCTTAGCCAGGGTGGGAGCGGGGAAGACTGCTTAATACAATCCATTAGGAAATTCAAGCCTTAAATGAAATGACCACAAAGTCCTATCAGCTCACTGAAATACAGCAGCTGTACATATTTATTGTAATACAACACTATATTGTTGCAAAGCTATGCTGTTTAAAACATGCATAAGGCAGGTGAAATGTGACCATTTTACTCCTGTTTGAAAAATGAGAAGCTGTAGAGTGGTGTAACTTTTCAAATACATAAATAAACATTAGACTTGTGGAGAAGACAGGTACATGGCCAGACTAGTAATAAGAGTTTAAAGGCCACTGAGTATACCTGAAACTTTTGCAACCTTGTTACTTGTAAATTCTGGGGAAGGTGAAGAGCTGTTTAAACTAAAGGACAATGTTGACACAAGAGCAAATGGATATAAACAGACCATGAACAAATTCAAGCCGGAAATTAGATGAAGGTGTCTAGCTATCAGAGGAGTGAAGTTCTGGAACTGCCTCCCAATAGGAATTCTAGGGGCAAACAATGTAATAAGTTTAAAGGGAGGGCTGACAAATTTATGAGTGGGATTGCATGATGGAGTTGCTTGTGATGTGAGGGTGGGGGCAGAACTTGAGAGCCCTAGGGGTCCCTTCCAGTTTATGTTTTATGGCAGGGCTTCAGCCAGTCACCTGCAGGGGTCAGGAAGGGATGTTTTTCCCTGCAAAGTATTCTGGGTTTTTTGGGTCTCCTTCTTCTGAAGCATCAGGGACGACCATTGCAGCAGACAGGACACTGGACAGGGTGGGACAGTGCTCTCAGTAAGCATTCTCTCTCAGGTGCTTGGCTGGCTGGCTGGCTCTTGCTCACATGCTCAGCATCTAACTGATCACCATAAGAGGGGTCAGGAAGGAATTTTCCCCCAGGCTAGCTTGGCAGTGACCTTGGGGTTTTTCACCTTCCTCTGCAGCGCATAGAGTCAGTCTCTTGCTGGGATTAACTGGGGATCTCTCATTTGGGGAGGAGGGATATCTCATTTTGTGGGGAGGGATAGCTCAGTGGTTTGAGTATTGGCCTGCTTAAACCCAGGGTTATGAGCTCAATCCTTGAGGGGACCATTTAGGGAACCAGAGTAAAAATCTGTCTGGAGATTAGTCCTGCTTTGAGCAGGGGGGTAAACTAGATGATCTCTTGAGGTCCCTTCCAACCCTAATATCCCATGATTTAATCAATTCCCTGCTATTGCAGGGGTCTAGGGCATTAGTCCACCTCAGACCCTCCTGTTCTCTGCCTGTGGCACATAACAATGTTTAGTCTTCTGCAGGGTGTGATCCTTTGATCTAATTTTGGTTGATGGGTTTACTGCACAGGTGCTAAGTGATACTGTGGGCTCATGGGAGTGCTTAATTTGTAATGAAAGAGATGCTGGGGCTCAAACAATTAGCTGCCAGGACTAAAGCAATTCTTTTTTTTTTACTTTCATAACTGACATGGCAAACCCAGAGGTGCCAGAGCTATGAACTACCAAGCCTAGAGGTGCCAGGGCTCAAGCCTCGACACAAATTAAGTACTGGCTCGTGGAATGCACAGTGTCACACTAGATGATCTGGTGGGCCCTTCTGGCCTTAAACTCTATGACTTTGATTTTGTGCCATGTTTCTCAAAATCCTGTTCTGTTAGCTAGAGTGAAATGCAAAATAATAAGGGCCTGCTGAACTCTACTGAACCTGCCTAACTTCAATAGCAGCATTAAAATTCCCTGAGTATTACATCCTTGCTTGTTCATATTGAACACCATGAATATAGAGGTGATAGAAAGTTCTAGATTGAAAATAATAAATAATGTGTGGACCAGGTTACGGTCTCAGTTTCACTCATGCAGTCACAGGCTCTCACAGGTGTAACCAAGGGTGGAATTTGGTCCTTTAACTTAAAGAAGGCTTTTATGCAATGATCCAAATGCTGTCAATTGTGTTGCCTTGCCATGTATTAATTCCTCAAAGCATATGGGAAAGTAGGACACATGTTGATCCTTAATATTTACAGAAGAAAACGCAGTCACTGTTGTGACCTGTTTGAGAGAAGTGTAGAGCAACTTACTGTGGTGAAATGTGCATTTAAAACAATAAGAACTTCTTTTGTTCTTGAGATCCAGGGCTGCCCAGAGGGGGGGGGGGGGCAAGTGGGGCAATTTGCCCCAGACCCCACAGGGGCCCCCACGAGAATATAGTATTCTATAGTATTGCAACTTTTTTTTTATGGAAGGGGCCCCTGAAATTGCTTTGCCCCAGGCCCCCTGAATCCTCTGGGCGGCCCTGTTTTTCAGATGGGATATAAGCCCCTTGCTTCATGGCATAAGCCAAAGACTAACACATGGGTCTTAGGCCCCCACTGTGGATTAGTAATTCCATAATTGTCCTCTATAGGATTTCTTGCTGCTTCCTCTAATGCATCTGGTACTGGCCACTGTCAGACATACAATACTGTACTAGATAGACAACTGGCAATTCCTATGTTCCTGTGTGCTGCTTTACTCAAGTAAATCCTGCCATTGGAAGCGAGAGGAGTTGCAGCTGAATAAGAAGTGCAGAACTGGATCCTTCGTTACCCCAGAGAGCTTACAGCATGCACATTTGTGCACATGCACGCGTGCACACACACACACACACACACACACACGTACTTCACTGTCCATGATCTGAACATCCAATTCTATAAACCATCTTACATGAAATAAATTTATTATTTTCATGTCAAAAATTGGAGTATCTTAGATGCGTTTCTCCCTACCCACCCCACGTCCTCCAAATCAAGAGAGATAAACACTACACTTCACAGAAGCTTCCACATGATTGTTTAACTTGCCTATATGCTCCAGTAAACATTATGAGCTTGATTCTCAAAGACTGCCACTAAAATTCCACTCTGCTGATTTTTGCAACCTAATTCTTTAGGCTTTTTTAGGGGCGGAGTGGTGGGTGGTGGGACAGAATGATGCAACCCAAATTTATAAAGGAGGGTAATTTGCAGCTACAATGTTTCTTGCATCTAAAATCCATTTTTTTTACCATAGATTGCAAATATCAGAGGGGGGGGGAATTATTTTTAAGATGACAGACTTCAAATGTTCTGCAGCATGGGTAAAATATGCAGGTTTAATAAACAAAAATGTGAAGAATTTTATGAATAAATAAAGCTTTCTAGATCAGTGAGTCTCACCCAAGGACTCCATTACACTAATAAGTATCAAACTGCCATAGCTATTTTTTGTAACAATTAGAAGTTGGTGTGTTTTGTAGGAGTGGGGGTTTTTTTTGTTTGTTTTTTATAACAGGAACACCCTATATTCTGCTGCACAAACCAGCTGCTAAAATAAAGTACAGGGGACCTTCAGTCACCGCACTTTACAGATTAGAATATTTTTTGTGGTCATTTCACTTTGGGAAACCAAGTTAGTATTAGAATTCCATTTTAACTTGAGATAAAATGATCTTTCAGATTATTGGAAACATCCTCGTGCTATGACAGATGGTTTTGTCACGGCTTACCCCACACAAAACACCAAAATGTCTGAGTTTTTTTAAAGCAATAAGTTCATAACTGTTTACATTTGAAGATAAACTTTAAAAGCATGAAACTAAGGTCCTGATCCAAAGCTCACTGAAGTCATTGGAAGTCATTGCCTTCACTGTACTTTGGATCAGGCCCTAACTGCGTATGCCATCGCCAATGATCCTGCTGCCACTGAAATCAATGACAAAACTTCTCTTGACTTCAGCTGTGCAAGATATAGCCACCTACCAAAAGTAAGACTTGTATGTCTACCTCCCTATGCACGGCTATGAAGATGCCTCCCCTAGTCTTACACATAGAGCAAATCTAATAAGATTCTGAAGCAAAACCATCATTCTTATTTTATAGTGCATTATTAGTATCGTCTAATTAAATTCATCCACCCTCACAGAACTCTGGCATCAAGCTGAGGGAAACTGAGAAAACAGGTTACACGTTAGTAAGGGGTGATAGTCCAACAGACAATACATATGGAAAAGTAAAGGGAACAGACAAAACAGGAAGAACAAAAAAAAAAAATTTATTTTGCTAGCTACAAAATGAGACCCGAGCTAGGCCTGTGTAGGGTTACATCTTTCTTTGGCTCTCTTACCTTGTTTCTCTTGAAGTATGCTCTTCGGCAAGCTGCAAAGCACTTCTCACTGCAGAAGCATTTCACTTCACTTCCCATACTCAGGGAATAGCGCTTGATTCCCACTTTCTGGCACCAGGCACACATTATTTGTACATTTGACACATCATCTTCTACAACAAAAATATAAAAATAATGTTTATATCAGATGCAAACACCCAATCGGACATCTATGCACTCAACCTCAGAACTCTATTGCAGTAACTTTGTCTTCCTCACTCTTTGTGAGCAGAACGAGG
This sequence comes from Mauremys mutica, assembly GCF_020497125.1. NCBI lineage: Eukaryota > Metazoa > Chordata > Testudines > Geoemydidae > Mauremys > Mauremys mutica. Next base: position 82,470,959 of record NC_059074.1, on the reverse strand, counting down.
CAGGCTTGTGATTAACTACTCCCTAGGCTGCTGGTAGCCTGTGCCAACCAGGCCAGGAGACTGGCTGAACTTCTGAGCAGAGGCGGCTCTAGGTATTTTGCCGCCCCAAGCACGGCAGGCAGGCTGCCTTTGGCGGCTTGCCTGTGGGAGGTCCCCGGTCCCGCGGATTCGGCGGCACGCCTGTGGGAGGTCCGCTGAAGCCGCGGGAGCAGCGGACCCTCTGCAGGCATGCCGCCGAAGGCAATCTGCCTGCCGCCCTCGCAGTGACCGGCAGAGCGCCCCCCACGGCTTGCTGCCCCCGGCACGCGCTTGGCGTGCTGGTGCCTGGAGCCGCCCCTGCTTCTGAGATGGATGGAAAAGGTTATCTTAAAAAATGGTGCATCACTGAAAAGCTCTGGAGGTCCTTAGGGCTTTTTAGCATGTTTAAGAAAGTGCCTAACTGTATTTATTAAACCAGTAACCAACACTAAAGACCAACGTAACTAATGCTGTTACATTCCCATTACTTAAAATCCATTATCAAGAGCCTTGGAGGAATTTTGCTCAGCAGCTAGTTGATAAAATACACATGGAAGCTACCACACCAGAGCAATGTGAGGGCCCTTACAAACAGGATTCTAAATGGGATGTGAGGAAGGAAAAGGAAATGCCCCATTTGGGTGTTGATTCCAAATAATGATTAGAAGAGAATGGGAGGAGGTTTTCTCCAAGTAAAATTGACACAAAAATACATATTTGAGTGAGAGGAGAGATGCCTAATTGTGTTACTAAAATCTGCTAAGTGATTCTTATCATGGTTGAGTACATTTTAACTCATCAAGAGTTCTCTAAGATGTGCTATTTGACCCTGTTTTGAGTTCTTCTGACATGTATGTGGAGATTTAACTTTTTTATATTTACATTAATTTTGGTGTTATTTCCCTGAATTTTAGGGAGATCATTTCAATCATTCATAAGAAAGTGAGTGCAGCCTGGTACTCAATGCCATTTTCCTCATCTCATAGTCCTCATTCTCTTTCCGGTATTCCTCATGTCTCTATTCTAATTTGATAAATATTTTCTAGCAACCATCTTGTACTGATTTCATCATTTCTGTTCTCTAGAGCCTCCAACTTCTTTTCCCAATTACATTCTTTGCCACTAGCTCTTTGTGCTGTTACCTACAGTTGTTCCTGTCTATCTAGAGCATGGAAGTACCTAGACTGTTCCTTTAAATTGGATTCATATAGTCAAGTGCAACAAAATTCCCCATAATAATAAGACTTACATGGCACTTTTCATCTTCAAATCCTGGCAACGCTACTGTGAGGTCTGTATTCTTATCCCCATTTTATGGAAGGGGAAACTGAACAGTTAAGTTACTTGTACAAAGCAATACAATAAATCAATGGCAAACCCATGATTTAGGACTAAGAATTCTATTCCTATATCCAGTCCAATAGACAACATGACCTTTCAGTCACTGATATTAACTATTGTCTGATTTCTGGGGGCGGGGGAGCAAAATCCCCAAAAGACTAATTGTTAAAGCAATTTGCTGTCCAGGAGTGATGGAAAGTTCATGATTCAGAGAGCCTGCCATGCAGTCATCCCATTTCCCTGTAAAGGATTTGTTTTGAAGCAACGCTGTCATCATTCTGCAAAATTATTGGCAAACTAATTTTTAGTAGAATGATTTGGCTCCTTCCCCCAACTATCGTAACACAGACCTACGTGCTGCATTTTATTCACCTTAGCAGAATAAATATTGCCAGTTTAATAACGTTTTTCCTTCCACAAATTGTGTTGTGATTTATAGTTACAAATAAAATTGTACAATGTAAAAAACTTGACCTTTTAATTTGAATCAGACTATACACCTTTAAAACTATATTTAAGGCCAAGCCATAATGTAGATTTGTGTTTAATGTGCTATAATTATGACATTTTAGCACTTACTCTTTAGAGTGGGATTTGCCAAAATCTCATAAATGTTCTAACATATTTGACATCAGTGGAAATCAAAATACTTTGGGCCAAATTATAGCCAGCCATGCATGGGTTCAAGAAGCTCACACTGGGGGCAGTTATAATTTTGGCTGCAGGATGCTTTGGAGTGCAGACTGGCAATAGGAGCTGCCTACTGTTGTCATGACCCCGGGCCTGCCCTGTGAACCAGCAGGGCTGTACTGGCACCAGTACAAAGCACATCTATTCAAATGTGAGTCAAGAAGCTCTTTCCATCATGCTCCCCTAGAGCCACTGAAGGCAGTATGCCTTAGCAAGGGCATTGTTTCTCAGAAAGTACAACTCCTTTCCCACCTTGGTGAACCTGTTCCTTTTAGAAGGCATCATTTTGCCCCATTGAATTTACCTGGCAAGAGAAGAACCGAGGAAGCAATAAAAAAAAAGAAAAACCGCTTGCACCTGAAAACAGCAATGTGCTGCATTAAAGTCACTGAATGTACTTGATATTTTCCCCTACCAATTTAAGAGTATTAATTCTTAGATTGTTCTACAAAGCCCGAAAATGGAAGAGGTGCAGATGCTTCCTTTTACAACAACCTTCATTAATGCTGAGAAGAGCTGAAAGGGGGAACTTACCAGCTGAAAGCAGAGCTTAGCCTCTTTGAAAGTAATTGCTGGGAGCACTCACTTCCAAAGTAGATAGGTTCTATAACAATGTGGACTTGAAGAATGAGCACAAAATTCCAAAACAAGGGTTCTTAAACTATTCCATAGTGTGGGCCACATCTTAATAGAGAGAATGTCTTCTGGACCATTCACCCACCTGTTCATGAACAAACACTCTCTTGCTGGTGATCAGGAAGATCACCTATCCACCCATTTACAATCACATAACATCCTTGTGGCAACAACAGCAATTGTGTACATGAGAAAAGTAATCCTGGGGGGCTCAATTGTACTCTGTTTTTTTGCAGCCAGGCAGGTGGAGTAAGGCTCTCCCGTACCTCCTTGCGGGGCCATGTAAGGCCTTGCATTCAGCTCCCGGCATAGAGGGAAGAATAGGAGCTGCCCACTCCATATTTTATATATATATATATATATATATATATATATATATATATATATATATATATATATATACTGTCCTCCTCTGTCTTAAATAAATCCCACTACAAGCTGGCCATCAAAACTAGCTGGGTACAAGGTGAGAGTGTATGCTTCATCCATAAAGGACTGTAGTAAAATACTCCCACGCCCCAAATAGCAGTGGTGGAACTGTGGCTCAGGGATCTCTGAGGCACATGTTTCCTGGGACAATGCAGCTAAGGCATCACCCTTTGCTCAGTGCTGTACCTTAAGGCACAATCTTACCCTAAGAAAGTATATAATGTATTTTTAACTTCTCTTAATGCAATTTACCAGGTGGAAATAAGTAAGTAAAGAAGCCAGTGCCATGTGATCAATCAGCTCTCCATGGACCACCAACGGGTGGGCCACAGACCACAGTCTGAGAACCTCTGTTCTAAAACAATGTATTTCTTTAGCTTTGAGTGATTAGGGCTGACAGATAAAGGTACACAGGATAAAATCAGGACAGGCGCAGAGCCAAGTGCTGTGGCTTACGTGGCAGGATATGTGGATGAAAGCTGGGGGCCAGATTAAAGTTCCTGATTTGTGCACATATTTTCCTCTTCTTCATCAGTTACAAGACTGTATTGAGCTTGTGAAAATATTTAATAGGAACCTTACATGACAGTGTATTAACCTTAGTGGTTGAACAAGTAGAGTACAACTTTTAAAACAGCTAATAGTCCAGCCACTTCTGTAATTACAAAACAATGGCAATGGGAAATAAAACAAAAAATATCAATTAAGGTTTTGTATAGTAAGAAACAGAGTTTGGTTGTTTGGGTTTTTTTTGTCTTATTCTAAAAAGAAACTGGAATGCTCCAAAAACTGTAGTTTTAGTCTTCCACAGAAGTCAGGATTCTCATAACTTTTTCACAGACCTTGGTTTCATACTAAGGGTACGTCTCTACTACCCGCTGGATTGGCGGGTAGTGTTCGATATATCGGGTATCGATTTATCACGTCTCGTCTGGACGCGATAAATTGATCCGCTAATCAACGCTCGTACTCCACCTCCACAGGAGGAGTATGCACAGTCAATGGGGGCGCCACAGCAGTCGACTCGCTGCCGTGAGGACAGCCAGGTAAGTCGAACTAAGATACTTGGACTTCAGCTATGCTATTTGCATAGCTGAGGTTGCATATCTTAGTTCAAACCCCCCCGCTAGTGTAGCCCAGGCCTAAGACTAAATCCTTCAGAATTATATTTACCAGATACTTGCCCTTCTGTTAGGAAAATGTATCAATAAATAGTATCTAGCGCACTCAGTGACAAGCGTTTACAGCAAGAATTCAGAAAAGAAGGGACTCTCAAACTGAACATGTTCAATTGGCTTGTCTATCCTCAATCTTTTCCAAAACTCTTCTATATGATTACATTAGGCCAGGTCTAAAATGAGCATTTTTCCAGTATAACTATACCAGTATATTATACTGACAAAGTGCTCCTCATATGGACACAATGTATGCTGCCAAAACTGTATTTTGTATCAGTCTCGCTTATTTCAGACCACTTGTGCAAAATATGCTATCCTGGCAAAACCACAATTTTGCCAGTATGACTGAGTCTACACTTGTGGCTTTTGTGAGTACAGCTCTGTTGGTCAGGAATCACATTTCATAGCACCCCTGACTGACACAGGTATGATGATAACATCTGTAGTGCAGATCTGGCCTTCATATCATCATATTTTACAGTTGGCAAGACAAAGATAAAGTTAATTTTGGAAACTTTTCAACTGTTTTGCCAACTCCGTATTACTGCCTTGGGGTCCATTCCTGCAAGGTGTTTGGCACCTCCTTAGAGGTGCTGAGCTATCCCAATATACTTTACACTTAACATTTATCAAAGGTAATGACAGCACTCTCAGGCATCAGACAAGCAAGATTTAGAACAGAGAAAGTAAGTAGTAACAAGTGAGTTTTCAGCAGAACATCCACACTGATGTTTTCTATAAACACATCAGGTATTAAAACCACACATTTCTTTCATTTACCGCTCGAGATCTGAATTTCCAGCCTCTATTTTAGTGAGATCTCAGCTCTTCGGAAGAGTTATTCTGGGAGTTCCAATCTTGTGTTTTTCTGCCCCTGGGTTATGTCATTACATGTTGAAAGAGAGCTCCCTGCAACTGCTGCACAGATAGTGCTTATATACATCTCTTTATGGTTCTTAGCCTGTGTTTTTTTCATAATGAACAATGCAATAAGCACAGTATGTTTGCAGTGTTAAATCATGTTCCCTAAGGGAGCAGTTTGTATAACAAGACAAAATTATCACATTATAATAACTAAATATGCATCAGGCTAGAGCATGCTTCAATTAATCATCAAAAGTTTGCACTGTCTATTCAGGTCTTAATTAAGCAGAATGGTGTTGGGGATTTTGTATGGTTGGTTTTGTTTTTCCCTTCAAACCAATGTGAGGGAGTTTATCAAAAATTGTCCTTCTTAAAGCCACTAAGTAGCAGTTTTGGTGAATCCCTCTTATATGTTGTCATAATATTGGGGTGGGGGAGGAAGGAACAGAAAGTAACCAAGAACAATAAGAGTAAATCCTTTCCTTATAGCTCTAACCCATAATCCAGGCAAACATGCAGAGCCTATTGTATGAGCAGGATGAATTCCCTAAAATTATGGTGCTAAATCCTGCTTGTTTTACTCACTGTTTATGACTACGACATTCTAATAATGTTATTTTAAGTTATCTGATCTGCACTTACAACACTAACTCTAGTTTCAAGAGTTTGGGGAAACTAAATGCAGTTAATAGCCCTGATCCTGCAATGAGCTCTGTGCAGGTGGTCCAAACAGTGGCGCTGAACACTTTTAATAGTGGGGGGTGCTGAAAGCCAGCCCCCTTGCACCGTCCGCCCTCCCACCCAGAGCTGGGGCCAGGAGCAGGGCCGTGTCTCTGGGAGGGAGGGACCTGGCCAGGGGTAAGGGGGCTGAGGCTGGAGCCACAGCTGGGGGTGGGCATAGGGCCAGGAGCAGAGCCCTGGGAGTGGAGCCAGCAACCGGGACCCCGTGTAAAACCTGGGGGTGCTCCAGCAAACCCCCCCCCCCAGCACACCTAGCTCCCATGCCTATGGGTCCAAAGGTTTTCATTTCATAAACTCCTTGAACTCCATTCAGCCTGGGGAATTTACAGCCTTCTAAGATTGTAAATTCTTTTAACCTTAACTGTTTTGCAAGAAGAGTTTCTAAACTGGCTAGGGCTATGCAGTTCAGGCACTGAAAGGGTTGTCTGGAGAAGTAATGTATGGGACCTGGAATTAAAACAGTTACATCTGCAGGGACTGAAGTAAGCTACAGAAGTGGTGTCTGTGCTCCCGCACTGAAAGGGTTACACCTGGACAAAATGGTTAGGGAAAGCTGTACCTGTGATCTGGTACAGAAAGAGCTACACCTTCAGATAAACCAATGGGAAGAATAGGAGAGGAGCCTTTAACTTTGGCATTCCCTGTCTTTCCTGAGATCCTCTCTTCAGACCTGTTTCCTAGCCTTCCAGGCTCCGTCCCACTCAAGCCTTTCAGTAGCAGTGCCTACCTTCCTTTTCTCTATTTTCCTATTCTTTCTCTCCTCGATGCTCCACCTACAAGCCAGAGACTTGCCCTTTAAAGGAATTTGGAGCCTAACTACCTTTAATGAGCACAAGTGATCTCCTGCTGCATGCTATTAGCCCCTAGCTGGGAGAGAACCATGAATTTTATTTAAATCACTGGGGCACACAGTCAACCTTTTTACCCTTTTTCAAGACTATTTTTTGCAATGAAAAGGACAAACCCTTATTTTTTTAAAGAATGAAATCTGAGGGCTTGGCTACACTTGAGAGTTGCAGCGCTGGGAGTTACAGCGCTGGCCGTACAGCTGTGTAGGGAAAGCGCTGGTGTGTGGCCACACTCACAGCTACCAGCACTGCAGTGTGGCCACATTTGCAGCATTTGCAGCGCTGTTGGGAATGATGCATTATGGGCAGCTATCCCAGCGTTCAAGTGGCAGCAACGGGCTTTTCAAAAGAGAGGGGTGGGGTGGAGTGTGACAGGGAGCGGGGGGGGGGGAGAGAGAGAGAGAGTGGATTTTTGGAGCCGACACTGTATATTAGCTCCCTGCCTTGCAAAATCAGAAAATTTTCCCGACCCCTTACGCTTAACTGCAAACAGCCTGCAGACCAGATAAGAAGCTGCTCCAACGGACTCCCTTTCTCTGCCCCGCCCCCGCTGTTTCTCTCATGAAGCAAACACTCACTCATTCCCCTGCCTGCCTCATTCACAGGCTTTATCTCATTTGATTGTTCACTGAGTTACAGATTGATCACAGCAAACAGGAGCTGTGTTTGTTTTTTAGATAAGCAGCTCCCGGAGCCACGGAGCCCCGGGTTCACAACAAAACAAAGAGAGTAATTAGTTAAAAGCATTCTGGGATATCTCCTAATACCCTGGAGGCCAATAACAGCGCTGGTGTGTGGCCACACCCGAAGAGCAGCGCTGCATCACCAGCGCTGCACTCGTTACACCCCAAGCAGACCAGGTGTTCAGCCAGCGCTGCAGCCAGGGAGTTGCAGCGCTGGATGTGCCTTGCAGGTGTGGACAGTTACTAAGTTGCAGCGCTGGAAAGCCTCCACCAGCGCTGCAACTCTCAAGTGTAGCCAAGCCCTTAGATTCTATAGCATCTGAAGTGTTAAAATCAAACTTTATTAGCTGTACTGGGACCTTCCAGAATTTGCATAATGGTTAATTCTGGAGTTCTCCAATCCTAAAACTCTAGCTTTCCATTGCGGACAATCAAATAAAACCAATTTGGATTTTCCATACCAAGCAGCTTTTGAGATAAAATATTCCCTAGTCAGACTCCTCCAAAATAATTTTTCACACTCATATGTTTAAAATTTCTTGTCTGACTAAATTCAATTTACAAAAAAAAAAAAAAATCTGGAGGTTTTTCTAGGACATCCATCACCACCCTATCCAAGCATTGATCTTGTGACTAGATGACATGCTTGACAAATTTCAGGTGTTGAAAGCAGCTTTATAAAACAGTTATGAGACGGAAATCAGAAAAATGGCTTGCAATGGAAAGCTTGTTAAAACTGTAGCTGTGGAATCATTACAGTGACTCTATAATGTTTCCTTTTGAAAGTCAATCTCTTGAAGTAGGCAAAATGGTAAAAAGATTGGTAAAATGGAGTGTCCCAGTTCTTTTAAAAGTTGTTTTGGGAAACCACTGCTTCCCTCTATTTTCTATGCCTGAGTTATGAGGCATATTCTCATATATAGCTCAATCAGAACTGAATGCATACCACAAATATATACTGACATGTGGGCAGGATTTAAGCATGCAAGCTCATAGGCACAGATTACAAGAGGAGTGTGGGAACTCCCTTCTTATTCATCACATGCTATTACAGTGCATGTGTAGACTTCACGATTTTCTTTCTGGCACAAAGAAAAAACATTTTGCTGTCCAAAGAGAGCAAAAAGCATTGACAAGGTGCTGGAAGTAGAGAAGACTGGCAACTAGTGGCATCTTAAAACAACATAAAAACAACCTATTATCACTGTAAGCTAGATAATTGTATCAGAAAAAATTAATGTGGATAAACAACAGACACATATAAAAGCTACATTCACGCTACCGAACAGTACACATGTATCACATGGAAATGGTGAAAAAATTCAAGTGGGAACAGGATGCCTGTTCACACTAAAGGAATATTAGTTCTAAAATACAAAGGAGGTGAAAACCAGCAATGGTAGCAGACAGGTACAAATGTCCAGTGTTGGCCCACTGAACAAAATAGCCTAACAAACTCCATCAACACAGTCCTTCCAAATACACACACAATTTTCAGAGACACTGAGTCATTTTGCAACCTTTTTTGATCAGCCTCAGGAGTCCAGAGAAGCCTTTGGTTAATTCCTTTCATTTATTCAGAAAAGAAAACAGATTAATGGACTACAGTAATTTCAAACAAAGAAAACGAGAAGATGAAGTCAAGTAGTAAGCACAAGAAGAATCATGGTTGTGGAATTGTTAGAAAGTTAAACCTGCAACAGGAAAAATAGTAAAACATTGCTCAGATCAGTGTCAAATGAAATCAGAAGAGGGAATAAGAGTTGGAAAATAATGACCTGGGAGCCAGAGTATACTAAAATTGAAACCACCTCAGTATATAAAATTAGGGCTAGTCCTGCAGCCATTATTTAAGCAAAACTGTCATTGAGCTGTGCCTGAATAAGGATGGAAGGATTGGGAATACAGTAATGGGACCATGGGGAATTTAGATAGGTAATCCTGGACTTAATTTTTACAACCAAGTTTATAAACCCTGAATAGAAAGCATTTTAAAATTCATCCCATACTTCTAAATTCTTCCTATAGCATTTGAATCTTGATAATTTTTACAGCACACATTTCTAGAGAGTCCTTAGGACTAGAACTAATGTCTACTTTTATGCATTGCAGGTACTCTGTTGTAATAATAATGAGTCTGAGTTACCTAAGTGCACTTGTACTTGTAACAAAATTGTAAACTTCTATTCAACTATCCAGCTCTGATAAAGGATATAGCTCATTTCTTTCTATAAAATACCTCTCTTAGTTATTCATCTTGGCATTCAAACATAACATTTCCTTCTTCCAAGTTTTCATGATTTTTTTTCAGATATACAGTTTTATAATCTGATTTAATGTCACTTCCAAAATCTAAACATGCTTACTTTACAGGACCCAGATATTAGAAATGCTTTTGTTTGGCCTCAGGAGACCTTACCTCCTTCACTCTGGTATCCTTTGGGCCCCAATAACAGTAATAACAGTTCTGTAGGGTCAGACATTATACATCACACTTTTTTAAAATACCTTGATTGTTGCAAACCTTTCAGTGCAACAGCAGTCCTTATCATTTTGAAATTACCAAGTGAAGAAATGTGGTGCAGAGGAACAGAGCTGGCACTGTTCTAGGGCTTGGAGGATTTAAGATCCCTCCCAAAAAAATACAAACTATCATTGTGGGGGGGGGTGGTGAATGGGAGATCATTTTATCCCTGTATTTTTGCCCTTTGGATGCTAGGTCAGCTCAGAAGCAGTCCTCCTTCCCTTTCACTGCTCCCCTTGATGACTGCTTCCCCACTCAGTGCAGCATAGCAGGGAGCCAGCTGTTGTTTGAGCAGAGTCAAAGCTACTTAAAATAACTGATTTATTCTGTAAACCAGAGACATAGAGAAGAGGGTACGGGAAGGAACATTATTCCCTGCACCCCTGTGCATGCCCCAGGCACAATGGCAGTCCTTCTGCTCCCCTGCTGCTGCACCCCTTCCCGAAAGGGCCAAGACTCTGCCCCCCTCTCTCATATAGCCAGTCCCACATGGACTGCTTGGCAGCACACACTGCACCCAATACAAGGGGTGGCACAGTGGCAACATTCCCCTTTTCTTGTGGAGCAATTGTGCTTCCAAAAGCTCCCTTTGGGGTGGGGCATCTCTGCACCTCAATTTGGGCTATGTTGCCAGGCAATAAGAATCCAATCCAGCGTCCACTGAAATCAATAGAAAGGTTCCTACAGAATTCAATGGGTTTGGGATTGGATCCAAACTGAGCACATAATCTAACAGGAAATGTTGATGTTGCCAACATATACACACAACTAAAGTGATGGTTCTTTACTTGGCCAGAATTCCATATCTGAGAGAATGAGGGAGCTGCAGTGGGAGAACTGTTGAAGGGCCCTATCCTTTAGGTTGAGAGTCAAAGGAAGTTTTAGATGTACAAGGAATGCTGTAAATGACAAGCGACAGCAAAAAACACTTGAGGATGCAACTCTGGCACCTATAAGCTAAATTCTAGACTGATGCAATGTCAGAGTAATAGGACTTGGTTGTATTTCCTTGTAGTGGAACAATTCAGGGTGAGACACAGTTGGGATCCTCAAGCTGTTCAGACTGGCCCACAGAAGAAGCATTGGGGGTTTAGTACTCCATCAGTCCTACAGAGGCACAGAGAGTTAATGCTCCCCACTGTGAGAATCTTGAGAGGGAGAGAGCCAAAGAGAACATCTGGTATGACTAGAGTACCTGAAACAGAGAAATCTACAAGTGTAGAGCCAGTGGGAAGGAAATGCGTTCTCTCCTGCATTTTGGGGCCAGACTCTGCAACCCCTACTCATGTGAATAATCCTATTAGCTGAAGGTGAGAAAATACTATTCAGTGTATGACTAAAGACTGCAGGATACAGGTTACTATGTTAGTACATTAAATACTGGCATCATGGTTCCAGTACAAATATTATGATTTTTCTATAATGTTGCTGGCTGCTATACTTTGTTCCTTGTTATTTTGACATCATTTGTTATTGTATAGAAATACATTCTCTTTTCCTTTTACATTGCTCTGTGGAACACAAGATTTTTCTAAGGCTAGGTAGAAGTAATTTTATTATTGGTATCATGTTGTTTCAATATGCTGTACTTGGGACTAACTTGAAACATCATTCAGAAGCTGCAGCTGGGACAAAATGCAGCTACCCACCTGTTTGGGGACATTAGCCACAAGAAGCATACTGCACCACTTCTCTCAAGACTGCACTCACTTACTGTTTGCTTCCAGGTGCAATTTAAGTTCTTGATGTTGATCTACAAAGACCTGTATGATTTGGGTGCTGGTTGAGTCTGTTTCTTTTCTAACATGCTTCCACAGCAGATCAGGTCAGTTGGGGTATTCTTGATAATAGTGTCTAGAATTAAATGTCTCGGGGAAGAGTGTTCTCAGTGAAGGGCCATCAACTCGGGAATTTTCAGTTTTGTACATGCACACTTGTAGCTGGGGTAAAATTTTAAAAAGCACCTAGTATTTTATTAAGTTAATATTAAAAGTTGAACAGTTGAGAGGTGAGGTGAATTTGGGCAGACTATTTAAAACTCTTTGGGTTTTCATTTGGTTTTCAAAAAAAAAACAACCATATTTATTGCATACTGAACACTTGGGAGAAAAGATAATTTTGTTACATATTCAATACTCCAGCCTCTTCAGATAGTGTAAGAGCTCACGATACACATCTCCAAGACACCCAAAAGTTCTCAAACCGGAACATGAAAGATCAGATTTGGCATCATAATATTTGTAAGGCAAAAAAGGTAAAAAACAAACAAAAACAAACAAAAATGAGAAAATATCTTTAAAAAAACCCAACCTTCAGATCTTATTTATACATCATAAAGAATCAAAAGCATGGTGGGAGGAACAATTTTTAAAAATACTTTGAAGGTCAGTTTTATTGGTGGACTCTGGAACATAGTTAGTAAGTGGATGGGGGAAGAGCAGAAATAGATCTGCTTGGCCAGTATTTTCCTGTGTCCCCATTGCTATGGTTGAGGTTATTTGTTTTTCGACGGCATAGTCTATCTTTTCCTGCTTGACTGCTGTTATTTAAATTCATCAATTATGACAGCATGTACAATTCATGTCATAGCCCTGTGTTATAACAACATAATAGTGTTGCCACAAATTCAGCATTATGACTTCAGTCTTGAATCAAATTGGAAGAGAAGATAGCCTGGGAAATACAAGCCCTTGATTAAATGTTATGGGGCAGATTAACCCCATTTTAAGATTCAGCCCATATGGCTGAGATCTTTTGCTGTGCAAAGGCTGAAGGAGCGGGCCCAAATAGCTCTGGTAATTAGCAATAATTGTACAAAATACATGGAAAATTTTCAGCAAGGAGAATAGATTTAGTAATATGTTTGACATTTTTTCAAAATATTAAAATACCCTCTAACTGTCAGCTTCCTGTCAAATAAAATAGTAACACAAAAATAGATATGTATTATGTATTTTAAATTCAACTTTGTAAATGTGTTGAAGTGTAGAGAAGGCCATTCCACACTTGGCCCCTGATCCTGCAAGCTGCTCTGCCCAGTGTCAGAGGGGCTCTGTATGGGTGCAGGAATCCATTGAATAACTGGGACCTTAATAATTAAATACATCACCATGTTCCTGAATTCTCTAATAGAGTAATAGTGATGTTCTTTTATACATATTTAGTACATTCTAGGTCCTGTTCTACCCCCAGTGAAGTTAACCCAGTTCAACAACACTCACAGTAACTTCAATGGAAGCAGGACTGAGCCTGCTGCTATATAAATTCACCAATTATTGCAGTGTGTTCAACAGTAAATAATAACAGCAATTATATACACTAGTGTAGCCATAACAGTTACTTTAGTA